>NC_086321.1:151412692-151729457 GCF_036172605.1 Pelobates fuscus
GAATGGACTGTGATTAAAAGATTCATGAGTGGCGTTGTTTCTGGCGAACTCAGCCATGGGTAAGAGCTCATACCAGTTAGATTGATTGGCATTTATAAAGCAACGTAAATAGGCTTCTAAAGACTGATTTGCCCTCTCTGCTGCTCCATTTGTTTGAGGGTGATATGCTGACGAAAAGGAGAGTTCGACGCCCAATTGTTTGCAAAAGGAACGCCAAAACCTAGAAACAAACTGGGTACCTCTGTCAGATACTATGCTTTTGGGTACACCGTGCAACCGAAAGATCTCTCTCAAGAATATGTGAACTAGATCTTGAGCAGATGGTAATTTTTTAAGTGGGACGAAATGTGCCATCTTCTTGAATCTATCAATAACCATAAGGACTGTATTAAACCCGTTTGAACTGGGTAGATCCACAATGAAATCCATGGCCAAGTGGGTCCATGGAGCACTAGGTATGGGCAGTGGTTGTAACAGTCCAGGAGGTGACCTAGGAGAAACTTTAGAAACGGCACATATTTGACATGCCCCAACATAATCTTTGATATCGTTTCTAAGAGCAGGCCACCAAAATCTCCTGGAGACGGCAGAGAGAGTTTTATGGACTCCAGGATGGCCCGCTGTGAGGTTGTCATGGAACAAATCTAGTACCTTCTTTCGAAACTGAGGTGACACATACAGTTTGTCCGGAGGTTTTCCCACAGGTGCCTGAGTTTGATCTGCTATTATGGCACAGAAGAGTGGAGAAGACACTTCGGAAACTGTAGTGGCAATGAGGCATTCAGGAGGTACAATAGGATATATCACCTGTTCCGGAACTTCATCTGTCTCAAACTGCCGAGAAAGTGCATCTGCCTTGGTGTTTTTAGTACCAGGTCTGTATGTAATTACGAAATTGAATCGGGAGAGGAACAATGACCACCTAGCCTGACGAGAGGACAGTCTCTTAGCGTCCCCAATATAAGCCAAATTCTTATGATCAGTAAAGATCAAAAGTGGCTCTTTGGAACCTTCCAAGAGATGCCTCCATTCCTTAAGGGCAAGTACAATGGCCAAAAGTTCCCTATTCCCTATGTCGTAATTCCTCTCTGCAGGTGTGAGTTTGCGAGAGTAAAATCCACAGGGATGTAAAGGCGTATCAGGACTTTCTCTTTGAGACAGAATGGCTCCAACTCCTGTCTCTGATGCATCCACCTCTAGGATAAATGGTTTGGATGGATCAGGATGGGTCAGGACAGGTGCTGAGGAAAATAAAGATTGTAATCGTTCAAATGCCTCTCTTGCTTCTTTGGGCCAAGATATACAATTTGCTCCTTTTTTTGTTAAATTGGTTATAGGGGAAATCACGGAGGAAAATCCCCTTATGAATTTGCGGTAGTAATTCGCAAAACCTATAAAGCGTTGAGTAGCTTTAAGGCCCTTGGGTAATGGCCACTGTAAGACTGCCTCCAGTTTGCGAGGATCCATCTGGAAACCAGACGGAGATATAACGTATCCAAGGAATTGTATCTCCGTTTGGTCAAACTGGCATTTCTCCAGTTTACAGTAAAGGCCGTTCTGTAACAGGGTTTTCAGTACAATTCTCACATGTTCGTGATGTGTCTCTAGGTCTGGGGAATAGATGAGAATGTCGTCCAAATACACTAGAACGAACATGTGAAGGTACTCTCTTAGGACATCGTTAATAAAATCCTGGAATACCGCTGGAGCGTTACATAATCCAAACGGCATAACCAGGTATTCGTAATGTCCCATTCTGGTGTTAAATGCGGTCTTCCATTCGTGACCGTCCTTAATCCTGACTAGATTGTATGCACTTCGGAGATCGAGCTTGGTAAAGACTCGAGCTCCCTTCAATCTGTCAAATAGCTCTGATATAAGGGGAATAGGGTAGGCATTTTTTATGGTAATCCTATTCAAACCCCTATAATCAATACAAGGGCGTAGGTCTCCTTCTTTTTTAGAGACAAAGAAGAATCCAGCCCCGGCTGGTGAGGAGGACCTACGGATATGACCCTTTCTGAGAGCATCCTTAATATATTCCTCCAAACAAAGATTTTCCTGGGGGGACAAGGCATAGACTCCTCCCTTGGGAGGCATAGTCCCTGGTAATAAGTTTATAGTACAGTCATAAGGTCTATGAGGAGGTAACCCTTCTGACTGGACCTTGTTAAATACCTCTTTCAAATCCATATACTGCTGTGGAATTTGTGTGGTCAAGGGAGGTGTAACAGGAACATTAATGGTGCCAATAGGTTGTGGGATTTGCTTAAAGCAAACACCTTTGCATCTCTCACCCCAACTCACAATCTCTCCTTCAATCCAATCCAAACGTGGATTGTGTTTCAGGAGCCAAGGGAAACCGAGTATTATCGGAACTGTAGGTGAAGATATGATTTGAAAGGTCATTTCTTCAGAGTGGAGAATACCCACTGAAACAGTGATTGGCAGAGTTTCGTGTGTGATGAAAGGCTGGGTAAGAGGCCTTCCATCAATGGCCTCGACTGTTATAGGTTTCTCTTTATGTCTTAAGGGCAGGAGATGTTTTGCAGAGAATTCTTTGTCTAGGAAATTCTCAGCTGCCCCAGAGTCAATCATAGCCTCACACTGAACAGCAGTGTTCTCGAAAGATAAGGTTACTTTGATAAGGAAACGGTTCTTAGTCAATTTAGGGGACATATACATCACACCTAAGGTCGGTCCCCGTACGTGCCTTAGGTGTGCAAGTTTTCCGGCCGAACCGGGCATGACGATCTTAGATGTCCCTTCTTGCCACAATACATACATAACCCCTCGTTACATCTGTGTTGTCTCTCTGCCTCAGTGAGTTTAGCACTACCCAATTGCATGGGTTCAGGTTCTGGAAGAGGCGTTTGGCTACTCACCACTGGGTTAGAGAAACGAGGAGCTATGGACAAATTAGAACGTCTGTTACGTTGTTTGTTTTTCTCTCTCTCTCTGAGCCGGTTATCAATGTCTATCATGTAGGCAATAAACTCGTTAAGATTAACCGGAAGGTCTCTAGCTGCAGTCTCATCTTGTATATTCTCAGCTAAACCTTCAGAGAAAGCAGCCACCAGACCGCTATTGGTCCAATCAACCTCAGACGCTAATGTCCTGAACTCTATTGCATAATCGGCTACAGAACGACTGCCTTGCTTGATTCTCATAAGGGCTTTGGCAGCGTTCTTCTCCCTGCCTTTAGGTTCAAATGTAGCCTTAAAGGCCGTAAGAAAGGTACAGTAATCACGGGCTACTGCGTCACCACTTTCCCATAAGGGGTTAGCCCAAGTCAAGACTTTTCCAGTTAATTGGTTCATCAGATAGCCTATTTTAGATCTATCTGTTGGGAATGAACCTGGGGAGGCCTCAAAGTGGTATTCTATTTGGTTTAAAAAACCTCTGAATTCCTTAGAATCACCTCCATAACGAGGGGGCGGTGACAAGGTTATGGACGGTGGTTTATGTGGTACGGGAACCACTACAGGTGGCGGAACCACAGGTGGTACAGGAGGGACCTCTAAATAGGCAGTCCTCTGGAGCAAGGTCTGAAATGCCTGGGCAAATTGGTCTAACCTGTGGTCCATATCCTCCACCCTATTTTCACAGGCGATCATATGTTTGCATAGTTCTGCAGGATCCATGGCCATGTCGTAATGTCACGACTAGTAATGTGGTCCAGCACGCAGAAACTATGTAAATATATACATAAGAAAGAAAAGGAAAAATAACAGGATAGAGCGTAAACCGGACCTTAGAATGGCCGGACTAATACACTAGAGACAGAGAATGGTCAAAGGGAAAGCCGAGGTCAAGGAAGCCAGAAAATACTCAATACCGATAAGACAAGCCAAGTCAGGGAAACCAGAGATCAGAATAACCAGGGAAACGCCAAGGATCAGGATACCAGGAAATCAGAAACACGAGAATAGCACTTTCAGAGAACCAGGAAACTGAAACCACGACATGGCAAAGTACTAGGGTGAATTAGGGGTTTAAATACCCCTCTCTAAGCTATGATTGGTCAGAGGGCGACCTCTGACCCCAGAACGTGCGTGTGCGTTGACGTCGTGACGTCACGCACACGTTAGTATAATTCTAGCGGGGCTATCCATAGACGCGACCACGTGGTCGGCGCCATATTGGATTCGGGCGTGATGCCCGGAAGAACTACGTGCGCGGTTCCCGGCTCACCGACGAGCAGGTAAGCTCGTGTAGTCGGAGCGGTCGTGCCGGTCGGGCACGACCGTGAGGCTCGGCGGGCCGGTGACCACAACAGGTATGTAGGAGGAACTCGTGGTATACTTTGTCCTGGGTTCCTCTCCCTTGCGACCTTTGTTGGCCCCTACCAGAGCTTCTGTCTGCGGCTGGGCACAGTACGGCATTCATATCCCCCCCCACAATGGTCAAGCGATGGGATAGGGCTTTAATTTTTGTGGCTAAGTTTCCCCAGAAGGCGGTGTCGGGTGCGTTAGGTGCATAAATGTTGACCAGGTGTATTGGATGAGAGTGTAGCGTGCCTGAGAGTATAATAAACCTCCCTTCCGTGTCTATATCGGATGTTGCAACATGTAATGGGCATTTGTTGTGTATGAGTATAGCTACGCCGTTGCCCTTACGATGTGATCTGGCTTCATACGTGGTGGAGTATGTGCGGTCCCGTATTTGAAATGTAGTGCGCTTGGAGATATGCGTCTCCTGGAGGAAGGCTATGTCGGGTCCTAGTCTTTTTATCTCTCAGAACATTAATCGTCTCTTGTTTGGTGCATTCAGGCCTTTAACGTTGATTGATGTTAGTTTTAGGGTCATCCCTGCCATTGGGTGATGTGCCTATCCTTGACCTCGGACTCTGGAACGCGGAGTGTCCCAGGGTTCCGACAGTTCTTGCGCAGCGCTACTCCATCGCGCCGCCCAGCGCCCAACACCGGCGTGAGAGGGTTAGGGAGGGAGGAGGAGAGAAGGGGGGGGAAGAAGAGTAAAAAAGAGTTGAAACTGAGAGAGAAAAAGATTGTCTGGACTTACTGATCGCCAGATCTGTGTGGGGTGGTGTTCCCTGTCCCATGTCCCCACCTACCATGGGTGTATGAGATGTGTGTACCTACTCCTGGTAACTGTCACACCGCTTGTGTGCCGTGTTTCGTGCTATGGCGATGGTGTCAGCTGAACACGTCTGACTGGTTTCGTGTGCCCCCTGGTCAGGGAGATCCCCCTGGGTGTCCCATTGCGTGTCCCATGTAGTGAAGTGGACTGTTTCTCCCGCCCTGTGTCCCCCCATTTTTGCTGTTCTAGGGCAACTGGTTTCCGCTTTGTCTGGGGTGTACCAGGCTATTGTCTTGGGTGTGGGATTGCCTCCTCTGTTGTGTGTAGTGCCCGTTTCCCTGGGTGCTCATGAGAGCTTCTTGCGCTATGATCATGGGTGAGCTATGCTAAAGAAGGGTAGCAGTCCGCCGGAAGTGGCTCTGCTGGTGTGGTTCGATTGGCTTAGTGTCATATGTGGGGTGCTGTGTTCCCCTTATCTGGGTCCACTCACAGCACCGCTCCCTTTTCCGGCTAGGCATTTTTAATCGTTATATTGTTTAGAGCCCTGTAGTCTATACACGGCCTCAAATCGCCCTCCTTTTTTTGCCACAAAAAAATAAACCAGCACTAGCAGGAGAGGAGGACCTTCTAATAAAACCTTTACTTAAGGCTTCCCATATGTACTCCTCCATGACCTGGTTTTCTTTCTCAGAAAGAGGGTAGACCTTACCCCTAGGAGGCATAGTACCCGGTAACAGGTTTATGGCACAGTCATAGTCACGATGTGGAGGTAGCTTATCTGCTTCCCTTTTTTTAAAAACCAATGCAAGGTCTGCATATACAGAAGGGACAGAAACAGAAAGTGGTTTAGCCGTGGGCACATTGAGTGAACAAACAGGACGTACATGAGCCATACAGTCTCGTTGACAAGATTCCCCCCAGGAGAGTATATCTAAACAACCCCAATCAAGTACAGGGTTGTGTTTAACTAACCAGGGAAAACCCAGAACGATGGAGGCAGTAGGGGAGTCAATTATTTGGAAGGTTAACCTTTCCTTGTGCAAAGCACCCACAGACATAACGATTTCTTGGGTTTCGTGAGTTACCAGAGGTTTCTCAAGCGGTCTACCATCTATGGCCTCAACGGCCAAGGGTGTGGCCTTTTGGATCAAAGTCAAGGTTGCGGTTCTGGCAAAGTTCTCATCCATAAGGTTGTCTGCCGCACCTGAATCGATCAAGGCTTTAGTTGTTATAGTGGTTTTATTGACCAAAAGAGAAACCGTAATAAAAATCAAAGATAGACACATGAGGGGACAAAGTCATAACACCCGAGGCCGACCCCTCTCTAGGCCTTAGGTGCTGTAGTTTTCCTGTACCTTAGGGCAGGCATTACAGTGGTGCCCCCTCTTTCCACAATAAAGGCATAACCCCTCCCTTAAATGGTACGCTCTTTCAGCCTCAGTTAACCCTGTAGCACCCAATTGCATGGGTTCAGGGGATGGTTGCCTAGGATCGGGTAATGCTAGTAATGCAGTACTGGGTAGAGCAGGTAACGCCCGTGTATCCAGCCGTCTTTGAGTACGCCTCTCTCTAATACGGTTATCAATAAGAATCATATAGTCTATAACATCATCCAGAAGAACAGGCAATTCCCTGGATGCTATTTCATCCAGTATGTAAGCGGACAAACCCTCCTGAAAGGCTGTTACGAGAGCGTCATTATTCCAAACCACTTCAGCTGCTAGAGTGCGGAATTCGATAGTGTAATCCGCAACAGATCTGTTACCCTGTCGGACCCTAAGCAGAGGTTTGCCAGCAGAAGCAACCCTACCGGGTTGATCAAACATGCGTTTGAAAGCTGTCAGAAAATCTGCAAAGGACATAGGAGACGTATTCTCTGTCATGGACATGAAGGGGTGCTGCCCAGAGACAGCACTATCCCTTTAAATGTAGGAACCAATTTAGCAAAGAATAAATGCAAGAGACACAATGAATAGTGCAAATAAAGAAATATATATTAAAGAGAATTAAAGTACAAAAAGATAACAAAACAACATAATATATACAAAGTCACAGAACAAAATGTATAGAACGATATAGGATAAGCATGAATAGTGCTGGCAGTGAATACTTAAATAGTCCTTTGGTATGAAGGCAGGATTGTGCAGGCACCACTAGTAATAGGTAGGACACAGATCCAAAGGTCACAAGGCAGATATACCAGGAAGCAAGACCAAAGGCAAAATAAATGAACCAGGCTGCAGGGTCAGGATCACTGGAAATAAAGCAGAGATCACGGAACCAGAACACAGGATCGGAGGGCACAGCAACGAAGGACCAGGAGGACACAGGATGAAGACCAGGAGAACACAGGAACAAAGAACAGTATGCAGGATCAAGGAGCCAGGAGGCAGGAGCCAGAATCACGGGAAACCAGGGAAACAGGAGACAAGAAACAATGATCTGGCCAGGAGTGAGGGGAGAACCCAAACTAAATAGGTGCTAAACAAGGACCAGGTGAAGTGCTAAATGAAAAGAAATGAGGAACAGTGCCAAACAGAAACAGTGGTGAGTATGAGTACTGCACGAGGGCAAATCAGCTAAGGAGTGGTGTGACATTCTCCCACATGGGGTTGGCCCATGCTAAAGCTCTCCCGGACAAGTGGTTTATCAAAAAAGCGATTTTAGATCTGTCAGTGGGATAGGAACGTGGATTCATCACTAAATGGATGTCAATTTGGTTGAGGAAACCACGACACAATGCTGGGTCACCGCTGTAGCGCTGTGGCGGCGTCATATGAACTACATGAGCAGGAACGGGTACTGGAGTGGGAATGGGTTCGGGCACAGCAGCAGCAGCCTCCTGAATGGCAGGTTGCAAGTGTGCAGTACGAGCCAGTATGGTTTGCAAAGCTTGAGCAAACTGATCCATACGGTGGTCTAAACCATCCATTCTAGCCTCCTGATTAACTAGGAGCTGTGGTATGTCAGCAGGTTCCATTATGGCCCTGTTGTAATGTCACGATTCTGGGAACCAAACACGCTAACACACACACACATACACAGAAAAGGTGCAGTACCGAACCTTAGAGTGGCCGGGCTAAGCACACAAAGAATAGTCAGGAGACAAGCCGAGTAAGGGGAACCAGAAGACAGAATAACGAGAAACAAGCCAAGGTCAAAGGGTAGGAGAAAGTCACAAAGTCAGATTAACAAGCCAGAGAGTACGTAACCAGAAACACAAATTCAGTAGCAATACTAGCAAGCAAAGACCACAACAGGGCAGGGAGGAACAGGAAAGGTAAGTATTTAAACCATTAGGTTAATTCTGATTGGATAATTTCCAATCAGAATTAACAATCACACGTGGGAGATATCTAAACCTCCCACTGTGATTGAGGCACTGTGCCTTTAACGCCGGGTCAGGTGACTGACCCCGGCGTGTAATATATTGGGCGGTCTCCCAGCGTGCAGCGTCATGCATGCTGCCGCTGGGGGACGTGGAGGAAGACGCGGGCGGCATCCGAGGCTGGAAGGATGCCGCTCGCCGAGCCCACGAGGAGGAGGGGACCGCGGACGGCTGGAGGGTGAGTACTGCGAGCGAAATGCAGCCTCCCCTCGCAGCCACCCGCGGGATCCCGACAGGTCCCCCAGTATATCCCGGCATGACTGTGGCCTTTCCTCCACGGTCACACTGCACTCTCCAATTTGGCGCCAACCCCTCGCGAAAAAGCCACGGAGGCCATCTTTAGTCTCGCGAGATTGCGAGCGGCCATCTTTAATCTCACATCTACTGGTGTAGTATTCTAATCTTTTCTATTATTACATGCTATGTTGTATTGATACCGGAGAAACTGACGGAAGCCAAGCACAGAGAGATGGACACAGGTTTCTTCATGAAGGAAGAGATTCTTTATTCGATTCACCGAACGGGACTCAGAGGGACTAATGCCACCAAAATACAACAAGATCTGAGCCCCGGACAATAGTGTAGGCTCCTTATATAGGCATGTAACTCCACCCATAATTAGCTCCACCCACACATACTCTTACCCAATCAATCGAACAAGAACTAACTTCCTGTTTGACCACATGGCTTGCCCAGCACAATGGAGGAGGGGAATACTACATCCTGTATTCTCGCACATGCTCCGTACACTACTGATTGTATCTTTGCCACGTGCAACCAACCGACCGATACACCAGTATATGCACGTACACATGCCACGTGGTAATCTCGGCCTACTAAATTTATTTTTACCGAGATTCCACCACATTCCCCCCTTTGATGCCTCTGATATTTTCACAATTCCAGAGGCATCACTTAACTATAGTTTGCATATACCTCAGGTTGCCATGAACCAGACCAGACTTTGCGACTAATGACATGAATCCCTCAACATCCCTTTTCCTGCACTGGTTCTCCCTGATCTAGAGCCTCATATCTATATATGGCCATTACCTGTGCAGCAGCCTTTCTTTCTGCTATATTTTCTTTAATGCCCTGCACAGACCTAACTACCAAAGGAACAAGACATGGTAGGAGAAGACACAGCATTAAGATTAGCATGACTCCACCTACCAATGCCTTAAGTCCTCCAAACTGCTCATACCAATTACCAAACCAACTACTTGGATTGTACCCTTTCCATACCTGAGTAGGCACATGCGCTAGTTTAACCATATGGCTAGTAAGCTCAGCTATTGCTTGCCCTTCATCATCTATTTGAAGACAGCAATTGCTTAGGTTAAACTTCCCACATACACCTCCCTCTACTGCCAATAGGTAATCCAAAGCTAATCTATTTTGGTAAACGGCTGTCCTCATCCTAGTATAATGCTTCGCTAGGAGATTGAGCGCTTGTGATGTCTCATTGGTAATTATCTCAACCACTGCCTGTAACCTTATAACACGGTTGAGCATATATATTGGGGTTCTATATCCAAAAGTACCATCCTCTGCCCATGTAGCTGGCCCATAATAATCTATAATACGCTGGGGAGGCCATTCATTATCTTCCCAGGTACCTATCTCTAGGGGTCCCCTTTTCTTCCTATGATTCACATCATACACTTTAACTCCTGTTTCAATAGGCAACAAGAAGAAGGATGGTTTGAGCATACCTAACACACATGCCCCTTCCCAGTCCTGTGGTAACTCTGAATATGCTTTCTTACCACAGATCCAGTACAAATTTGCTGGGGCTTTCCAACTAGATGTGATAGATAGATCAAACCATACATCCTTTAAATTGGCATAACTTGCAAACGGGTTAGGTGGTTCTGAGACATTTGAAGCCGACCACCAGGTTGTATTCTTTGTATTATCATCATAAGCTTTTTGCCCTAGACAAGTCAATTCTCCTACAGATGTATTAAACATTATTCCTTTCCTTGCTATACAAACATAACCTATAATGGAGGTCTTTAATCGCCACTCAGATTTACCTCTAACACTCATTTGATAATCGGCTTGAGAAGATATTCTTTGTTCAATTGTCTCAGAACCAGAATACATTACCTCCTTTGCTTCCCAGGGCCATTGGTCTCCCATGTTAGTACCTCCACACACATAGCAGTTGGTCACATTAAGACTACCAGCAATACTCTCAGCTAGATCAATAAACAGTTTTTTAGCATTATGGGGGATCTTATTTTCTACACTCATCTCTTCATAAAAAGAATGGAAAACCTGATGAGTTTGGGATGCTACGGTATCGGTCTCTATCCCTATAAATAATATTGTCCCAGGATCCAAACCCGTCCCATATATCTGGAACCCAAATAAGTTTCCGAACCTATCTATAAATTGTTCAGGATTATTAATAAGTATATGGACTGGGTTACACTCCATAGACTTACAATATGGTTTGGTAGGCAACTTAGTAACAATCATATCCCTATCTACTGTCTGTCCCCAAGTTGCCCACCCCACACAAGACCAATATGGACAATAATTATAATCCCTATCTGGGCATTTTGGATTTACGTACTTGTTTTTACTACTAGGGCAAATATACTTATCATTTGACCCATACGCTCTTTCCCATTCAAGATCCCTGCATACATTCCACGGTTTTCTACCACTTGATATCGCCTTACATGCATCAAATAGCAGAACACCCGAAGAATGTACGGTTTCTAATACTGTTTTATTTATTAGGGTCCCCTGTGCGTCTCCATTCCGGCGGGTCATCCAAATTGTACGGGGTTGATACTCTGGATTGAAGCACTTAGGTTCTCCTACTCCTAAATGCACTTAGGTTCTCCTACTCCATACACTATAATCTATACCTAAGTATCTACACCTAGATACATATTCTTTACACTCATATTGTGAATGCCAAATAAGGGTCTGGGAAATATGATTACCTGTTTTAGTAGTCTTAATGCAAACCTCACAGCCAGGTGTGTCGGTACCTCTACCTTCCTGAATAATTAAAATCACAAAAATATACATTATCAAGAACCCTTCTTTCGACGTTTTTATCCTCATTCTTCGTCCTGAAGGTCCGTTGAACTTTAAAGATGTTGTTCCATTAGGTAGAAACGTTATCTGTGCTTGTAATTTTGACAACAAATCACGTCCTAACAGTTGGACTGGACATTCAGGCATATAAAGGAATTGATGTTTCACTACGTGGCCTCCCAATGTACAGAGTCGACTTTTAAGAATCGGTTTTGCAGCACTCCTTCCAGTTGCTCCTATTACGGTGATAGTTCTTCCAGATGGAGGAGCAACTAGGTCAGTCACCACCGAATGTTCAGCACCAGTATCGATCATGAAAGCACTCCTTTTTCCCCCTATTGCTACATCTACCATAGGCTCCGCTCGGCCAAGGGGGATGGAGCCCGGTCGGTATTAATAGTCCTCCATGACTGTGTCAGCCAACCCCACAAAGTCCCTATCTTCTCTATTGCGGGGTATCTGCGCTGCTGGATAATACCTGTCTCCACTAACACTTCCTCTATTGTTACCACTATTCCCTCCAGGACCTCCTCTACCTCTCGCTCTGCCTCTATAATTACCATATCCTGCCCTAGGTCTGTCTCTCTCATACTGTTCCCTTTGTGGACACTCACTTCTCCAAAGCCCTTCTTCCCTACAGTACGCGCATTGATTCCTACTCAGGGGTTCCCTATTCCATTTACTCTCGCCTTTATCCGTTCCCCTATACACTTCCTTTTCCCTTCTATCTACGCCTGCGATGGCTACCACTAGCATATCTGCTTTTCTACGCATCTTACGCTCTTCCTCCTTCTTTGTCTCTGTTTCCCTATTCATGTATACCTTATTTGCTACCTCCATCAGTCGGGTTATGGACATCCCTACGAACCATGGGCGTCGCAGGAATTTTTCCAGGGGGGGGCATAATTGTAATGACCTCTATGCTTGGCCTCTTTTTGACAGTGTCATGAAGGGGAGGAGCATAGTCGTTATCACATGAAGCCAGGGTGAATAGCGTTTTCACAACTATGGTGTCAGGAATACATGTTTGTATTCCTGACATTATAGTGTTCCTTTAAGCAAATTAAAGGAACATTCTGGTCACCATAACAACTTCATCTAAATGAAAATGCTATGATGCCAGGAAGCCCCTGGGTGCTCTTTCCTTTAAGGGGTTAAACCGCTCTCAAATGGTTTAACCCTAAAGGCTTCCTCCAGCTCCAGGTCCCTCAGTGGTATTCGGCATCTGAAACGGAGTGTCAGGAAGTGCAGATTGACGTCAGGCATGGGTGCCGCTGATTGGCTAGAGTTGACAGTTGACGCTCTAAGCCAATCGCTAGTTCCCGGTTCATAAATTTTTTGTACTTTTTTATGAATGGGGAGCTACTGATTGGCTTTGAGTGCCAGATGACCGCTCTAGCCAATCAGCAACACCCCTACTCAGCGGCATTCTGTGCTTCCTGACACTCAGTAAATAAAAGTGAACACATTAACACTGATTTTTTTTTACCTGGGGAGATGAGAAGGTCCAGAGTTTCCCTGCCAGGCCCAGGTACCTAGGCCTTATGATGTGGTGTCCAGAATAAAGTAGAGGGTTCACTTCATTTGTCCTTCCTGCTTCAATCTCCTTTTCTTCTCCTTCATTTGACAGTCTTCTTTTCTTCTTTTCTTCTGTCTTCTATATTTGGCTCCTTCTGCTCCTTTCTGCTTATTTTGCGCCCTTCTGCTCCTTTCTCGTTCTGATTCCTTTCTGCTCCTTGCAGACCCTTTCTGCTCCTTCTCCTACTTTACCTTTGTGCTCCTTCTGATTCTTTCTGCTCCTTTACCTTTGTGCTCCTTCTGTCCCTTTCTGCTCCTTGCAGACCATTCCTGCCCCTTGCTGCCCCTGCTCTTTTCATGCCCTTCCTGCTCCTTGCTGACTCTTGATTTAGCCCCCCCACACCTCAATTGCCTAATCTATAGGCTGCCCACCCCCCCCCCATGCCTCGCTCCCCTAATCTATAGAGTGCTGCACCCCCCCATGCCATGCTCCCCTAATATATAGGCTGCTGCCCCCCCATGCCATACTCCCCTAATATATAGGCTGCTGCCCCCATGCCATACACCCCTAATATATAGGCTGCTGCCCCCCCATGCAATACTCCCCTAATATATAGGCTGCTGCCCCCCCATGCCATACTCCCCTAATATATAGGCTGCTGCCCCCACCCCATGCCACACTCCCCTAATATATAGGCTGCTGCCCCCCCCCCATGCCATGCTCCCCTAATATATAGGCTGCTGCCCCCACATGCCATACTCCCCTAATATATAGGCTGCTGCCCCCCATGCCATACTCCCCTAATATATCGGCTGCTGCCCCCCATGCCATACTCCCCTAATATATAGGCTGCTGCCCCCCATGCCATACTCCCTTAATATATAGGCTGCTGCCCCCATGCCATAATCCCCTAATATATAGGCTGCTGCCCCCCCAATGCCATACTCCCCTAATATATAGGCTGCTGCCCCCATGCCATACTCCCCTAATATATAGGCTGCTGCCCCCCCAAGCCATACTCCCCTAATATATAGGCTGCTGCCCCCACCCATGCCATACTCCCCTAATATATAGGCTGCTTCCCACCCATGCCATACTCCCCTAATATATAGGCTGCTGCCCTCCCATGCCATACTCCCCTAATATATAGCCTGCTGCCCCCCCATGCCACACTAACCTAATATATAGGCTGCTGCCCCCCCATGTCATGCTCCCCTAATATATAGGCTGCTGCCCCCACATGCCATACTCCCCTAATATATAGGCTGCTGCCCCCCCATGCCATACTCCCCTAATATATAGGCTGCTGCCCCCCCATGCCATACTCCCCTAATATATAGGCTGCTGCCCCCCATGCCATACTCCCCTAATATATAGGCTACTGCCCCCCCATGCCACACTCCTCTAATATATAGGCTGCTGCCACCCCCATGCCACGCTCCCCTAATATATAGGCTGCTGCCCCCACATGCCATACTCCCCTAATATATAGGCTGCTGCCCCCCCATGCCATACTCCCCTAATATATAGGCTGCTGCCCCCCATGCCATACTCCCCTAATATATAGGCTGCTGCCCCCCCTTGCCATACTCCCTTAATATATAGGCTGCTGCCCCCCATGCCATACTCCCCTAATATATAGGCTGCTGCCCCCCCCATGCAATACTCCCCTAATATATAGGCTGCTGCCCCCCCATGCCATACTCCCCTAATATATAGGCTGCTGCCCCCCATGCAATACTCCCCTAATATATAGGCTGCTGCCCCCCCATGCCACGCTCCCCTAATATTTAGGCTGCTGCCCCCATGCCATAGTCCCCTAATATATAGACTGCTGCCCCCCATGCCATACTCCCCTAATATATAGGCTGCTGCCCCCACATGCCATACTCCCCTAATATATAGGCTGCTGCCCCCCCCCATGCCATGCTCCCCTAATATATAGGCTGCTGCCCCCCCATGCCATACTCCCCTAATATATAGGCTGCTTCCCCCCCCATGCCATGCTCCCCTAATATATAGGCTGCTGCCCCCCCCATGCCATACTCCCCTAATATATAGGCTGCTGCCCCCCCCCATGCCATACTCCCCTAATATATAGGCTGCTGCCCCCCCCCATGCCATACTCCCCTAATATATAGGCTGCTGCCCCCCCATGCCATAATCCCCTAATATATAGGCTGCTGCCCCCCCATGCCATACTCCCCTAATATATAGGCTGCTGCCCCCCCATGCCATACTCCCCTAATATATAGGCTGCTGCCCCCCCAAGCCATACTCCCCTAATATATAGGCTGCTGCCCCCCCATGCCATACTCCCCTAATATATAGGCTGCTGCCCCCCATGCCATACTCCCCTAATATATAGGCTGCTGCCCCCCCATGCCATACTCCCCTAATAAATAGGCTGCTGCCCCACCATGCCATACTCCCCTAATATATAGGCTGCTGCCCCCCCCCCATGCCATGCTCCCCTAATATATAGGCTGCTGCCCCCACATGCCATACTCCCCTAATATATAGGCTGCTGCCCCCCCATGCCATACTCCCCTAATATATAGGCTGCTGCCCCCCATGCCATACTCCCCTAATATATAGGCTGCTGCCCCCCATGCCATACTCCCCTAATATATAGGCTGCTTCCCCCCCCATGCCATGCTCCCCTAATATATAGGCTGCTGCCCCCCCCCCATGCCATACTCCCCTAATATATAGGCTGCTGCCCCCCCATGCCATACTCCCCTAATATATAGGCTGCTGCCCCCCATGCCATACACCCCTAATATATAGGCTGCTGCCCCCCCCCCCATGGCATACTCCCCTAATATATAGGCTGCTGCCCCCCCCCATGCCACGCTCCCCTAATATATAGGCTGCTGCCCCCATGCCATACTCCCCTAATATATAGACTGCTGCCCCCCCATGCCATGCTCCCCTAATATATAGGCTGCTGCCCCCCCATGCCATACTCCCCTAATATATAGGCTGCTGCCCCCCCCCATGCCATGCTCCCATAATATATAGGCTGCTGCCCTCCCATGCCATACTCCCCTAATATATAGGCTGCTGCCCCCCCATGCCATACTCCCCTAATATATAGGCTGCTGCCCCCCATGCCATAATCCCCTAATATATAGGCTGCTGCCCCCCCCCCATGCAATACTCCCCTAATATATAGGCTGCTGCCCCCCCCATGCCATACTCCCCTAATATATAGGCTGCTGCCCCCCCAAGCCATACTCCCCTAATATATAGGCTGCTGCCCCCCCATGCCATACTCCCCTAATATATAGGCTGCTGCCCCCCATGCCATACTCCCCTAATATATAGGCTGCTGCCCCCCCCCATGCCATACTCCCCTAATATATAGGCTGCTGCCCCCCCATGCCACACTCCCCTAATATATAGGCTGCTGCCCCCCCCATGCCATGCTCCCCTAATATATAGGCTGCTGCCCCCACATGCCATACTCCCCTAATATATAGGCTGCTGCCCCCCCATGCCATACTCCCCTAATATATAGGCTGCTGCCCCCATGCCATACTCCCCTAATATATAGGCTGCTGCCCCCCCATGCCATACTCCCCTAATATATAGGCTGCTGCCCCCCCATGCCACCCTCCCCTAATATATAGGCTGCTGCCCCCCCCCATGCCATGCTCCCCTATTATATAGGCTGCTGCCCCCACATGCCATACTCCCCTAATATATAGGCTGCTGCCCCCCATGCCATATTCCCCTAATATATAGGCTGCTGCCCCCCCCCCATGCCATACTCCCCTAATATATAGGCTGCTGCCCCCCCATGCCATACTCCCCTAATATATAGGCTGCTGCCCCCCATGCCATACTCCCCTAATATATAGGCTGCTGCCCCCCCCATGCCATACTCCCCTAATAAATAGGCTGCTGCCCCCCATGCCATACTCCCCTAATATATAGGCTGCTGCCCCCCCATGCCATACTCCCCTAATATATAGGCTGCTGCCCCCCATGCCATACTCCCGTAATATATAGGCTGCTGCCCCCCCCCCATGCCATACTCCCCTAATATATAGGCTGCTGCCCCCCCATGCCACACTCCCCTAATATATAGGCTGCTGCCCCCACATGCCATACTCCCCTAATATATAGGGTGCTGCCCCCCCATGCCATACTCCCCTAATATATAGGCTGCTACCCCCATGCCATACTCCCCTAATATATAGGCTGCTGCCCCCCCATGCCATACTCCCCTAATATATAGGCTGCTGCCCCCCCCATGCCACACTCCCCTAATATATAGGCTGCTGCCCCCCCATGCCATGCTCCCCTAATATATAGGCTGCTGCCCCCACATGCCATACTCCCCTAATATATAGGCTGCTGCCCCCCCATGCCATGCTCCCCTAATATATAGGCTGCTGCCCCCCATGCCATACTCCCCTAATATATAGGCTGCTGCCCCCCCCATGCCATACTCCCCTAATATATAGGCTGCTGCCCCCCCATGCCATACTCCCCTAATATATAGGCTGCTGCCCCCCCATGCCATACTCCCCTAATATATAGGCTGCTGCCCCCCATGCCATACTCCCCTAATATATAGGCTGCTGCCCCCCATGCCATACTCCCCTAATATATAGGCTGCTGCCCCCCCCCATGCCTTACTCCCCTAATATATAGGCTGCTGCCCCCCATGCCATACTCCCCTAATATATAGGCTGCTGCCCCCCCATGCCATACTCCCCTAATATATAGGCTGCTGCCCCCCCATGCCATACTCCCCTAATATATAGGCTGCTGCCCCCCCCCCATGCCATACTCCCCTAATATATAGGCTGCTGCCCCCCCATGCCATACTCCCCTAATATATAGGCTGCTGCCCCCCATGCCATACTCCCCTAATATATAGGCTGCTGCCCCCCCCCATGCCATACTCCCCTAATATATAGGCTGCTGCCCCCCCCATGCCATGCTCCCCTAATATATAGGCTGCTGCCCCCCCATGCCATACTCCCCTAATATATAGGCTGCTGCTGCCCCCCCATGCCATACTCTCCTAATATATAGGCTGCTGCCCCCCCATGCCATACTCCCCTAATATATAGGCTGCTGCCCCCCCCCATGCCATACTCCCCTTATATATAGGCTGCTGCCCCCCCCCCCATGTCATGCTCCCCTAATATATAGGCTGCTGCCCCCCCCCCATATATTGGCTGCTTCCCCCCCCATGCCATACTCCCCTATAATATAGGCTGCTGCCCCCCCCATGCCATGCTCCCCTAATATATAGGCTATTTTAACCCCCACCCCATCCCTCACTTACCTGATCTGTAGGCTGTCTCTGTTGCCTGCATGTGTTGCTCCCCTGCGGTTACACTCAGCAGAGTGAAGCAGGGATAGATGCAGCTCCCTATCCCTGTCTTTCTCCATACACAGCGCCACCTACTGGCCGGCGCCGGTATTGCAGTTCATTTTAAATCACACCAAAAATACTAGAACAAGCTGAAAAATCCAGGGGGGGGCAAGTGCCCCCCCTTGCCCCCCCCTGCGGACACCCATGCTACGAACCCTTCTAACTTTTGTAGCTTGCGCTTTATATCTCCGTAGGCTTGGCTGACAAAGGCATAGTTAACCATCCGGGAATTCTCAGAAGCCTCCGGATTAAAGGGGGTATACAAACGGTATGCCTCCAATAATCGGTCATAAAAGACACTGGGCGATTCATCACATTTCTGTAATACCTCAGCTGTCTTAGACATGTTAATCGCCTTCTTTCCTCCAGCTTTCATGCCAGCAATAATAGCGTCCCTGTAAGCTTTTAAATGGACCATGTCTGCGCCATTGGCATTCCAATTTGGATCAGTGTTTGGATAATGGGCTGCGGCCCATGCTGCCGGGTTGGCCTGATTTTGTGTACGGGCCACTTCTTCCAGCGCTTTAATTGCTGCTTGATTTATCCTTGTCCTTTCCTCATTATTAAACAATGTCATCAATAATTGCTGGCAATCAGCCCAAGTGGGATTGTGTGTCTGGACTATTGAGGTAAACAAATCCGTCATGGCTTGAGGCTTTTCGGTGTAAGAGGAGTTATGGGTCTTCCAATTAAAGAGATCGGTTGTTGTAAAAGGGACATAGACGAAGACTGAATCAGCATATTGTATCTGGCCGTCACCGTTAATGTGTGTCGGGCCAGGAGTCAATCGAAGAGGCATTTGATAATGTCGGGGTTGTAGGGTACCAGTCGGGTTAGTATGGGGCTTCGTTGGGATGCGTCAGTTAGGGGTTCCGGTCGAGGGGTAGTAAGACAAGGGGATGGGGAAGCTTTACTAAGGGGAAGGTTGGTGAGTAGAATATTCCGGGCCGGGCTAGGAGGAGCCTGACCGGAAACTAGATATGGCACCAAATCTGGGTAGGTAGAGTTAACGGAAGCAGGTATCGGAAGGGGAGGGTTTAAAACAAGAGGGCTGGGCTCTGAACTAGAGGAGGGGGTAGGTGGGGACAACGGGGCAAGGGGAGGAGCGTTTCCAACAGCACCTCCTCTTCCTCTTCCGGTGGAGGAGGAGTAAGGGGGCGGCATGGGGATCTCAGACTCAGGGGGCGTGTCCAAAATGGGCGTGATTTCGGCCTTAGTGGACAAGCGAGTCCTGGCCACCATGAGGCGACATTGTTCCTCGTGGCATACTCGGATCCATTTTGGCGAGTCATTTACGGCCTGCCTCCAACAATCAATATATGGAAACTGGCCGTAAAGTTCAGGCCTACCTGATACAGCCACGTGTACACTCTGTACCAGATTAGGATCCAAACTGCCACGTGGTGGCCATGCGGCAACCAAAGTAGGCCATTCTCTACTACATAAAGTAGTCAGGCGTGCCGGAGACATCTTTACCCCAAAATCACATACAGTATATCCCTTTTTAAAGTTTTTTATCATACATCCTAAGGGATCCAAAATCGTTGAATCTGACGCGCCCATACTTAACAATGGAGCGTCGGCTCCAACAGAAACTAAACAAACACACTTCCAACGGTCACACCCTTTCCCTCGGCAACAGCACCACGTGGTACAGTTACTAAGCGAAACGCACACAACAAAACACTCAGGGAATTCCTGTACACACAGCTGTTACACCAGTCACTAAGTAACTAATACTGTGCCCTTTGGCGAAACTATACGGTCACCCACGCTATAATTCCCTATATCTGAATTACCCGTCTATAACATACCCCAGTAACATCATCTTTACAAACAGTAGTTATAGTACGGTTAGCATAGGTTAGAGTACAATTTAAAGTCACAGTTCAATTAGTAGTGGTTATGGTGTTAAACATACAACATAGACGACAATTATTAGTACTTATTTACAGTGTCAGTAATTATACATGGTTATGGTACCGTGCGCTATAATACAGTTACACACTATTCACACTCTCGCTAGACGGCAGAGCTCACGCTATCTAGCAAGATATACACGCTACTACAACAATCTTTAGCACATTTACAATTCCCAACTAATCTATTGGCCAGTACCTTGAGGAACTACCTAAAACTATCTACATACGTTTTGGTTAGCCACACTGCCCAAGCACCACATATAGCGAACTAGAGGGCGGAATTTACAACAGTACCCTCTTAGTCTATCTACTCTATCAATAGTCTATTGGGTTCCAAATTTACACGCCTTCCCACTTAGCCAAGATAGGTTGAGATCTAGCGAACCGAATTTACACAGGCGCCGCTTAGTCTCCCGGTCCCTCCGACCTAGCAAACAAAATATACACCCTAGAACGCTAGTCTAGACAAGACACCGGTGTCCGGCTAGGGCTATTTACACCACAACCCCGCCTGACTCCAAACCAAAATTAAATGGGCTGACTACAGGGCGTTTAATTGAGCGGTGCGCCTTCGCTCCTTCCCTCCACTGGAGGGGGCAGATTCCAAAAAAACCCTTATGGGCCTACCGCACAATCGGTATCCAATACCCCTAGTGGGTCCGCCGTCTAAAACAGCGGTCGTCTTACCTCCTCGTTCCTGAACCTGAGTTCACACTCATCGATGGGGACACCCCAGCACTTACTACGTAGAGGCCGATGATCTCCTGGACAACAGACCAGTGGCGCCGAGATGAAGGGAGGTCCACGCAGAAGTTCAGGGGTGCAGCCGTAGAGAACGTGGGCAAAGATAGACCGTCTCACGCCTCTGCTTCTCAGCTACCGTTGAACGATGAGCTTCCCGGCCAATGCACCAAATGATACCGGAGAAACTGACGGAAGCCAAGCACAGAGAGATGGACACAGGTTTCTTCAGGAAGGAAGAGATTCTTTATTCGATTCACCGAACGGGACTCAGAGGGACTAATGCCACCAAAATACAACAAGATCTGAGCCCCGGACAATAGTGTAGGCTCCTTATATAGGCATGTAACTCCACCCATAATTAGCTCCACCCACACATACTCTTACCCAATCAATCGAACAAGAACTAACTTCCTGTTTGACCACATGGCTTGCCCAGCACAATGGAGGAGGGGAATACTACATCCTGTATTCTCGCACATGCTCCGTACACTACTTATTGTATCTTTGCCACGTGCAACCAACCGACCGATACACCAGTATATGCACGTACACATGCCACGTGGTAATCTCGGCCTACTAAATTTATTTTTACCGAGATTCCACCACAGTATTACTTCAGTTGTATTTGAGGTTTAAAGGGATATCACCCTTAACCTCAGATTAACTGTTAGAGCACGGTTCTCTGTGCTCTATATCAGGACTGTGCTACACCTTATGTGGAATTACTTCAGTTAAGGAATGTTTTAGGGCTACCTCCCATTTACCTCAGATTAACTGTTAGAACACAAATTAGTTCTCTCTATCAGGACGATGCCATGCACACTCTAGCGTTCATATCCTGTACTGCTGTACACCTGGGGTTACCCCATGGCTAGGTCGTTCTACTTTGTCCTACTGTATGGAGTTAGGCTATTACAACAGGATTCCCAGGGCATACGGCTTGAAGAGATAGAACCATGAACTTTGAACAACTGTTTGCACACAGATTGGTGCACTCTATATACGGCCGTGCCCCACACTTGAAATATTCAAACCCCGTGCACCCCACTGTGTATACGCTACTCTATACTGCTGAATGGAGGCAGGCTATGACAACCTCTTTTAGCTACTGGACAGAAATTTCAACACTTCCAGCTTAGCAGGATATCTCCCATGACAGTGCATTAATTGGAAGAGCTGAGGGAGGCTCTCTATCAGGCTGATGGCCAGCACTTAAGGTTCATACCCTGTGCACCCAGGTTGAGGCCCCTATTAGATGTACACTGCACTGCTGCAGGGAAGCATGCTGTTACAGACTCTGTCAACTGCTGGACAGGATTTTCAGCACTCACTGCTTACAGGAATTTCTCCCTCAACAACAAATGTAATTGTTCGAGAACTAATTGATGCGCTGTACCAGGGCGGTTGCTAGCACTTAAGGGTTCAGACGCTGTGCACCTGGGGTGAGACCCCTACTATATGTACGCCACACTATACTGCTGAGGGAAGACATATTGGGACAGCCTCTGTTGACCGCTGGACAGAATTTTCAACACTTCTGGCTTAACAGGAAATCTCCCATGACAGTGCATTAATTACTGGAAGAGCTGAGGGAGGCTCTTTATCAGGCTAATGGCCAGCACTTAAGGGTTCTGTGACGAGACCAATCTCGCCACATTGCATTGGAGGAGCCTGGTTGCCCGCCTGCTGCCTTTGGACTATGGCCCTGGGAGATTGGGCCCTTTTAAAAAAACGTATTCGGCCCTAACATGTCACTCATTCTGGCCCTTTAAACACGTTGGGGCCATACGGTACTTGCCCTGTGTGAGCGGTGATACCCCCAGATAGCTATGCCATGGAGCCTATTCATATAATGAAAGACTATGGGAAAGATTTTAGCTTCATGGCAATTGAACTGTGTGAATAGGATCTGGGCGCTATTCGGTAGTTTTGTGCGGTCAGATCCCAGCTATCTGGGGAAATGTGTCTGTGTGTTATGTGTAAAAGGTGACTTTATGTATTTTAAAGTGTTTTATGTCTTTTTGCAACCATGTGCTCAATGGAGTCTGCCTCTAGCCCTGGATAATTGGATTACTTTCCCCTTTGTCTCCAGGATAGAGGCCCCTGTAAAACCTTTTTGAGCCAGATTGCTATGCTGCCAGCCAGGGGAACACAAGATACTTTTACTAACTTTTGAACCCCTGGTCTGATTCATGCCATTTTTTAATATGTTCCCCTGAATGGATTGATTGTGGATATGTATTTTTATGTGAATGTGATGTATGGTTTTAAAGTTATAAAAATGTGTACGTTTTAGCTTGGAGATAATTGAGTAGATATAGTAGGAAACTCAATTATCTCCCAAGCAGAGGGGAGGGAAACTGTGGGCTGTACTATTATGTTATTGGTTGTTTTAAAACCTCCCCCTGGGTGTGTTCTGTTTGTACCTGACTGTAATAAAAACCAGGCTGGGTGTGCCAGCACCTCAGACCACTGATTGACCCTCAACACGGAACCTTGTCTCATTTTTGGGGGATTCACTGTATGCTGTTGGAGATTGATTGCTAGGAGTGTAAGCTGATGTATGCTTTTCCTGTTCGTCTGCTAGCAGCTATTCGTGAGGTTCCAGTTGGAGTGCTACCTTATTCCCTTGTATGCCGTTCGGGAGTTTGGTGCATTCATTTATATCCAAATTCGTGAGTTTTGGTGATTCTGCAGTAGCTGTGCCTGTCTCTCAGAAAGGGGCATATCGCCTAAACGGATTTTAACCCCTTGTCTGCTGAAACGGTCCGTTACAGGTTCATACCCTGTTCACCTGAGGTGAAGCCCCTACTATATGTGCGCTGCACTGGAATGCTGAACGGAGGCATGCTGTTGCAGCCTTGGCTAACTACTGGACAAGATTCCAACACTGCCTGCCTCAAGGCATATCTCCCTTGCCAGTGACTTAATTGTGGGAGAACTGATGGACGCTCTCTATCAGGGCTGTGGCCAGCACTTAAGGATTCATACCCTGTGCTTCTAGGGTAAGGCGCTATTATATGTGTGCTGCATTGTGCTGCTGAGTGGAGGCATGCTGTTGCAGCCTCTATTTACTGGGTGAGTCCCAGTCTATTTTATTTGGCCACTGTTCAGAGTACAACCTTGCTGGGGTTTCTGTGAACACTACCTACTACTATGGTAGGCTGATCTGTTTGCCCTCCATCCTTAGACTGCCTACTGGTTTGTGCCTTCTACAGGGGTATCCCATTTCAGGATAAAACTACCTGCCTATTTCTCTCTGGGGGATCCCCAGGTAACTAAGATGATGGTGCCTCGCACGCTTACTGGTCAATGGCTGTGTTTAACCTACATGTCCTTCACCCATGTTCGAGAGACTGGTTCCCTCCCGATCGCCTGGCTACTTTATGCACCTGTGGCTTTGTAGCCTCTAGATACGATGCCCGTAAATGCTTGGGGTCGGACAACTCATGCCCTCCCCTCCCGGACGGAGTGGCACAGACGGCTATGTTTGACCAGCGGATGATGTCCTTCAGGGCTCTGGGCGATTGGGACTCCGCAAGGGAACCAGGAGAGGTATCAGAGACACCCAAGACTAACTGCTGGACCCTATAATGGCTAAAATACCGGAATACGCCAAATACGGGAATGGGCTCCCGATGTTCGTGAATGGACTCAGAGATTTGTCTGTTTGTCAAAAACCCCAGTGTTCGCCTCTCCTAAGGGAAGCGCATAGCAGCACTCCGTATTGATGGATGGTTGGCGAATCTGGGCACCAAATCATTGGGACCCCAGGAACAAGGCACACTTTTCCCGAGGGAAGTTATAGCACACGTTTATGGTCCCAGGGCCCTCAACAAGTCCCACACCTCCAGGAGGGAGGTGTTATGTGGTAATCGCTGAGGGGTGTTCTTCGGGACCGGCTGACACCGGGGCTTTGTCACCAACCACTTTATGACATCTGACCACGTAACCCGCTATCGCTAACTCTATTACCAAGTAGGAGCGAGAGTCAACCTCGGGTGCTCCGGACGATCGGGCAGAGAACACAGAATGCGCAGATGCGCTTGATACCATTTCTCCTCAGGTTAACACCTCTAAGTTACCATCCACTGTACTTTCTACTCAGCCCACAGGAGTTTCCATCGTATCTAGGCGGAAGACATTCAAACCTTATAAGGAACCTTTCACGTCAATGACATAGGTTGCATAGGTCTCCTCTATCCTCAAGGAATTTTCACACTGCAACACCATGACCCTACATACACTCACCCGGATTGTGGGATACTGCCTTCCTCCATCCGGGCCATATTGCCAGAATCGCTACATTGCCAGGACTGGCAGTGAGGCTTGGTCAGATTCCCTCAGACAGACCCCTACGATCAACCAGACTTCGTTCGGTTGTCGGATGCCAGCTTGTGGGGCAAGGGCTGCGAGGACAACCTGTGAGACTACACCCACAGAAACAGGCTCACAATTCAGGAATTCTCCCTTCACATTGCAGACCTAGCATTCTTTGTACTTCACTATCCACTGCCTGGTAAAGGAGTACTCCGCCGGTTGCATCCTACTACAGATGGACAGAGCGTCGACAGTCAGGTTTACCAATCGCCTGGACGGAAGTAACCCCCGTCTTCTATCAGACATCATGAAAGGCATCTTTGATTCTTGCCTTCCTCGCAGAACCCCTGTGGCAAAAGCAGCCACTTTAAACTGTATTTTCTTGAATGTGTGTATACCGCTTTAAGAACCAAGGGTATATATGTATAATGTATTTCATGCGAACAATAGCGTTCGTATGCTGGTGGCATGAAAGCCACCAGCATTCATACAATAGTTTCACAAACAGTGAATTTCAACACTGTTCGTGAAACGAACACACTACCGAAGGGAGACCACACACAGGAGGTTGTGTGGCTCCCATTAAGGATTGCAACATTGTTGCAATCAGTAATTAGAAGGATTCAGGGTGGCCGCCATTCGGCTACCGACCATGCGGCGGTCGGCCTTTTTGGATCCTTTGTTAACCCAGCGGTATTTGGTCGTCGATCGCCTGGAACTAAAATCGGCTACTCGACGGCACGAATCCCGCTGGACTTCCAAGCCGTTCGGGAGCCCCAGTCCTTCGGTAATGTGGTTCCCTAAAGTCAATCGGTAGTTTGAAGGTAACTTAAACGTAATGTGTGTTTCGTGCGGCGTTCGGTTATTTATGCTGGGATCTGAGCGGTACTTTCACGAAATGTGCGCTCAGACCCCAGCTATCTACCAAACGTCCATTCGTTTAAATGTAACGAATATTGTACAAGTTATGTGTTTTAATGTAAAATGTCAGTTCTGCTGCACGGAGGGATAATCCACTTAACTGTATATTCTAGTGGCAGTATCCCTCTCGTACAGCAGTGCATGATGGGAGAAATGTCCAGGTTGTTAAGTTCCCCATGTAGTCCCCTACTGTACAACCCCTGTAATGTCAGTAGGGAAACCCCTTGCATGGGGAATCCCATAAATACTGTAACCTGTGATTAAAAGCTCAGTTGACTCCCAGCCTATGTGTCATCTAGTTCTTGGGAGGAAAGGATTCTTACAACGCTACCAGGATTATTGTATGCTGTATTTATTTGCCTGGATTATTTTATGCTGTTCCTGTTACCCAGCGGAGATACTGTAGATTATACTACCTCTCCGCTACAATCCCAAGGTCGGCCTACCTCTCGGGGGGGACACATATCAGAGGCACCGCCAGAATGCGGTGTTTTTCAATTGGCACATTTCACGAGGGTGCACAATAGTGATCGCACTCCGGCCACCTGGGACTCTCCGGGGTATGCTTTTTCCTCCCTTGTGATGATTGAGAAACTTCTCCATCATCTCATTGTTCAGCGAACAACACCGCCTTTGCCGTCCCGCTGTGATGGAGTCAACCTTGTTATTCTGACCTTATAGGACTGACTGGTGAGGATTTCCTCCTCCTACATTCATATCCTACTATTCTCACAGATCCGAAGGAAAGCCGCATCTTCTCTTCCTGGAGGGTCGGCTGACCCTGGTGGCCAGAACTCTTGCTGGGGTTCTTGGCAGGTCGGCGAACTATCGCAGGCTGCGAGGGACCTCTTAGGAGTCTCTTGGGGCCCAGGGACGTAACAATGCTACCTCTAGACATTCCCCATCTGATTGATGTTTGGAACTGTACCTTGATCCATTATGGGGTGGTTTGGACAGCTCTATGGCCCGTGTCCCGTTCTGGTGACTCCCGATGGACAAGGATCCTAAAACGTATGTACCAGTTACCCAGTGACATCCACCTCTGGCTCATGAGACGTGGAGGTCGTTCTCCATTTTGCTACAGGACTGGGGCACCTACTGATGGATTTTTATGCTTGGACCAGTGGCTTTCCGCCAGGTACCGGATGATCGGGCGTTCGACGGGGAGGTTTCTCCCGTAGACCCGACGTGCTAGGTATCCCGTCGCACTTTCGGCTTCTTCATTAATTTTCTATTTCTTTCTCAGCGTTAAAAACGCAAAATACGAAGCCTCCTGTCATGTTGTAAAACTGAAGATTATGCTAGCCTTAGTGTACTAATAATCTTAATTTTAGTAATGACAGGAGGCGAGTATTTTCCCTCCCTGCCTAGCTACCCACCATTTCTGTTTGTTTTATTGCATGTATCATGGTCTAAGGTAGGTTTGACTCTCAATGTTTTGTGCTTACATTGATGATTGTATTTCCATTAATCTGGAATTCTCATTGGAGTTTTACATTATAGTTATTCAGTTATTAGATTGTAGTTTACAATATTCTTCTATGGGATGATGTATACGGTACGTGGATTTACATGTTCATGACTTTGTGTATAAACCTGTCACACATTCTCTTTTCAGTATGATTCGTCTCTGAAGACATTTGGTTGTTCGTGTGAAATTCTCAGGAATTTTGATCCTTCGAATTTGATTCGTCCCTGAACACATTTTCGTTGTTTGTGTAGAATTCACAGGGGAAGTTTGCTCCTTCGGATGTTGGACTTAAGAGTTATTGTTTTGCTTGTTATATGTTTACTTCTGCTTGATCTCGCTTTCTGAAAGAGGAAATGATGAGGTCACTATGCCTTATGTACATCCTACTCTCTTGTGATTGGTTCTTTTTTCTATATGTTTCTTTGCTGCTGTGTGGAGCTAGTAAAGAGAGATTATACAAAATACTCGCCTCCTGTCATTACTAAAATTAAGATTAAGTACACTAAAGCTAGCATAATCTTCAAATACTTTACACACCGGCTTTATATTGGCACTGTTATTTTATTTTTTTTCTCATTTGAGTTTTAATTTCCTTATGCCCTTATATCGTAATGATTATTGTCTTTTCTCCTTGGCTCTCATTTTTTGCCATCTTCATTTTGTTCTCCTGTGAACACAATGTCTGCAGTTTGCTCTTCAACTGAGTTCTTTTGACGAATGGATTGTGGGTAAATTATCTTGTTTACTGAAATAGAACTTTGTTTATGCTTTGCCCATTGCCAACCATTGCTAAAGATTATGCTTCCCATAAGAAACAGCAGCCTCTACATTATCTTATGTATAACCAAAAAAAAAAAAAAAATTGAAAGGGAAACAATGGTCAAATAGGATTAGTTTAAAAACAAAACCTGCAAAGTGATAGGATATCAGCTCGTTTGGGCAGGACCCTCAGAACCATGTGTTCCTGTATGCCCAATTTGTCTTGTTGCAAATACCTGTTTGGTGACTAACCTATTGTACAGCAGTATTATTTGTAATGATAATTTATAAATAATAATAATAATAGTACAACTTCAAGGTACTATGACTGCTTCTCTGCTATTTCTAACTGGATGGCTGTCCTGATCATCTTTCTTCTTTTTGCTATCATCCACCTTTCACTTCTCTAGTCCGAACGACATTCCGATGTCCTTGCTGTATATGGATGAGTTAGGTGGATGAGTGAGTCCTTGCAATGGAGTTGAAGTTCCAGAAGGCCAAATACAAGATGTATATATATATATTTATATATATATAAAACTATCTACTGACTTCAAGTGGAAAGGGTTTTCAATCACAATAATTCCCCACCATAACTTTCTTGTAAGTCCAGATGGAAAGTTCTATAGAGGATCGTTGGAAATGTAAAGTAATTAAACACATGATAAAGCCCTAAAATATTTTTTTTACAGTTAAAGGGACACTATAGTCACCTGAACAACTACAGCTTAATGTAGTTGTTCAGGTATGATCTATAGCTCCCTGCAGGCAATCTAATGTAAACACTAGTGATGTCGCGAACATAAAATTTTCGGTTTGCGAGCGTCGAACGCGAACTTCCGCAAAGGACTTCAATAGGCAGGCAAATTTTAAAACCCACAGGGACTCTTTCTGGTTACAATAGTGATGGAAAAGTTGTTTCAAGGGGACTAACACCTGGACTGTGGCATGCCGGAGGGGGATCCATGGCAAAACTCCCATGGAAAATTACATAGTTGATGCAGAGTCTGGTTTTAATCCATAAAGGGCATAAATCACCTAACATTCCTAAATTGTTTGGAATAACGTGCTTTAAAACATCAGGTATATGGGGGCGGGGCCTGACAGCCAATATGGCCGGTCGCACATTCCAAGGGCTCTCGCAACACGGAGCATAAAAAAGCCGATATCGATCGACGCAAAAGCCTCGGCGACCCACGGTGACCGGGAATAGATTTAGCACAACCGAACGATCAAAATGATACCTGCCCGACACCGGCGGGACACCGAAAAGCCTACTACGGCCATGCGGCCTACACAGGAGCGGAGCCTGAGGCCCGGGGGAGGCGGCCGATCCCCTGGCGCAGGATGCGCTCATAAACAGGAGTTCACCTCAGCCCTGCTACCCCCCTCTTTGGACCGGCGTGCCCGGCCTGCTTACCGCCCGATGGCCCCAGCAACCCTTGACACACCGGGCACCTCCCTGCTCAGGGGAGCTCTGAATCCTCACTGTACCGCCGAACAGGACACAGCAAGATTGCTGGCTGGCGGGCGGACCCAACGGAGAGCACATCCACGAGGCACTTACCAAACAAACGGGACTCTGACACACAAAGGCCCACAAGATGGCGGACCTGCGTACAGGAGCACCACAAGGCACCCGGGCACAGCTCGGCTTCACGCTTGGGTGAAAGGTACATTCCGGCATGATACATACCCACTGCCAAGCGAACACCGATCACCACACAGACGGGGCATTGGATGAACGGGCAAGAAACCCCGGACTGCCTCAAGGCACAGGCACTGATGGCACTGCACCCGGGTCTATCGTAGCGGACACCCGACGAGTTCAGGCTTTCCTGTGAGCCCCTGGCATTCCTCTATCTTAGCCTCTGGGACTGACATATGGACACAAACCATGTATAATACGCTGAGCAGCGACATGCAGAGTTACACATAAGGTGTACCAAACAGTGAGCAATGTGCTAATGTTCATTTATATCGCAATTGCAGACCGTAAATTACTTAGAATGTGTTGGAGGCTAACGTGGCAATCTGTTTAAAACTGTCTGGCACATTTTAAAGTACTAACTTGTTGCCTATATGGACAACACTAAATTAGCACTGTTAAGCGATGACTAGCTTACTTTACTTTAGCAATTTCATGACTTAGCCAAGCTTGTTAACATTATATATTATTAATAAGGTCTAAACGCAACTACCACAAGGCTTGACTTATTCCTGCTGACCAAATGTTTATAACCTGTTTCTTAAAAAAATGTGCAACGTAATTCTTTCATGACAATATGAACTTTGAACCGCCTGAGTTGCTATCGTGGCATCGCAGGCTTGTCTGTTAACCCTATTGCACGAAAAATTAAAGAATAAAAAAAAACAAAAAACATCAGGTATGATGTTGTATCGATCAGGTAGTGTAAGGGTTACGCCTGCTTCACAGTGACAGACCAAACTCCTAACGCACCGCAAACAACCACAAACAGTCCATTTGCACAACCGCAAACTCCCCATTTGCACAAGGTTGGATAACAAGCTAGCCATGTCCCGTTCCTTATCCTCACTGATGTCATTGAAGGTCTCTCTTCCTCCACCCAGCCAGGTACAACACCAAGGGTCCCCGAAAGGTGACAACAAGCCCCCTGGGATGCCTGCTGTGTTTGGTCTTCCACCTCCTCAAAGCCACCTTCCTCCTCTGACTCCTCTTCTTCAGACTCCTCTCTCTGCGTTGCCTCTCTCTGCGTTATTATAAGGTGTGTTAAGTAGTACTATCAGTTTAATCCCTGTTACATCCCCTGTCAGGGGACGTGTATATAAGGCATCGATTTTAGGAACCGGGAGATGGAAAAGATGCTTGGTCGGTCCTCCTACTTCAAATTTGGGGCACTGCGTGTGCAATCTAATGTGCCACCAGATAGGAGTGGTGTGTTAAGTAGTACTATTCTTATCAGTTTAATCCCTGTTACGTCCCCTATCAGGGGACGTGTATATAAGGCACCGATTTTAGGAACCGGGAGATGGAAAAAGATGCTTGGTCGGTCCTCCTACTTCAAATTTGGGGCACTGCGCGTGCAATCTAATGTGCCACCAGATAGGAGTGGTGTGTTAAGTAGTACTATTCCTATCAGTTTAATCCCTGTTATGTCCCCTATCAGGGGACGTGTATATAAGGCATCGATTTTAGGAACCGGGAGATGGAAAAAGATGCTTGGTCGGTCCTCCTACTTCAAATTTGGGGCACTGCGCGTGCAATGTAATGTGCCACCAGATAGGAGTGGTGTGTTAAGTAGTACTATTCCTATCAGTTTAATCCCTGTTACGTCCCCTATAAGGGGACGTGTATATAAGGCATCGATTGTAGGAACCGGGAGATGGAAAAATATGCTTGGTCGGTCCTCCTACTTCAAATTTGGGGCACTGCGCGTGCAATATAATGTGCCACCAGATAGGAGTGGTGTGTTAAGTAGTACTATTCTTATCAGTTTAATCCCAATGTCACGACTACTAGTGTGGTCCAGCACACAGAAACTATGTGAACATATACATAGGCAAGAAAAGGAAAATAAAAGGGCAGAGCGTAAACCCGACCTTGAATGGCCGGACTAATACGCTAGAGACAGAGAATGGTCAAAGGGAAAGCCGAGGTCAAGGAAGCCAGAAAATACACAATACCGTTTACACAAGCCAAGTCAGGGAAACCAGAATTCAGAAAAACCAGGGAAAAGCCAAGATCAGGATACCAGCAAATCAGATTCACAATGATAAAGCACTCTCAGGAAACCAGGAACAGGAAACCGCGACAGGGCAAGGTACTGGGGTGAGCTAGGGCTTTAAATATCACGCGGCGGGCCGGCAGCCGCGACACCCTGTTACGTCCCCCTCATCAGGCCTTTTTTAGTCGAATATATCGCCCACTGTCAGTCCCTTCGGGTTCCATCCCTCAATCATCTTAAAAAAGGTGAGGTAATCTAGACTTTTTTGACCTAGGCGACTTCTGTTCTCAGTGACAATACCTCGTGCTGCACTGAAGGTCCTTTCTGACAGGACACTTGAAGCGGGGCAGGCCAGAAGTTCTATCGCAAATTGGGATAGCTCAGGCCACAGGTCAAGCCTGCACACCCAGTAGTCAAGGGGTTCATCGCTCCTCAGAGTGTCGATATCTGCAGTTAAGGCGAGGTAGTCTGCTACCTGTCGGTCGAGTCGTTCTCTGAGGGTGGACCCCGAAGGGCTGTGGCGATGCGTAGGACTTAAAAAGCTCTGCATGTCCTCCATCAACAACACGTCTGTAAAGCGTCCTGTCCTTGCCGGCGTGGTCGTGGGAGGAGGAGCATTACTTTCACCTCTTCCCCTGTTAGATTCCCATTGTGCTGTGACATCACCCTTATACGCTGTGTAAAGCATACTTTTTAATTGATTTTGGAACTGCTGCATCCTTTCCGACTTGCCGTAATTCGGTAACATTTCAGGCACTTTCTGCTTATACCGGGGGTCTAGTAGCGTGGACACCCAGTACAGGTCGTTCTCCTTCAGCCTTTGTAGACGAGGCTCCCTCAACAGGCACGACAGCATGAAAGACCCCATTTGTACAAGGTTGGATGCCGAGCTACTCATGTCCTGTTCCTCATCCTCAGTGATCTCACTGAAGGTATGTTCTTCCCCCAGCCACGTACAACACCACGGGTACCAGATAGGTGACAACGAGCACCCTGGGATGCCTGTTGTGGTTTGTCTTCCTCCTCCTCCTCAAAGCCACATTCCTCCTCTGACTCCTTTTCCTCACAATCCTCTTACAGCGTTGCCGCAGGTCCAGCAAGCGATGCTGATATGGCTGTTTCTGGTGGTGATGGTGACCACAACTCTTCCTCTTCACGCTCATCTACAGCCTGATCCAGCACTCTTCGCAGGGCACCCTCCAGGAAGAAAACAAATGGTATTATGTCGCTGATGGTGCCTTCGGTGCGACTGACTAGGTTTGTCACCTCCTCAAAAGGACGCATGAGCCTTCAGGCATTGCGCATGAGCGTCCAGTAACGTGGCAAAAAAATTCCCAGCTCCGCAGAGGCTGTCCTAGCACCCCGGTCATACAAATACTCGTTAATGGCTTTTTCTTGTTGGAGCAGGCGGTCGAACATTAGGAGTGTTGAATTCCAACGTGTCGGGCTGTCACAAATCATGCGCCTCACTGGCATGTTGTTTCGCCGCTGGATATCGGAAAAGTACGCCATGGCCATGTAGGAACGCCTGAAATGGCCACACACCTTCCTGGCCTGCTTAAGGACGTCCTGTAAGCCTGGGTACTTATGCACAAAGCGTTGTACGATCAGATTACACACATGTGCCAAATGCAATGCCGCCAACAAATTTCTTCCGTTGTCACAAACCACTTTGCCGATCTCCAGTTGGTGCGGAGTCAGCCACTGATCCACCTGTGCGTTCAGGGCGGACAGGAGTGCTGGTCCAGTGTGACTCTCTGCTTTCAGGCAAGTCAACCCCAAGACAGCGTGACACTGCCGTATCCGGGATGTGGAACAGTACCTGGGAGCTGGGGGGGTGCCGTTGATGTGGAGCAAGACGCAGCAGCAGAAGAGGACTCAGCTGAGGAGGTTATGGAAGAGGATGGAGTAGGAGGAGTAGAGGAGGTGGCAGCAGGCCTGCCTGCAAGTCGTGGCGGTGTCACCAACTCCTCTGCAGAGCCACGCATTCCATGCTTGCCAGCCGTCAGCAGGTTTACCCAATGCACAGTGTAGGTGATATACCTGCCCTGACCATGCTTTGCAGACCAGGTATGAGTGGTCAGATGGACCCTTGCCCCAACACTGTGTGCCAGACATGCCATTACTTCCTTTTGCACAATCGAGTACAGGTTGGGGATTGCCTTTTGTGAAAAGAAATTCCGGCCGGGTACCTTCCACTATAGCTACAAATTTTTTGAACGCCTCAGACTCCACCAGCTTGTATGGTAAAAGCTGGCGGGCTAAGAGTTCAGTCAAGCCAGCTGTCAGACGCCGGGCAAGGGGGTGACTTTGTGACATTGGCTTCTTACGCTAAAACATGTCCTTGACAGACACCTGACTGTGGGCAAATGAGCAGGAACTGCTCAAGGCGAGAGACAGAGGGGCGGATGGTTGAGAGGGGGCAAGGAGGACAGCAGTGGTTAACGTGGCTGAAGATGCTGGACCAGGAGGAGGATGGCGGCTTTGAGTTTGTGTGCTGCTTGTACTCATGTGTTGATCCCATAGGCATTTGTGATGTGCGATCATGTGCCTTCGCAAAGCAGTTGTAGCTAGGTGGGTGTTGTACTTCCCACGACTCAGTTTCTTTTGGCACAGGTTGCAAATGGCATCGCTGTTGTCAGAGGCAGACACACAAAAAATGCCACACTGCTGAGCTCTGCAATGACGGCATTCTGGTGGTGGCAACAGCATGCGTTGATTGGCGTGCTGTCTGGCTGACCCCGGGTGCCGATGCATGCTGTCTGACTGTGCCACTAGCTCCTTGTGACGACCTCCCCCTGCTTCCAACTCATCTCCTCCTCCTCCTCTCTGTCTCCCCATCTGAACTTTCCCCCTGTTCTTCTTCTCTTCTAGCGGGCACCCACGTGACATCCACGGATGCATCGTCATTATCAACCGCTTCACTTGTATCTGACAACTCAGAAAAGGAAGCAGCAGCGGGTACAACATCATCATCATCATCACACCGTACGTGTGTAATGCTGCCTGACTGAGACATATCCCTGTTATCTACATCCTCTGGCAATAATGGTTGCGCATCACTCATTTCTTCCAACTGATGTGTAAATAACTCCTCTGACAGATCAAGTGAAGCGGCTCTGATGCTAGTGTTGGTGGTGGTGGCAGGCGGGCGAGTGGTAACTTGAGAGGTGCCCGAAGCTAAGTTGGAGGAGGATGGTGCGTCAAGGTTCCGAGTGGAAGCTGTAGAAGATTGGTTGTCCTGTGTTAGCCAGTCAACTATGTCCTCAGAACTTTTCAAGTTCAGGGTACGTGGCCTCTGAACACTGGGCATTATTCTAGGGCCAAAGGGAATCACAGCACCACGACCACGACGGCCTCTGCGGGGTGGCCTGCCTCTGCCTGTCATTTTTTTTTTGATTAGTGGTACTATGCGTGCAAGCTACTGTGACACTGGTGTGACACTGCGCCCTGGCAGGCCCTGAAACGCACACTCGTGAAGGAAACTGACTGCTATTATATTACAGTCCAAAAAGTTTAGGTTTTTTTTAAATGCAAGCCATTGGGACACCGGTGAGTGAGTGGTGGCACTGGGCAGGCCCTGAAACGCACACGAGTGAAGGAAACTGACTGCTATTATATTACAGTCAAAAAAGTTTAGGTTTTTTTTTTTTAAATGCAAGCTATTGGGACACCAGTGAGTGAGTGGTGGCACGGGGCAGGCCCTGAAACGCACACTATGAAGGAAACTGACTGCTATTATATTACAGTCAAAAAAGTTTGTTTTTTTTAAATGCAAGCTATTGGGACACCAGTGAGTGAGTGGTGGCACTGGGCAGGCCCTGAAACGCACACTCGTGAAGGAAACTGACTGCTATTATATTACAGTCCAAAAAGTTTAGTTTTTTTTTTTTTTAAATGCAAGCTATTGGGACACCAGTGAGTGAGTGGTGGCACTGGGCAGGCCCTGAAACGCACACTATGAAGGAAACTGACTGCTATTATATTACAGTCAAAAAAGTTTGTTTTTTTTAAATGCAAGCTATTGTGACACCAGTGAGTGAGTGGTGGCACTGGGCAGGTCCTGAAACGCACACTCGTGAAGGAAACTGACTGCTATTATATTACAGTCAAAAAAGTGTTTTGGTTTTTTTAAATGCAAGCTATTGTGACACCAGTGAGTGAGTGGTGGCACTGGGCAGGCCCTGAAACGCACACTATGAAGGAAACTGACTGCTATTATATTACAGTCAAAAAAGTTTGTTTTTTTTAAATGCAAGCTATTGGGACACCAGTGAGTGAGTGGTGGCACTGGGCAGGCCCTGAAACGCACACTCGTGAAGGAAACTGACTGCTATTATATTACAGTCCAAAAAGTTTAGGTTTTTTTTTTTTTAAATGCAAGCTATTGGGACACCAGTGAGTGAGTGGTGGCACTGGGCAGGCCCTGAAACGCACACTATGAAGGAAACTGACTGCTATTATATTACAGTCAAAAAAGTTTGTTTTTTTTAAATGCAAGCTATTGGGACACCAGTGAGTGAGTGGTGGCACTGGGCAGGCCCTGAAACGCACACTCGTGAAGGAAACTGACTGCTATTATATTACAGTCCAAAAAGTTTAGTTTTTTTTTTTTTAAATGCAAGCTATTGGGACACCAGTGAGTGAGTGGTGGCACTGGGCAGGCCCTGAAACGCACACTATGAAGGAAACTGACTGCTATTATATTACAGTCAAAAAAGTTTGTTTTTTTTAAATGCAAGCTATTGTGACACCAGTGAGTGAGTGGTGGCACTGGGCAGGCCCTGAAACGCACACTCGTGAAGGAAACTGACTGCTATTATATTACAGTCCAAAAAGTTTAGGGTTTTTTTAAATGCAAGCTATTGGGACACCAGTGAGTGAGTGGTGGCACTGGGCAGGCCCTGAAACGCACACTATGAAGGAAACTGACTGCTATTATATTACAGTCAAAAAAGTGTTTTGTTTTTTTTTAAATGCAAGCTATTGTGACACCAGTGAGTGGTGGCACTGGGCAGGCCCTGAAACGAAGGAAACTGACTGCTATTATATTACAGTCCAAAAAGTTTGGTTTTTTTTTAAATGCAAGCTATTGGGACACCAGATATGAGTGGTGGCACTGGGCAAGTGGGCACAGTGTACGCTGTGAGCCTGACACACACGCTGGCAGACAACTAACTGCTATTCAATCTATTACAGTCAAAATTGTATATTTTTTTTAAAATGTACACTACTGTTACACCAGATATGAGTTCACTGGTGTGACACTGTGCTCTGGCAGGCCCTGAAATCCACACGCGTGAAGGAAACTGACTGCTATTATATTACAGTCCAAAAGGTTTTTTTCTGTTAAATGCAAGCTATTGTGACACCAGATATGAGTGGTGGCACTGGGCAAGTAGGCACTGTATACGCTGTGAGCCTGACACACATGCTGGCAGACAACTAACTGCTATTCAATCTATTACAGTCAATTTTTTTATTATATTTTTTTAAATGTACACTACTGTTACACCAGATATGAGTTGCACTGTTGTGACACTGTGCCCTGGCAGGACCTGAAACGCACACGCGTGAAGGAAACTGACTGCTATTATATTACAGTCAAAAAAGTTTTGTTTTTTTTTAAATGCAAGCTATTGTGACACCAGTGAGTGGTGACACTGGACAGGCCCTGAAACGCACACTCTTGAAGGAAACTGACTGCTATTATATTACAGTCCAAAAAATGTAGTTTTTTTTAAATGCAAGCTATTGTGACACCAGATATGAGTGGTGGCACTGGGCAAGTCGGCACAGTAAACGCTGTGAGCCTGACACACACGCTGGCAGACAACTAACTGCTATTCAATCTATTACAGTCAAAAAAAAATTATTTTTTTAAATGTACACTACTGTTATACCAGATATGAGTTGCACTGGTGTGACACTGTGCCCTGGCAGGACCTGAAATGCACACGCGTGAAGGAAACTGACTGCTATTATATTACAGTCAAAAAAGTTTTTGTTTTTTTAAATGCAAGCTATTGTGACACCAGTGAGTGAGTGGTGGCACTGGGCAGGCCCTGAAACGCACACTATGAAGGAAACTGACTGCTATTATATTACAGTCAAAAAAGTTATTTTTTTTTAAATGCAAGCTATTGTGACACCAGTGAGTGGAGGCACTGGGCAGGCCCTGAAACGCACACGCGTGAAGGAAACTGACTGCTATTATATTCCAGTCCAAAAAGTTTAGTTTTTTTTAAATGCAAGCTATTGGGACACCAGATTTGAGTGGTGGCACTGGGCAAGTGGGCACAGTATACGCTGTGAGCCTGACACACACACTGGCAGACAACTAACTGCTATTCAATCTATTACAGTCAAAATTTTATATTTTTAAAAAAATGTACACTACTGTTACACCAGATATGAGTTGCACTGGTGTGACACTGTGCCCTGGCAGGCCCTGAAACGCACACGCGTGAAGGAAACTGACTGCTATTATATTACAGTTCAAAAAGTTTTTTTGTTAAATGCAAGCTATTGTGACACCAGATATGAGTGGTGGCACTGGGCAAGTAGGCACAGTATACGCTGTGAGCCTGACACACACGCTGGCAGACAACTAACTGCTATTCAATCTATTACAGTCCAATTTTTTTTTATTTAAATGTACACTACTGTTACACCAGATATGAGTTGCACTGGTGTGACACTGTGCCCTGGCAGGACCTGAAACTCACACGCGTGAAGGAAACTGACTGCTATTATATTACAGTCAAAAAAGTTTTTTTTTTTTTTTTTTAAATGCAAGCTATTGTGACACCAGTGAGTGAGTGGTGGCACTGGGCAGGCCCTGAAATGCACACTAGTGAAGGAAACTGACTGCTATTATATTACAGTCAAAAAAGTGTTTGTTTGTTTTTTAAATGCAAGCTATTGGGACACCAGTGAGTGAGTGGTGGCACTGGGCAGGCCCTGAAACGTACACTCGTGAAGGAAACTGACTGCTATTATATTACAGTTTAGTTTTTTTTTAAAATGCAAGCTATTGGGACACCAGATATGAGTGAGTGGTGGCACTGGGCAGGCCCTGAAATGCACACTTGTGAAGGAAACTGACTGCTATTATATTACAGTCCAAAAAAAATTGTTTTTTTAAATGCAAGCTATTGTGACACCAGATATGAGTGGTGGCACTGGGCACAGTAAACGCTGTGAGCCTGACACACACGCTGGCAGACAACTAACTGCTATTCAATCTATTACAGTCAAATTTTATTTTATTTTTTTAAATGTACACTACTGTTACACCAGACATGAGTGGCACTGGTGTGACACTGTGCCCTGGCAGGACCTGAAATGCACACGCGTGAAGGAAACTGACTGCTATTATATTACAGTCAAAAAAGTTTTAGTTTTTTTTTAAATGCAAGCTATTGTGACACCAGTGAGTGAGTGGTGGCACTGGGCAGGCCCTGAAACACACACTATGAAGGAAACTGACTGCTATTATATTACAGTCAAAAAAGTTTTTTGTGAAATGCAAGCTATTGTGACACCAGTGAGTGGTGGCACTGGGCAGGCCCGGAAACGCACACGCGTGAAGGAAACTGACTGCTATTATATTACAGTCAAAAAAGTTTTTGTTTTTTTAAATGCAAGCTATTGTGACACCAGTGAGTGAGTGGTGGCACTGGGCAGGCCCTGAAACGCACACTCGTGAAGGAAACTGACTGCTATTATATTACAGTCCAAAAAGTTTTTTGTTAATTGCAAGCTATTGTGACACCAGTGAGTGAGTTGTGGCACTGGGCAGGCCCTGAAACGCACACTAGTGAAGGAAACTGACTGCTATTATATTACAGTCCAAAAGTTTTTTTTTGTTAAATGCAAGCTATTGTGACACCAGATATGAGTGGTGGCACTTGGCAAGTGGGCACAGTATACGCTGTGAGCTTGACACACACGCTGGCAGACAACTAACTGCTATTCAATGTATTACAGTCAGAATTGTATTTTTTTTTTAAATGTACACTACTGTTACACCAGATATGAGTTGCTCTGGTGTGACACTGTGCCCTGGCAGGTCCTGAAACGCACACGCGTGAAGGAAACTGACTGCTATTATATTACAGTCAAAAATGTTTTGTTTTTTTAAATGCAAGCTATTGTGACACCAGATATGAGTGAGTGGTAGCACTGGGCAGGCCCTGAAACGCACACTAGTGAAGGAAACTGACTGCTATTATATTACAGTCCAAAATGTTTTTTTTTTAAATGCAAGCTATTGTGACACCAGTGAGTGAGTGGTGGCACTGGGCAAGTGGGCACAGTATATGCTGTGAGCCTGACACACAGGCGGGCAGGCAGGCAACTGCAATTACATTACACAAAAAAATAAAAAAATAAAAGCAGACTGATGTTCTAGGCCTAAAAAGGGCTTTTTGGGGTGCTGTCCTTACAGCAGAGATCAGATGAGTCCTTCAGGACTGTAGTGAACACTGAATACACTAGCCTAGCTATCAATTTCCCTATCAAATCAGCAGCAGCTACACTGTCCCTCCTCTCACTGAGAATGCAGCTTCACAATGAATGTAAAATGGATGCTGTCCAGGAGGTGGGAGGGTCTGGGAGGGAGGGTCTGCTGCTGATTGACTGGAATGTGTCTGCTGACTGTGAGATACAGGGTCAAAGTTTACTCAATGATGATGAATAGGGGGCGGACCGAACAGCGCATGTGTTCGCCATCCGTGGCGAACGCGAACAAGCGATGTTCGCCAGGAACTATTCGCCGGCGAACAGTTTGGGACATCACTAGTAAACACTGTATTTTCAGAGAAAATACAGTGTTTACATTGATTGATAAGAATACCTCCAGTGGCCGTCACTCAGACGGCCACCAGTGGGACTTCCTATCATGCAGGGCCCTAAAAAGGCCCTGTACACGTCAGACGTATTAAGATACGTCTGACGTGTGCAGGAGAGAGAAGGCACTGTGTGCGCGCCTTCTCTCTCCTGCCTGTCAGCAGAAGAGGGGGGCGGGCAAAGACCGCTAGCTGAGCTGTCAGTCAGCTCAGCTCACGGCCGCGCACACCGCGCGCATGTGCGGTAGTGCGCTCAGGACTTCAGAGGGCGGCATGAATGCCGCCCTCTGAAGTATGTGCGCATGTGTGGCGAAGCCGCGCATGCGCACAAGGGAGCAATGACGCTTCCAAATGGAAGCGTCTGATTGCTCCCTGCTTGCGCCCGCCTATTTCGTCATTTTGATAAAATAGGGGGCGTGGCTTCAAGAGGCTCCCGGCGCTGGAACCAGGTGAGTAAAACTGCTGAAAAATAGAAAGAGAAAAATCAGCGCTAGGTTGCCACACAAGAAAATAGTAATAAGGCTGCAATCCTTAAAGGGGAGTCCCCTATAGTCCCCTAATGGTAAGAAATGATACAAAACAGAACAAAAAGAAAGGTTGCGCCTAAAATATACAGTAAAACATATAAGAGTGTGTATAATAAGTAATATCAAATAATACAATTTAATATCAAATATTAAATGAAATATAAATGAATAATTGGTAATAGTCCAGAACACTTATCATAAGTGATATGTGTTCTGGACTATTACCACTTATTCATTTATATTTCATTTATATTTGATATTAAATTGTATTATTTGATATTACTTATTATACACACTCTTATATGTTTTACTGTATATTTTAGGCGCAACCTTTCTTTTTGTTCTGTTGAGTAAAAACTGCTGCCTGGAGAGTCCCTTTAACCCCTTAAGGACACATGAGATGTGTGACATGTTATGATTCCCTTTTATTCCAGACGTTTGGTCCTTAAGGGGTTAAAAAAATAGGTGGAACAATAAACATTTTTGTTAAGTTTTCGTTAATCATAATATATACTTCTGTATATATACTGTTCTCATTGTTACTTATACGGTGAAAACATAAAGTATTGGTTTCATTTGCTTATAATGATATGACAGAAATATTTAATTACATGATCCCCTTGTGCTGCTGTGTAACGTGCAGGAGGTTATTGTATAGCTTCCTAATATCTTTGAGTCACTGTGACTATGTGCTGATCTTAGCATTCCATATTGAGCAATAATAATCTGCTTCATCCTCAATCTGGGCCTCTGTAATAACTAAATGCCAGGTATTTGTATCAGAATCACGAGAGGCTGAGAATCTACTGCTGATTCCAGGTCCTGGTCTATTGTTTTTATCACCAGTTATACGGAAGCTGTAGATAAAAAGCGGGGCACTACTTTCCTTTAACTGGTACCAGGACACTATGGCAATGCCAGTGTTCATTGTACATGCTAATTTGGCCTTCCCTCCCACACTCACAGACTCTGAAGTCGGCTGTTGCAGCGTAATCTCCTGAGCCAAAAGATGATCTGAAAGCAGAAAGCAAAGATTATTAGTCATGTATTTAACTGCTTGAAAACAGCATTATGTGTATTCTCCATGTACACCTACCGGTGCAAAGACAAACGGTGACAAAAAGAGCAACCCAAGACATGATCAAAAACAGAAAATTTTTACTCTCAACCAAATAGAGTCTGAGATTCAGATCATTCTTCTGAAACTGTTTATAGTGTCTTTAGAAATCATATATTTTCATAAATATGCAAATCAGCTTACAGAGTAGGGAAGGAAAGGATTTGAGGTGAAGATCAACCTCTCCCAGAGAGGAAAGACACAACAGCCACACTTTCCACACCTGATATACAAAATATATATTTGAGAAAATACCACGTTAGCAAGGTATATAATATATATTTGTGGCTGGCTGGCTGGCTTAGGTCCTCACCTTACCTGTTCTTTCAGAGGAGGTGCTGATGGGCCAGTGCAGACTTTTGCTACTCATGTGCAATAGCTTTCCAATGCATTCTTATGGGAAAGCATTGGATTGGCTGAGATTGTCATTTTTGATTATCTCAGCCAAAGAAGTGGATCGAGGGTAGAGTTACTAGTGGATCTGTGCAGCACTGGAGTAAAGGTGAGTAAAATCATCATTTACATAGGCTACACGGCTAAATAGTGATATTACAACTATAGCTACTGGAATGCATGTTTGTCACTATAGTCACTATATTGTCACTATAGTGTTTCTGCACAGTTGCAGACTTGTATTAGTTACACAATTAAAGCAACACTAATGTATATAATGCTATAGATTGCTAGTCACCATTTAGGTAACACCCTGTGAGGAGTAAAAAATAACCATTTTTCCCATGCCATGCTCCTCTCTCCACACCTGAGATTGGCTGAGATTACCAGTGTTGATAATCTCATCAGACGTATCCTCAGCAATTATGTTAAGAACAAAATCCCACTAACTCTTCTGCCTGCCCAAGTCTAGTCTTTTAGTACCCTGTATTTCGGCTATGGACATCCTAATTGTAACACAAACCAAAAGGTTCAACGTCTGGGGGAGAGTGGGCTTGATGGCCAAAAGGATCACATTACTGTATCATTACACATTCTGTTATCTACAATAACGAGTCAGACACTTTGTGTTTTACTTGATGACAGTATTTGTATCTCTTCTCCATTCTCTGCTATTACTGTGTTACAAGCCACAGTCTATGGAACAGGCAATAACTGCATTGCTCTGAGTTTACGTTACAGAAATGTGACTAAATACCAGAGATGTGACATTATAACATATCCCACATATCTCATATGGACTCTTTGACCATGACATTGATTGCTTCAAGCAAACACCAACCATCTAAAAAGGTTTCCATCAATTTTAATATAAAAGAAAATATAGATCCATATAAAAATAACTTCTGATCATACTGTTTTCATTATTTTAAAGGGAAAGGAATTATGCAGTGGATAATATGAAATAATGGGGAAACCCATTATTACGATGGATGTGGAAATAAGGGTACCACCTATTATAATTATTACACATTGTACCTTACATATTTGGGTCAATACGTGTTCAGTTACTTACTCAGTATATGCAAATAGCATTAGTTATTTTTACAATAGCCATAACAGCTAGGTTATCAACAGGCTTTCACACATTTAAAGAGTTTGTTTTTATTTATATTTATTGTCTATTCTTTCTTGCGCTTGATCTCTTTTTGGAGTGGCCTCCATGCTGTTTTTCTATGCTCATAATATCTGCAGTTTGCCCTTATTTGGGATTCTTTTGACGGATGGATTGTGGGTAACTTACATTGGCAATTGAAATTAACTTAGCCTAAGCTCTGCCCATTGATAACGATTGCCAGAGACCACTCTCCGCATGAGTAGAAGTAGCCCCTATGTGTACAACTTAAACTAAAAGTGAACAAAAAAAAAGAATAAAAGAAATAAGGGAAATCATGGTCAAGCAGGATTAATTTAAAAACAAAAAGTGATAGAGTGTAAGCTTGTTTAGGCAGGGCCTCCATTATCTTCCTGTATGGCCAACTTGTCTTGTTGATACTACTTGCTTTTTACCTATTGTACAGCACGACAGAATTTGCTGGAGCTTCAAAAATAATATTATTATAATATTTAGTAAAGAAAGCAATGCAAAATATTCGCCTCCTGTCATTAATAAAATTAGGATTATTAGTACACTAAAGATAGCATAATCTTCAATTGTAACACGTCAAGGTATTAAGGTTATGTGTGGTGCTTTACTGCCATCTATTGGTTGTTGTTGATATAAGGGTGAACTGTGTCTATTTTATCAAATAGTTTGCTGTATAAGCACGTAAATCAGAAGTCAAAAGTGTATGTCCAGAATTAGATCAAAATTTGATGGACCTTCCTCGAGATTACTTTTCTGTAAATAAAAAGGATACTTAATATGTATTTAATATTAATTATTCACTTACTACAGAAATTAAAGTGAAGTTAACATAAGTTACATACCAGAGAAACTGAACATCTTAATCAACATATATATAGCTATAAATACAAAATGGTGCTAAACAAGTCATTATAGATAAACAGCTATACTGTACAAGCAGTGTGCTTTGATAAATAATTAAAGGGATACTATAGGCACCCAGACCACTTCAGCACATTGAAGTGGTCTGGGTGCAGTGTCCCTTTTGCACTTACTGCTTCAATGTAAAGCATTGCAGTTCAAGAGAAACTGCAATGTTTACATTGCCGCACTAAGCCTGTCTCCAGTGGCTGTCTGCCAGATAGCCACTGGAGGTGCTTCCTGGATCCAGTAACTTTTGGTCTGGTAACTGACTCTGGACATCCTCACGCTCTGCATGAAAACATCCAAGGTCCGCTATTTCCCCATAGGAAAGCATTGATTCAATGCTTTCCTATAGGGAGGCCTAATGCACACGTGGCACTCGCCACGCATTGAGGGACGTCAGAGGAGGCGGAGCTGTGACCCAGCACTGAGGGACATCGGCGCTGTGATCAAGTAAGTAAATAAAGGGCTTCTAACATGTACATGATAATGGAAAAACATGACGACTTTCAAAAATCGAGGACGCACCTCTAGTGGCTATCTGTAACTTAGTCAAAATGTAAACATTGGGGGGCAGGACCTGACTGTAAAGACGGCTAGACCTCTTCTCATGGTGCTCTGTGTACTTTAAACAATATGAGCCACTACCTGCGACACCAGGCTCTTTTTCTGGGTCTGACTGTATAACTTATGTGCTTTGCATCAAATGACCGGCTTGGGGTGATCCCAGCGTTCATCAGCAGCTGTCCAAAGAGCCTTCTGCAGTCTGGAGTGAGGCCTCGTGGGTGCTGTGGAAGGGAGAGCCAGCAGATCTTGGCAACATCTTGGGGTTATCCCTGTCCCCACCCTGTTAGCCCTCTAGACCAACCACGGATATGCGGTACCCCCCACAAAAAACAACAGTAAACCTCATGACATACTCAAAATGGTGGATTCTGCATGCCTCTCACTTGATTACCAAGATGCATGTCCAGGCTGGACAAAATCCTCAACGACTTTAGGAGGAAGCTCAGCCTGTACCTGCCCTACAGACCTCACAAGATCACTCATCATAGAGTGTTCCTCGATGGCCTCAGAACTGGCTCGTGGTATTGGGTGCTCATAGAGCGCGCAAGTGGCGGAGAAGGCAGTGTTGGCAGCTCGCGGGGGGTGCTGTGTACAGGCCTGCATTGGAGCTGGGTACTTACTGAGCCAGCAAAGAATGTATCCAACACAATTCAGCAAAAAAGGGAGGGCTGAACCATCTGTAGGCTCAGAACCTACGGTACTTGGCCTGAAGACCAGAACAATCATGTGGGACTGTGTCATACCTATCACGGGCATAGGCTGACGGCCATTCTGACACTTCTGATGCATGTCTTATAACAGCTTGCTCGTTTCCTCAAAGCATTCTATCCCTTTTTATTTGCTCTCCTCAGTTTACACCGCTTGATTCATGTTCTCAGTTATTCTCAGCACAGATTCCAATGACAATGATATATGCTCTGTGGCAGTACCAGCTAGGTTATTCTCCTATTCCTATTATTTCTCTTGAGCTTTCCAGGGTGGAAAAATTGTTGTTTCACAATCTTTAACATGTTTATATTTATGTTGTTGCCTACAAGCATAGTTTAGATTTAAAGTTTGTACATGTGTGCATAGCCTGATTATGTTTTTAGTTTCTTATAAAAGAGGCTAGTCTCATCATACCGTGATTTAGTACCAATGTAACTTCTCTGTATTCTTGTGGATATTTGTCCTTACTCAAATCACTGAAGTTGTCACAGTGCTTGGAGTAACCCTACAAGCACTTTCTTGTATGACATCTGCTACATGGATGTATGTTATCTACCAACTACTTTACATTAATAAGTGCAGTTTATATTAAATGCATTTCACTGTTACAGATGTCTTCAATTGACACATCTTAAGTACATCACAAAAATGGATTCCAGTGAACTGCTAAGGGTATATCATAAAGACAGCAGGTAGAGGATGCAGATAAGTAGGAGGTTCCATGGCAAGACTTACCCCTTCAAGGGATTTGTCATCCACAAATAGTGGAACAGCTGCCACCAGCCCCATCTGTAGCCTGTTAAGGTTCAATCAAAAATACTTTTCTCTCTAAATAAGGGTTTTGAGATTTTAGCTGAACTTAGCAAGGTGAATTGTTAGTGTAGGTTAATTGTTCCTAAGAGGTTTGCCTTGCCCCGATAAATACAGATACTATTAGTCTATACACACATGTACACTAAGCCCCTATACACTCATTACCACTTCTATGCACACATATGCACTTCAACCACTATAAGCTTACACACAATACAGCTTCTAGATACAGACCCAATGCAACCCCCTTCAGCTCCTAGATACACACACACACAGTACAGGTCCTGCACACAACAACAGACCCCTTTGCACACAAAAACAGACCCCTTTGCACACACTACAACAGTTTACTCTGCACACTGCGTAGCATAGTAGTTAGGTGTTTGAAGGCATTGCAGAAACAGTCTGTGAGGAAATGGAGGCTCACACGATTATCAGGAGAGAGTGTTCAGTAACTGTTTGCCATTTTATTCAAAACTGCTATTTTGTTTACAGCTGTCTGTCTCCTTAGAAGTCCTTGGAATTATTTTTTGCTGACACAGAACTTCTGGATTTTTTGCTTACTCCTTTTTTACTTGTTTTCCTAACAGTTTGTCTTGTCTTGCGTGAGTCTTGAGGAAATTTAGATAAGGCTACATCTTGTACAGAACATCCTTGCCAGACCTAACGCCCACGAAGATTTTTTTGCATGAACTACCAGAGTATAATCAATCATGTATGCTTCATTGTTTAGAACTCGTTAGTCATACTAATTATAATATTATAACCATTATACTGATTGTGGGAATGCCCAAAACAAAATTTCCTATCCCGCTGCTGATCACAGCAACCCCATCAATTAAAGCTTATCTATCAAAACAACCCAGCAGTCACTAACAAGCTTGTGGTATTTGTGTAAAAAAGTGAGACCCTACCACAAAGAAGATTAGTCATGGTTTTCTTCAATATAAATATATATAGATATATTTTTAGCTTTTATTGGAGACCTAATGTGGCTCATCCTCTTTCTTATAAATCAACAGAATGTTCTTATCCACAAAAATATATCAAGATTAAAGATATATATTTATGACAGCTATTATGAGAAAAGAAAGAGAAGGATTTTTTTTTCATGTTTCATAAATGATTTTTTTTATTTTTTGAAAATGTAATGAAATTATTGTAATTAATGGGATCAGCTGTGTATCTTTATAAGCATTCCAGAAAAACACTGTTTGACTATATGATTACTGTTTGCAAGAATATTACTCGGCTTTTGATGTGTCAATTGAAGACATCTGTAACATTGAAATGCATTTAATATAAACTGCACAGATTTATTGTAAAGCAGTTGGTAGATAACAGATATCCATGTAGCAGATGTCATACAAGAAAGTGCTTGTAGGGTTACTCCAAGCATTGTGACAACCTCAGTGATTTGAAGTGGTCATGGTGTATGGAGTCTGTATGTGCAGTGTTTCACTATAAAACGTTGCATATACAGAGTTCAACCCCTTTCTTGCCAGAGTTCCACCTCCAGCAGCACTATTGAGACGTAGTGATGTCGCGAACATAAAATTTTCCGTTTGCGAACGGCGAACACAAACTTCCGCAAATGTTCACGAATGAGCGAACCGGGCGAACCGCCATAGACTTCAATAGGCAGGCGAATTTTAAAACCCACAGGGACTCTTTCTGGCCACAATAGTGATGGAAAAGTTGTTTCAAGGGGACTAACACCTGGAATGTGGCATGCTGGAGGGGTATCCATGGCAAAACTCCCATGGAAAATTACATAGTTGATGCAGAGTCTGGTTTTAATCCATAAAGGGCATAAATCACCTAACATTCCTAAATTGTTTGGAATAACGTGCTTTAAAACATCAGGTATGATGTTGTATCAATCAGGTAGTGTAAGGGTTATGCCCGCTTCACAGTGACAGACCAAACTCCCCGTTTAACGCACCGCAAACAACTGCAAACAGTCCATTTGCAAAACCGCAAACTCCCCATTTGCACAAGGTTGGATACCAAGCTAGCCATGTCCCGTTCCTTGTCCTCACTGATGTCATTGAAGGTCTCTTCCTCCACCCAGCCACGTACAACACCAAGGGTCCCCGAAAGGTGACAACAAGCCCCCTGTATTTTTTTTTAATGTACACTACTGTTACACCAGATATGAGTTGCACTGGTGTGACACTGTGCCCTGGCAGTCCCTGAAATGCACATGTGTGAAGGAAACTGACTGCTATTATATTACAGTCAAAAAAAAATTATTATTTTTTTTTTTTTAAATGCAAGCTATTGTGAAACCAGATAAGAGTGGTGGCACTGCGCAAGTGGGCACAGTATACGCTGTGAGCCTGACACACACACTGGCAGGCAGGCAACTGCAATTAGATTACACAGGGAAAAAAAAGCAGCAGCCCTAAAAAGGGCTTTTTGGGGTGCTGTCCTTACAGCAGAGATCAGATGAGTCCTTCAGGACTGTAGTGGACACTGAATACACTAGCCTAGCTATCGATTTCCCTATTAAATCAGCAGCAGCTACACTGTCCCTCCTCTCACTAAGAATGCAGCTTCCGGGGGGCGGGGCCTAGCTGTCATGGAGGAAAGACGCACTTCGTGTGAGCTCCCTCAATATCTCACTTTAAGCAGCTATCAACAAGCGAATTTCACCCCAGAAGGGGATGACCCAGCAATGTTGCTCCTACCTGACCGACCCGACATGCTTAATAGCGGTAAGCAACTCGACAGAGTCTTACTTACCTCCGCGTGGCAAGTGTGGCCTGGTGCTCACCGGGCGGGAGAGGCGGCCGATCTCCCGATCCTGGGATGCCCAGGCCCACCGGGATACCGGGAAATTTCCCGATGGGCCGTCGGCACCTGGGGCCGGGCAGACACCTGGGTCTTCTGGAGGCTGCTGGGGCACCCGTGCTGGCGGCCGCTGGCTGGGGGAGGTCTTCTGGCAGCTGCTGGGGGAGCTGCGCTGTCTCTGCTCCCCAGCGTGCAGCTTAATGAGACCGGGGCCGAAATATGACGTCATATTACGGCCCCGATCTCATTCAGCAGCGCGCAAGGGCGGGAAAGCAGAGCCAGCGTAGCTCCCCCAGCGGCCGCCAGAAGACCTCCCCCAGCCAGCGGCCGCCAGCAGACCTCCCCCAGCGGCCGCCAGCACGGGTGCCCCAGCAGCCTCCAGCACAGACAGCCACTGCACGCCCCCTGGCAGTTAGGAGTTATGTGTGTCAGTGTGAGTTTGTCTGTCTGTCATGGTGTGTCTGTCTGTCTGTGCCATGGTGTCTGTCTGGTGTGTGTGTGTCTGTCTGTCATGGAGTGTGTGTGTGTGTGTGTGTGTGTGTGAATGTCTGTGTCATGGTGTGTCTGTCTGTCTGTCTGTGCCATGGTGTCTGTGTGTGTGTGTGTATCTGTCTGTCTGTCTGTGTCATGGTGTGTTTGTGTGTCTGTCCGTCATGGTGTGTCTGTCCGTCATGGTGTGTGTGTCTGTGTCATGGGGTGTGTGTCATGGTGTGTGTGTCATGGTATATGTGTGTCTGTCTGTGTCATGGGGTGTGTGTGTGTCTTTCTGTCATGGTGTGTGTGTGTGTGTGTGTGTGTCCGTCTTGGGGTGTGTGTGTGTGTGTGTGTCTGTCTGTGTCATGGTGTGTGTCTGTCTGTCTGTGTCATGGTGTGTGTGTGTGTCTGTCTGTGTCATGGTGTGTCTGTCCGTCATGGTGTGTGTGTCTCTGTCATGGTGTGTGTGTCTCTGTCATGGGGTGTGTGTCTGTCTGTGTCATGGTGTGTGTGTCATGGTATGTGTGTGTCTGTCTGGGTCATGGTATGTGTGTGGGTCTGTCTGTGTCATGGGCTGTCATGGTGTGTGTGTGTGTGTCTGTCATGGGGTGTGTATCTGTCATGGTATATGTGTGTTTCTGTGTCTGTCATGGTGTATATGTGTGTTTAAAAATAGTGTTTTTGATCACCTTTTTTTCCCCACGCAGCGTGCTGGTCTCCCCTCGACTGGCCCTGTCTCTATGATTTGCCATTGGATTGGCTGCAAAACGTTACACCAATCAGCATCTCCTCATACAGGGAGTGCAGAATTATTAGGCAAGTTGTATTTTTGAGGATTAATTTTATTATTGAACAACAACCATGTTCTCAATGAACCCAAAAAACTCATTAATATCAAAGCTGATTATTTTTGGAAGTAGTTTTTAGTTTGTTTTTAGTTATAGCTATTTTAGGGGGATATCTGTGTGTACAGGTGACTATTACTGTGCATAATTATTAGGCAACTTAACAAAAAACAAATATATACCCATTTCAATTATTTATTTTTACCAGTGAAACCAATATAACATCTCAACATTCACAAATATACATTTCTGACATTCAAAAACATAACAAAAACAAATCAGTGACCAATATAGCCACCTTTCTTTGCAAGGACACTCAAAAGCCTGCCATCCATGGATTCTGTCAGTGTTTTGATCTGTTCACCATCAACATTGCGTGCAGCAGCAACCACAGCCTCCCAGACACTGTTCAGAGAGGTGTACTGTTTTCCCTCCTTGTAAATCTCACATTTGATGATGGACCACAGGTTCTCAATGGGGTTCAGATCAGGTGAACAAGGAGGCCATGTCATTAGATTTAGATTCTTGGCATTAGATTCTTGCCAGCCACGCTGTGGAGTACTTGGACGCGTGTGATGGAGCATTGTCCTGCATGAAAATCATGTTTTTCTTGAAGGATGCAGACTTCTTCCTGTACCACTGCTTGAAGAAGGTGTCTTCCAGAAACTGGCAGTAGGACTGGGAGTTGAGCTTGACTCCATCCTCAACCCGAAAAGGCCCCACAAGCTCATCTTTGATGATACCAGCCCAAACCAGTACTCCACCTCGCTGGCGTCTGAGTCGGACTGGAGCTCTCTGCCCTTTACCAATCCATCCATCTGGCCCATCAAGACTCACTCTCATTTCATCAGTCCATAAAACCTTAGAAAAATCAGTCTTGAGATATTTCTTGGCCCAGTCTTGACGTTTCAGCTTGTGTGTCTTGTTCATTGGTGGTCGTCTTTCATCCTTTCTAACCTTGGCCATGTCTCTGAGTATTGCACACCTTGTGCTTTTGGGCACTCCAGTGATGTTGCAGCTCTGAAATATGGCCAAACTGGTGGCAAGGGGCATCTTGGCAGCTGCACGCTTGACTTTTCTCAGTTCATGGGCAGTTATTTTGCGCCTTGGTTTCTCCACACGCTTCTTGCGACCCTGTTGACTATTTTGAATGAAACGCTTGATTGTTCGATGATCACGCTTCAGAAGCTTTGCAATTTTAAGAGTGCTGCATCCCTCTGCAAGATATCTCACTATTTTTGACTTTTCTGAGCCTGTCAAGTCCTTCTTTTGACCCATTTTGCCAAAGGAAAGGAAGTTGCCTAATAATTATGCACACCTGATATAGGGTGTTGATGTCATTAGACCACACCCCTTCTCATTACAGAGATGCACATCACCTAATATGCTTAATTGGTAGTAGGCTTTCGAGCCTATACAGCTTGGAGTAAGACAACATGCATAAAGAGGATGATGTGGTCAAAATACTCATTTGCCTAATAATTCTGCACTCCCTGTAGAGATGCATTGAATCAATGTATCTCTATGGGGAACGTTCAGCACCTACAGAGTGTGGAGTCCCTGAATGTAGGTGCACTGACACAGGAAGCACCTCTAGTGACCGTCTGAGTGACTGTCACTGGCGGTGTCACTTTGAAGCAATGTAAACACTGCCTTTTCTCCGAAAAGTCAGTGTTTACGTTGAAAAGCCTGTAGGGACATGCATATATATATTACTCAATCATCTGTCATGGCAAGACATTGCCATACATATTACACGCGACAATATATGGCGCAGTCACTGCGCCATATATTGTCGCGTGTAATATGTAAGGCAATGGGGCTGGCATTAATTTTTTTTCCAGGGCTGCTTTGTATCCCCAGTCCGGCCCTGCCCAGGAGCAGCTACTTCCCGGCAGGAGCTCCGTTACCCCCCCCCCCTCGGACCGGTGGGAGTTATCCCGGTCCACCCCTGAGAGGCTGGCTGGAGCTAATGGACGCACAGAGCACAGCCGCCCCGGCTGACATACTCATCTACGACTCTCCCAATATGGCGGCAGCCGCGTGTCCTCCTGGTACCAGCAAAGCATGGCAGGATATTGAGTCTAAGCTGGACAGACTCTTTAATCAATTTTTGAAGCAAATAACAAGCAGGAAACCCCAACAAGCTCCACCACAGCTAAGCGAAGCAGTCCCCATTAAAATCCACCAACGCAAAAGGCGTCGAAGACGGGACTGGAGGCACAAACAGAAATGCAGAGCCTGCCCCACGTCAAGCACTCGCCTCCACCTTAAGCCACCACAATCCCGTACCGGACGTGAAGCACCACCGGGACAGATCCGACCACCCGACAAAACAAGCTTCCACCACCTCAAGCCGCGAACCCAGCACTCAGTCAGAGACTTGCCTTTGTTGTTCCAGGTATCAGGGACTCCCAGGGTCTGCACCTGGTGCCCAGAAGGGATCGGATGAGCACAAGCAGTAAACAGCAGCCTGCCAAGCATGTCCCACTACAGCCGATCCTCCACACCATGCCTTTGATCACATGAACTGCTCTCTGCACATTAACTAATCGTAAAGTAGCAAGCGTTTAAACATATCATTATTTCACCTCCTAAATAGTTTATTGTCATAGTTCAATACATGCCTTTACCTTAACCGTTCATGTATTATGTTATTCACTAGTCTCATCTCATGGGGCGACTCACACTTGATTTATAACTAGTGGTGGAGCTGCTGATATAAATACACAGTTGATAACGTGCAAGCTACAAGCTAAACAAGTCAGCCATCTTTCACAACAATGTACTGCTATATACTTATACCCTCAGTGCAACTAGCCATGATATACGCACGTTCAGCCAAAAAAAAAAAAAAATGAATGAATCTAAAATGGATGCTGTCCAGGAGGTGAGCGGGTCTGGGAGGGAGGTTCTGCTGCTGATTGGCTGGAATGTGTCTGCTGACTGTGAGGTACAGGGTCAAAGTTTACTCAATGATGATGAATAGGGGGCGGACCGAACATCGCATATGTTCGCCGTCCGTGGCGAACGCGAACAAGCTATGTTCGCCGGGAACTATTTGCCGGTGAACTATTCGGGACATCTCTAGTCAGGATAGATGGCTCTGGAATGGGAGGTACGGGTTGAGATGGTACGCATACCAGTGCCTCAGGGGCCAGATAAGCATTTCTGGACAAAAGTGTCTGATGGGCCTGGGCAATCTGGTCCATACGGTGATCCTGTTCTTAAAATCTTGCCTCATAGGAGGCCATTTGCTGTCCTAAACCTGCAGGGCCCATGGTCCTATCATAATGTCATGATGTAATACCCCAACACGCAGAGTTTAGGATAGCAAGGGACAAGACTAGGATATAACGTATTACCTGGACTTAGAATGGCCAGACTAAACATCAGACAGAGATAAAGCGTAATCAGAAACGAGACAAGGTCATGGTAACAGAGAGACTACGAAAACGAGAACAAGCCAGAGTCAGGTAGATGGTAATCAGTCACACGGGCAAACAAGACAGGAAAGGTTAAAGATAAATTCCGAGTCAAGAACAAAGCCATGGTCATGGTTTAAGATCTAAATTTATCAGGGAGATCGGTCTGTAGCTCCCACAATTTGTAAGATCCTTCCCCTGTTTGGGCAGGAGTGTGATGGTGGCGTTTAGGGTTTGGGGAGGAAGGTCTGTGCGTTGGAGTATGGAGTTAAATGTGTTGAGGAAGTGTGGGACTAGTGGTGTTGCTAGTAGTTTATAGTATTTTGCTGTTAGACCGTCTGGGCCGGGGCTTTTCCCTAGTGGTGTTTGTTTGGTCGCCATATGGTACTCTTGTAATGAGATGGGTTCGTCTAAGGATTGTCTGATATTTGCAGGTATGGTGGCTGAAATCCTCTGTGAGAGGAAATCTTTTATCTCTGTTATGGGAGGTGGAGCTGCTCGAAGGTTGTAAAGGGACGAGTAAAACTCGTGGAATGCCTTAGTGATGTCTGGCATGAGATTGGATGTTTTACCCGTTTTGTCTTTGATGGATGCAATGAACGTGGCCTCCCTCTGTTTTTTCAGGGCGTGTGTGAGCAGACGGCCGCTCTTGCCACCCTGGGCATAGTGTAAACTTTTTGTGAGGGTCATTTTGCGTTTGGTTTGGACATTTAGATGGATATTGAGCTCTGTTCTCTTTTCTATCAATGTTTTGTATGTGTCCAGACTAAAGTTATCTTTGTGTGTCGTTTCTAGGTTTCAAATTTCTTGTGTCAGTTGTGCCACCTGTTTCGTTCTTTTTTTTTTGTGTATAGATGCAATTTGGATAAGGGTGCCTCTGATCGCGCATTTATGAGCTTCCCAGATGATTGGGTATGGAGTGTCAGGACGTACATTCTCTGAGAAGTAGTGTTTCAGATCTGTAGAGATCCGATCCAGTACCTCAGGGTCATTAAGTAGGGTGTCATTTAACTTCCATTGGTACCTTGCTGCGTGTAGGGATGGTATTTGTACTGACATAGTTAAGGGTGCATGGTCTGACCAGGTTATTGGTCCATAAGAGCATGACGTGACGAGGTTCAGGAATCTGTGTGGCAGGAAAAGCATGTCGATCCTGGAGCAGTTTACCGTTGTGTGTGAGTAGAAAGAGTAGTCTCTCTGTGTGGGGTGGGTTGTCCTCCAGCAGTCATACAGGCGGTGGGTGTCTAAAAGTTGTTGTGTTTGTGTTCTGGTGGCTATTTGATAGGAGTGTGTTGTGGATGTGGTGTCTAGTGCACTGTCCATTGACAGGTTGAAATCCCCACCCAATATCGAAAGGCCCTCTGCAAACGTCTCCAATTTCATGAGTATCTGGAAGTTGCTTTTTGTTAGGTAGATATACATTGGCAAAGGTGGTCATAGTGTTACCTATATTACCTTTTAAAAATATATAACGGCCCTTGTAGTCAGCTGTGGTCTTTATATGTAAATGGGAGGCGGGAATTTATGAGGATCGCCACCCTCCTGGATTTGGATTCTGAATAGTTGTTGAAATACCCTTTCGGGTAGTGTTTGTTTTTCGGTGAAGACTGAGGAATAAACAAATAAAACTTAACGTATGGACTATTTACAGCAAATGAGTCACGGGGCAGTACTTAAAGCTTGTTTTTGAGCAGGGACTCGGTGGTGAGGAAACGTCTGGTGTCGGCCTCTGTAGTGGTCCAGATACTACAAAGGGCTGTACTTTGTGAGTGACACCGACAGGTTTGAATAGGGTGCGTGTGGTATAGGAGTTAGAGTGATTGTCTACGCGGTCGGGGAAATGTGTTTGTTATGGTTTGAGCTGGCATGAGTTGGTGGGTGTGCGGGCATTGTACGTTGTGACGTGTAGGTTGTGGAAGCGGTGTGGTGTTGTAGCATGTCTTGTGAGTGATGGGGAGGGAAGGTCGTGAGTAAGGGTCCAGAGGTTGTCACCAGAGTCATTTTTGTCTCCCCCCGTCCCCCAGTTTCCCAGGCCCTCGACCATAAGCATTGGTTCAGACAGGGATGTGGTTATCAAGACTATTTGCTACAGTTAGCTACCCCCTCCGTCAGGTTAGGTATTGTAGTAGCGTAGACTGGAAAAAATTCTAACTTAACAGTGTGGAGAACATATTGTACACAGTATTAACAGTTGCATATCATAGACAGTATACATTACAATATACGACCTGAGAAGACCAGATTGTTTCGTGATGGTCTGTTTTGTTTTTCAGTGTTTTCGAGAGGTCAGTTCTGTGGTAGTCCTTTACAATGCAACAAACTGTTCGGCTGGTGGCGGTCGTTGGACTGTGCCAGTTACAGGTTCGTGGGGTTTGTCATAATTCCCATTTTGACATTCCCTGTGGCTTTGGAGGATGTCCTTGGTGATGGGGGGGGGGGGGAGGGGTTGATGCAACCGTGTAGAGTTAAAGGGTGTCCTCTGGAAAGTCCCTGTGTTGTTTTGGTCGTGGTTTACTCCTTGGCTCCAAAGGCCTGCTTCCCGCCTTCTCTAGTCGACGTGTCTGGTGGGTCCATCCGCTGTTTCTTCGGCGGCGGGCGTCCCTTCTGCCCTTGAGTGCGTTGAAAAGAGTTTTGGGCTGGGTCTGATGCATACCAATCTGGGACGTGTATTTCTGCCAGGCCCAGTGCCCGCATGAACGGTGCGACATCCTGGTGTGTAGCGATCGTGTGAGTTGCTCCTCTATGGGAGACGGTTAGGGTGAGAGGGAAGCCCCACCTGTATTTGATGTTCCTGGCTCTTAGTTGGTTCGTTACTGGACGAAGTATTCTTCGGGATGGAGAGTGAGCCATGATAGGTCCTGAAAGATTTGAACCTCGTGGCCATGGAATAGCAGTGGGGGGTTTGTGTCCCTGAGTTTTCTCAGGATCTGGTCCTTGACGGAGAAATAATGCATCCGGCATATTATGTCTCTTGGGGCCTCACCCGGTTTGGTTTTGTGTCTCAGTGACCGGTGAGCCCTGTCAACGATTATTGGGTTTGCAGCAGGTAGTCCCATTAGTAGATTGAACAGTTCCTGCAGGGTTGTCTGTATATCTTCGTTCTCCGTTTCGGGGATGCCTTTAACACGAAGATTATTTCTTCTCCCCCTATTATCTATGTCGTCTAGTGTTCTTGTGAGTCTGGATATGTGTGATTCTTGAGCTTCAATTCTGGAAGTGATTTTTTACAGCTGGGTCTTTTCTGTGTTTTTTTCTTCCTCTAGGTCCTGAACCCTGAGGCTCACCTGTCTGATCTCTGATCCTAGGCTATCCATCTTTTTTTGAAACACTGTCTCCAGCTTGTTGAGCATTGCAGAGAGATCTGCTTTGGAGGGTAAGTTTCTAATTAGATCCTTTAGATCACAGTCCCCAGAGATTGCTGATGATTCTGAGACTGCTGGGCTCGACGGGTTGGAGTAGGTTTCCGCCGTTGTCGGCGCCATGTTGGAATCTCCATGTTCTGACATGCGGTCGGTGTATTCCTTAAATAGTTTAGGGACGGAGCTTGCTCTCCCCGCCGGGGTCCTCCCCGAGCTTGCAGGAGTGTTTTGTGTGCGTTTGGGATTCCCCATCTCTGTGTTTTCACCACTTCCCGGCTGTTTGTTTGCCCGCTGTACCCAGAGCTCGGTTAGTGTGCGACCATACTCGACGGCAGTTGGCCACGCCCCCCTGTCGCCTGTTCTTATGTCTGTTTTTTCATAAGTAGGGTTGGGAACTCTACATATTAAGGTACTTTTGATTGCTACATTGGGTACCTACATGTTTATTCAAAGTACATTTTATTGGATAATCAACCTGTTCAATTCTGTTTTTTCTCTCGTTTCAGTTTACAGTCCATCAACGCTATCTGGTTTGGCAGTTCTTCTCGAATGGTGGACATCGTTGTATTCATCCTATTTAGGACTTCATTTCTTCCCCATTATGTTTTCTGCCTTTTATTCTTTTTTTTGTCGCAGCTTGAAAGAGGAAATGATCCATGGGGAGGGGAGTTTTATAGTACCTAACTTTTTTCTGATTGGTTGTTTTTCTGTGCTGCTGTGGAGTTCTAGTAAAGAGAGACTTAAGCAAATACTCGCCTCCTGTCATTAATAAAATTAAGATTATAGGTACACTAAAGCTAGCATAATCTACAATTATGTGGCATGTCATCGCAGCTTAGATGGTTAATGAGAAGTCTTATTACCTTGAATGTACAGGTATGGTAAGGACACATTCTATTGTATGTAAATAGTCAAGCACAGGAAATGGAGTATTCGTTAGGAATTGTTTGTGTGGGAGATTCAGATCCCTTAGTAACAGTCATTTTAGAGCCATTCTTTGTTCTCTGATCTCTGCTGTTTCTAGTAGGGGTTGATATTTCACCATTGTTCACCATTGTTCACTATTAATGGAAGAGATGCCAAGGGAAGGGTCTTAACTTATAAAGAACAGATGCTGCATCAATTTAAAAAAAATGCACAATTGACTTTAGAGTTTCAGAATTTTTCCAAAGTATCAGTGGCATACCCATGGGGGGGGGGGAGGGGGGGGAGGGGGGGGTATGCATAAATATTGCTTCAATCTCTAAGTATAATCTGTCTGTGCATGGAGAGAGGGAGAGGGGGAGAGGGAAAGAGAGAACACACAATATTTACAAGAAAATGATGGGCACTTTTACAGTTTTTTTATTCTCTGATATGAGACTTTTCTTATAGATCATATAGCACCAGAAAAAGAATGACAGATAAATGCATAATAAAAGGTAATAAACTAACATAAAAAGATGATGACATCATCATCATAGTCATCATCTTTTTATATTGGAGGAAGCTTATTTCACACTTTTAGACCACTCACAGAGTTAAGCAAGACTTGCTTGTTCATTACCGCTGGAGGTAGATGCTGCAGCCAGAGTTTAATCTCTTGTCAACAGTATGTTACCCCAAATACAAACAGGTGTGTGAAGCATACACTGTACAAAGTGCAGGCTAGCCTCTGACAATAGGGTCACTCCCAACCCCCTTTTAAAAACCAAAACAGAGCAAATAGAAAATATCTATGAACAAATCAAAGCACCACAATCACTGTATAGTTACCCACTTAGAGAAGATATTCCCATATATGGAGAAAAGTAATAGAATGTGAAACAATAATACAATATATATTAATACATATATTAAAAACAAGAAATCAGCAAAAGCACATTAAGTAAATTGTGCAACAATTGCCTTATGTAACCATAATAGGCTTAGTCCCCCGTAAGGTAGCAGCCAGGGTACTCTCTATCTCAATAGCACATCACATTAGGTGATCCAAAGTCAGGTACAGGGATAAAGTGCAATATAGTGGCAAAAAGTGCAAATAAGTCACTAGATACTAGGACTAGAAAGTCCTTTTATTGGGAATCTTCTTGCTCGTGCTCTGTGCGTTTCGTCGATCCGACTTCCTCAGGAGATTTTTATTTTCTCTTTTTTCTCCATATATGATAATATCTTCCCTTAAAGCTGGTAACTATACAGTAACAGTATGTTACCAACTGACTTTACAATTTCTGAAGTGGCTAGCGAAGTGTTACTTTATCTATGTACCTCACTTTATTCTGCATCCAAATCTGGATTCCCAAATATATCAGGAGAACACCCATGGAATATACCAGCCCCATGCACAACCAACACCCCATGCAAAAGGCCTCCCAGGAACTCCATATACTAAAAGCCTTACATACAGAAATGGCTCTTCAAGGCTGATGAAACAGAAACACCTGTGCACAGATGGAACAGAATTTTCTACACCTCAGTGGCGGATCCCCCGAGATTCTCCCCTGCCGGCTAATGCAGGGCTGACATTGCAAAAGTGCCAGCCCTGCATTGTGCCTGCGGACCGGGGAAGGAGATCAGTGATCTCCCTCCCCGGTCCGCAGGCACATTACTGACAGCCGACCGGCAGGGGAGGGAGAGAGGACCCGGGAGCTGTTACCAGCAGCTCCTCCGGGTCCTCCTCTCGCGAGATTTGGAGCGTTGCCGCGATTACCACTGCAACGCTCCAAATCTCGCGAGAGTGAACTCTAGCCCTGGAGCGCGGGCTAAAGTTCACTCCTACCACTGGAACCACCAATGAACCCCACTGGACCACCAGGGAACGAAAGCTGTCCCCACCCAGGAAAGGTATGAAGGGAGGGGGGACATAAATGATATATTAATTTTAATTAAATGTAAAAAAAAAAACACACACACATTAAAAAAAAAAGCCACCACCCCCATCCTTCTTCTACACACACATTGCCCCTGCCCCCCATACACACACACACACACATACACACACATTGCCCCTGCCCCCCATACACACACACACACACATTGCCCCTGCCCCCCCCATGCACACACACATTGCCCCTGCCCCCCATACACACACACACACATTGCTCCTGCCCCCCATACACACACACATTGCCCCTGCCCCCATACACACACACACATTGCCCCTGCCCCCCATATACACACACATTGCCCCTGCCCCCATACACACACATTGCCCCTGCCCCACACATTGCCCCTGCCCCCCATACACACACACACATTGCCCCTGCCCCCCATACACACACACATTGCCCCTGCCCCCCATAAACACACACATTTCCCCTGCCTACCATACACACACACATTGACCCTGCCCCCCATACACACACACATTGCCCCTGCCCCCATACACACACACATTGCCCCTGCCCCCCATACACACACACATTGCCCCTGCCCCCATACACACACACTGCCCCTGCCTCCCATACACACACACACATTGCCCATGCCCCCCATATACACACACATTGCCCCTGCCCCCCACACACACACATTGCCCCTGCCCCACACATTGCCCCTGCCCCCCATACACACACACACACACACATTGCCCCTGCCCCCCATACACACACACATAAATATGCAATGTGTGTGTGTATGGGGCGGACCGGGGAAGGAGATCAGTGATCTCCCTCCCCGGTCCGCAGGCACATTACTGACAGCCGACCGGCAGGGGAGGGAGAGAGGACCCGGGAGCTGTTACCAGCAGCTCCTCCGGGTCCTCCTCTCGCGAGATTTGGAGCGTTGCCGCGATTACCACTGCAACGCTCCAAATCTCGCGAGAGTGAACTCTAGCCCTGGAGCGCGGGCTAAAGTTCACTCCTACCACTGGAACCACCAATGAACCCCACTGGACCACCAGGGAACGAAAGCTGTCCCCACCCAGTAAAGGTATGAAGGGAGGGGGGACATAAATGATATATTAATTTTAATTAAATGTAAAAAAAAAAACACACACACATTAAAAAAAAAAGCCACCACCCCCATCCTTCTTCTACACACACATTGCCCCTGCCCCCCATACACACACACACATACACACACATTGCCCCTGCCCCCCATACACACACACACACACACACATTGCCCCTGCCCCCCCCATACACACACACATTGCCCCTGCCCCCCATACACACACACACACATTGCTCCTGCCCCCCATACACACACACATTGCCCCTGCCCCCATACACACACACACACATTGCCCCTGCCCCCCATATACACACACATTGCCCCTGCCCCTATACACACACATTGCCCCTGCCCCACACATTGCCCCTGCCCCCCATACACACACACACATTGCCCCTGCCCCCCATACACACACACATTGCCCCTGCCCCCCATAAACACACACATTTCCCCTGCCTACCATACACACACACATTGACCCTGCCCCCCATACACACACACATTGCCCCTGCCCCCATACACACACACATTGCCCCTGCCCCCCATACACACACACATTGCCCCTGCCCCCATACACACACACATTGCCCCTGCCTCCCATACACACACACATTGCCCCTGCCCCCCATATACACACACATTGCCCCTGCCCCCCACACACACACATTGCCCCTGCCCCACACATTGCCCCTGCCCCCCATACACTCACACACACACACACACACACATTGCCCCTGCCCCCCATACACACACACATTGCCCCTGCCCCCCATATACACACACATTGCCCCTGCCCCACACATTGCCCCTGCCCCCCATACACTCACACACACACACACACACACATTGCCCCTGCCCCCCATACACACACACATTGCCCCTGCCCCCATACACACACACATTGCCCCTGCCCCCCATATACACACACATTGCCCCTGCCCCCCATATACACACACATTGCCCCTGCCCCCCATACACACACACATTGCCCCTGCCCCCCATACACACACACATTGCCCCTGCCCCCCATACACACACACATTGCCCCTACCCCCATATACACACACATTGCCCCTGCCCCCCATATACACACACATTGCCCCTGCCCCCCATATACACATATTGCCCCTGCCCCCATACACACACATTGCCCCTGCCCCCCATAAACACATTGCCCCCATATACACATACACTGCCCCCCATACACACACATTGCCCCCACATACACACACTACCCCCATAAACACACTGCCCCCACACACATGCATTGCCCCACACACACATAGGCGTGCGCACGGGGTGTGCCTGGGCACACCCTAATCCCCGCGGCACGCCTATGTATTGAGACCGGCAGGAACAGCGTTCCTGCACTTTTATTTGAGCGGATCTCCCTTGACGGCTCACGCAGAGTCGGCGCTATCTGAGTGCCGGCTCTGCTCTTAGCCTCCATGGGCTGGCGGGGAGATCAAAGATCTACCTCACCAACCCACAGCAACACGGAGGGAGGCAGGAGAGGACCCGGGGAGCTCTAGACAGCAGCTCTGCCAGGTTCCTCTCACGAGATCTGAGCATTGCCACGGCAACACTCAGATCTCGCGAGAGTTAACTCTAGCTCCGCAGGCTAGAGTTCACTCTCCTTTGGACCACCAGGGATGGCACATGGCAGCAAGGATCCCCCCTCCCTACATAAGGTAGGGAGGGGGGATATTTACTAATCTGCCCCCACCTCCACAACCCCTCCCAACATACAGCCCACACACACACACAGCACATAGACACATACAGCACGCTCACACACACAGTACACTAACCGCACCCTCACAAACACACACAGCACCTTTACAAACACACAACACCCTCACACACAGCACACTAACAGCACCCTCACAAACACACACACACACACACACAAACAGCACCCTCACAAATACACGACACCCACACACATCACACAAACGGCACCATCACACAAACAGCACCCATCACACAAACAGCACCCTCACACACAGCACCCTCACACACAGCACCCTCACACAGCACAGTAACAGGACCCTAACAAAACACACAGACACCCTCACACAGCACACTACCAGCACCCTCACACACAAACAGCACCCACACAAACACCCTCACCCACATAGCACACTACCAGCACCCTCACCCACACATCCCACTAACACCACCCTCACACAGCACACTAGCAGCACACACCCACAGCAGTGTATCTGTGTGTGTATATATATATATATATATATATATATATATATATATATATATATATATATAGTAAAAATAGAAAAATAAAAATAGAATAAATATATACACATGCGGCGTGTTTGTGCTTTAGCCTATGCACACACACACTGTAACTGTCACACACACATACTGACCCACACACACACTGCACCCCTGACCTATACTGCCGCCCTCACGTACACACTGCAACCTTCACACACACACACTGCTAATACACTGTCTCCCTCACACACACACACACACTGCACCCCTCACACATTGCACCACTCACACATACCACTGCTCCTCTGCCTTACTACAGCCCCATTTCCCAGAGGACCTCAGGTAAGTTGTCAAACAGTTCTTAAACAGTTTGACTACTTACTCTGGGAGGGGGTCTTGGCATTATTGGCACTATAACCACTACACTGAGCTGTAGTGGTTATTTTGTCTGGATTATTTATTTAAATAATCTACAAGTGCCCCTCCCGAGATCAGGCTCTGGATCCGCCACTGCTACACCTGGTCTGGGAATAGGGGTGCCTAACACACTCTACCTTTATGCCACCACACAGACACCTCAACAGTCACTACCCCCAATGACACCACTGTGACTATAAGGGAGCACTGGCTCAGTCATTCTAATCAGTCCCTGCGAACGGGAGACGAGGCTGTCCACTGCAATCTTTTTATAAGGTGTTATACACATATGTTGCAAGGCAGAGGTGGTAGGTGTCGGGCGGGGAGGGGGAGGCAGGGTGGCCTGTGTGACTGGGAGTGCTTTTGGTTTGCTCAGCTACCAGACAATCCAGGCCCTGTCCTCACACTCGATTGATTGTGTAATCACAATGTGAACACAAGTAGCCCGCCCCTAGTTCTGAGCACTTGTGTTGGAGTGCGGTACTCTCTACATACCAACAGGTTGGTTATAGAGACCGTTTACCCCTGATCACCCAAGTTTTTTAGTGAGTATGTCTCATACACTGCATATACTTTAGTTTTCATTTTTTGTGTGTTACATATTTTTTGTTGTTGTTCCTGTGTTTGGTCAGTGGGACTGGGAAATTTTGTCTTCCCCAATACTATAGCACCTAGAAAAATCTGGGAGGCTCTCACGTCAATAGAAGCACACAGATATCTCACATCTCCTTTGACCATGACACCCACAAATGGTCCCAAACAGGAACCTCTCATATTTCCATCTACCAATCCAAGGGATTTAAACATCTAGAAAAGAGATCCCATGCTCTGAGACAATTTCAGTCTCAGAAAGCCAAAGTAATTTACACACAAGAAACACATTTTAGACCTTCATGCGGGGGCGGAGCTAATCGCCTGAAGCAAACGGTCGCATGGCCACAGAGCTCCAGAACAAACAACTAAAAAGCAACATTTTCAGCACCCAAACCCGCATAAAAACCCACCCACGGATCACCCTGAGAACCAGGAGAGTCAGATGGGGCGGAAAACCAAGAAAGCAAAGCCCGACAGACCCTGCCAGGGAATGGACATTGGGGAACTATGGCAGCAGGCACACGAGGCAGGAGGCGCCAAGATGGAGTCCTTGCACGGCGGATGCTCGGACTTCACGGAGGGGTCGTCGGCCGAAGATGGGGAAGCAAGAAACCCTAATGGCCGCCCAAGAAGACAGGTACTGCCGAAATAGTCTCAAGCTAAGAGGTGTCACGGACTCCATACCGGAGGCTGAACTACCGCATCTTATCAGGCGACTCCTCACAGAGCTACTGACACCAAAGGTGGCAAAAGCGATCACCCTGGAGGACCAGTTTCGGATACCACGGTCCGCAAAAGCCCCTCAAACTGTCACAGGGGACTAATACTCAAATTCCAATCAGCCAGAGAAAAGAAGATGGTCCTAGAGGCTACAAAGGGACAGTCTTCCTACCCCTTTGAGGGGATGACCCTCTCCTTCTATACGGACCTGTCAACTGGAACACTGGCATGGCGGAGATCCCTGAGCACATATACAGCCCTCCTACGTCTCCATCAAATACAGTACCGCTGGGGCCCGAACCGCACCCTCACCATCAGCAAAGGAGAAACCAAACATGCTGTCCACAACCCCCAAGAGGCCGCAGAGATAATGAGGCTACTGAACATCCCTACTGACCCACAGAATCAGGCAATGGACCTCGCAGGCCACACACACCAGCTGGGAAGGCACACCGTGGATGCCCCGGAGTTTGTGCCCAGGAAGCCACCTACAGACCCATACGCCACAGCCACCACATGAACAGGGCTGCGGACTTACCACTCACCCAACGCCAACGCAGCCGTCGATAGAAATCAGCTGTTCACCGAGAGGAGCGGAGCCGGGGTTTTACTGGGTCGGGACTATAGTATCGGCTGCTGCCATGGCCGTGGACACTGAGCCCAATTGCTGCCTACACGAACACACGGCTGGCTCCCAGGCCGGGGGAGGGGTAATATAATTGTTTAGCACCCTCTCTTCTGACGTTGAAACCAAGGTTATACCATATTTTACCTTCATCACCACTATACTCTAGGAACGACTAATCTAGTTCGAGTTTCAGCCTAGCATAGTATGCTGCACATCTTGTTAATATTAATATCTTTTGCCTCACTGCATAGCTCTACATGCACTCTATAGCGCCAGCATAACAATAGCCAGGCTCCTTCACCCACACCCTTTGAACCTACTGCCGGATAGGGGTACACACCACTCAGGGGAACCTAGGGGGATACTAACACACACACGGCAGACCACACACACTCAGAGCACACGTTGAACTTAGGGTTTGAAGGTAATCTCATGATTTTTGTTTAACCCATTGCCTGCTAATTTAACACGCTTAAGCCTGTACCAGAAGTTAAAGCCAGAGCGCACGTTGAATTTATTGTTTGAATGTACTCTTATGATTTTGTGTAACTCAAAGCCAGCTAATTTAGCATGCTTAAGCTCATACTTAAAGTTAAAGACAGAGCACTCGTCGAATTTTCTTGATAGAATATACTCTCATGATTTTGTGTAACTCAAAGCCAGATAAACTGGCATACTTAAGCTTGTACTCAAAGTTAAAGCCATAGCACACTTTGAATTTATTGTTTGAATGTATTCTCATAATTTTATGTAACTCAAAGCCAGCTAATTTGGCAATCTTAAGCTCGCGCTTAAAGTTAAAGCCAGAACACACGTTGAATTAATAGTCTAAATGTAATCTCACTATTTTGCCTAACTCAAATAACGGCTAATTTAGCCTGCATAAGCTTGCACTCCGCGTTAAAATTACGCTACCGTAACGAACAGTTTTGTCTTTCATAATATTATTTTAAAATGTGCCGTCACCTCTGAGCCACATATGTGACCTTATGTGCTATCCATACACTTACTCATGCTGTTGTGGCATTGTACGATGTTCTGTTATTCCTAAATAAAGATTTTTTAAATAAACACATTTTAAAGGAGGACATGCCCCTAGGCTCACCAGTCATAACTTCCCACACTGCATTACCAACGACAATCTATCAGGTAAAATGGAGAGGCACGGCTATCTTGATCCATAGATCTCTTCTATTCCTTTACTCGATGAAAGTGGATTGGGATGTTATATATGCCTTTCTAAAAGGTAAGATACTAGACAAATCCTATGCCCTAACAAACATCTACCTCCCTAATAGTAACTAACACAAATCCCTCAGGTTGATACTTAAAATAACATTATAGTCACCAGAACCACTACAGCTTAATGTAGTTGTTCTGGCGTGTACCATGTCCCTGCAGATTTTTTTTTATGTAAACACTGCTTTTTCATAGAAAAGGAAGTGTATACATTACTGCCTAGTAATACCTCTAAAGGCAGTTACTCAGATGACCACTAGAGGTGTTTTCTGGGTCAGTGATCCAGTGATCAGCACTCGCATTCAACATCTCCATGCTCTGCATGGAGGCGCTGAATATTCCTCATAGAGATGCATTGATTCAATGGATCTATGAGAAGATGCTGATTGACTGATATCATCAAACTTGATCTCAGCCATGGAGGTGGAGCAAGGTGGAGCCAACCCCAACAACACCGACACGGCACTGGAAAAAAGGCAAGTAAAATCATCTTTTTAAAGTAAGGAGAGGGTGGCCGGCCAACTAAACTTTGCTTTTAAAACTAATTATTTTTTTACGGAGGTGACTCAGATGAGTATAGGCACAACATGTGCCAATTACCCTGACACTACCATTGCCCTATACTGTCCCATTTCCAGCAACAGAAGACTTAATAAAGCTCTCCTTTCTGACAAACTCTTGACTACGGAGACACAAAAAATTCTCTCCCTTTACTTTTCTGAAAATTACATACCTGAGATGTCCCCACTATACCTGTGGGAGGCACACAAGTGTGTCATTAGAGGGTACTATATTTATAAAGGGGTAGAGCTTAACAAAGCTCAGACAGCTAGAACCTCTCACATGATTAGAGAGAGATCAGATGCGTACAGGACTTTTACAAAAAGAACCATTGACCCTACACAATTGGCATCTATCACTAAACTATGGGAGGAACTTTCCCAATTACTTAATACATCCTATCAGAGGGTGCTAGAGCACACCAAAGTGCGCTTTACAAGCTTTAGATGATACACTACATAGGCAAAATATGTAATACCAAAGACCAGCTTTACTCCCTCCCTACCTGATAAAGGCAAGCATGATCTCTCTGGGTGGATATGTGGATATCTAAGGGAACACATACACAAATGACAGCCCCTAGAGGTGGCACAAGAACTAGATGAACCCATCGTGGAGGCATAACTAATGCAAGTCCTTAAGTAATCCAAACAAGCCCCGACCCAGATGGCCTATCCGTGCAATACTATAAACATATCCTGTCACTTATGCTAGCACTTAGTTCTTGATCCTAACCGTAAATGTCAATGTTGCTCACTCTCACCCTTGCTCTTAGTCCTTGTCCTTAAACCCATCCTTAAAGCAATTTGGAATAAACATAATATAAACAGAATATAGGTGGGCCGAATCAACCATAAAGTAAAAGCTTTTTTTTTTTTTTTTTTTTTTTTTACATCAGAACGGCTTCTGTCCCATGAGTTGGTATCGCTTAGGAATAGGGTAGGTGCCAATTCATCATATGTTATTGTATATACAAAAAGTTCTATTTAAGATTTCATCGAAATTCGTTTTATTATATTATTTTAATTTAACGTAAGACCGGCCATGGAGCATCAGCATTATGTCAATTGCCCTCTCATAATCTATATTAGCTAGTAAATGATGCCTAGCTCCCCTGGTCATATCTTATCAGACTAAACAAACAAAACATACGTGGAAAATTGTTCATTCACACAGTGCACCAGGGGCATTAGGGAGAATATCGTGGAAATTTATAGGTTTAAGGACCAGTTTCTTTTAGTATATTCTACGTTATTGGTTAGTGGATATCTCAGTTGTCCAGGGTTCCCATATCTTAATGTGTTTGTTTGTCATATTAAGGTTTCTATATACCTGTTTCTCCATTAAACGTTGATATCCTATTTGGGATTCCACCTCTCTCCATGAGGGAATATTTACAGTTTTCCAATATCTGGCGATACAAATTTTAACCGCCATTAGAATATGAATTATTAGATATTTTATAATTTTAATTTTAGTAGGAATATTCATATGTAGCAAGAATAGTTGTGGAGAAAGGTCCATTGTTATTTTGAGAATGGTATTGATTTTTGTGGATGTCACTTGCTTTAAAGAATCCAAAGCATTGCAATCCCACCATATGTGTCTAAACGTTCCGTCACATCTTAAGCATCTCCAACAGAGAGGTTCTGTGGGAGAGTGAAATCTTGCAACTCTCGCTGGAACCATATACCACCTATGGACCAATTTAATCTGTAATTCATACAAACTTATACTATGAATCGCTTTTCCAAGCAAATCGAATGATTCCCTCCATTGATCCAATGAAAACTCAGTTCCAATATCATTTTCCCATTTCAACATAGATTTCATTTTTCCCTTATTGTATCTACTATATAGAACCTTGTTTATTTTTGAGACCATATTATTCTTATGTTCTATACCAAGAACATTATCTATAAGTGAAATATTATGTACTGGTTTAGATTGTATAAAGTGTTTGATTCTAATATATGTAAAATGTTCGTTATCAAGTCCTTTTGTGTCAGTAAGAATTTGTTGAAACGATTTTATTTTAAGATCTGGTTTTAGAATATCAGCTAATTTTACGAGACCGTTGTCTTTCCATTTTTTAATGTTAATGTCCTCTATATATATTTGTATTATTTCAATTGGTGAATTTATAGTTAGATGTTCTGTAATCTGTAATTTCTTCTTCAAAATTTGTAAATTAGAAAAAATATCCAATATTATCTTATTTTGTATTTTTAATTTAGCGAATGTTGAAGAATCAATCCAATATAACATTTTAATATCAAATATATTACTCGAGATTTGCTCTTGGTCTATCCACAAGTTGTCCATATTATCGTTATTCCATTCTAGGATATGGGAGAGCATAATTGCGTCATGAATTTGATACACATCTGGGAATGATATTCCACCGTCCTTAAATTTTGTAGTTATATATTTGAGGGCTATTCTTGATTTTTTTTCCCCCCATAGGTATTGTGAAAATATTTTTTGATATTCTTTTAGTATATCTTTTGGGACTTTCATAGGAATGGTTCTCATTATATATTCAAGTTTGGGTAGTAAATAATGTCTAACCGCATTAGATTTCCCTATCCATGATACGTATAGATTATTCCATTTAAGTAGCGTATCTTTCATATCTTTGAGCAATGGATAGTAATTAATTTTAATTATTTGGTTCCAGTCAAAGCTCAATTTAATTCCCAAATATTTTATGCTCTCACTCGACCAAATAAATGAAAATTTAGATTTTAGAGTTAGAAGTTGTTGTTCTGGTAAGTTGGTGTATATCACCTGTGTTTTATTTACATTGATTTTATAATTAGAGATAGATCTATATTTCTCAATTAATTCCATAAAATGATATAATGAATCCTCACATTCAGTTAATGTTAGAATTATATCATCTGCATATAATAAACCCTTGACTTGTTTGCCGGCAAGATGAATCCCTTGAATTTTTTGGTCTAATCTAATAGCTGAGGCGAGTGGTTCTATAGTCAAAGCATATAGCAATGGGGCAAGTGGACATCCCTGGCGTGTACCATTATTTACATCAAACCATTCGGATGCAATACCCCTTCCCATAACCCTCGCCGTTGGATTAGTATAAAGAGACCAGATCAAATCATATATAAAATCTTGAAACCCAAATGCTTTGAGGACCCTCGACAGGAACAACCAGTTTACCCTGTCGAAGGCCCTCTCTGCATCCACGGCCACAAACAAACAAAGTAAAAGCTTTTGCTGATGACCATACAAAAAAAATAGCCACATGCAGCTCACTTGCAAATTTTCAAAGCAAATACATTAAATCTACTATCCTTAATAAGTTGATTTCTGAGGCTCAAGCCATCTCAATCAGCCAGGGACTCTCATACGGATGCTCAGAAATCTCCATCAAATGCATGAGAATCTGGTTGACTACAGGTCCCAGTAAGTTATACCAAGCAGACCTACAACAACTCCAAGACATGTTCCACCATAACCTGAGTGATTGGACTCTGCTACACCTCTCCTGGCTGGGGGAGAATAGGGGTTATTAAAAGGAACTTCCTCCCCAGAGTCCTCTATCTGTTCCAGACACTTCCAATCCCTGTCCCAAAGTATGTCTAGAATGGGCTGAGGACGTTCATCAGTCATGGTACAATGGTTCTGCCTAAAGTCAGGGGGCAGGGTGGGGTTGGTGTTACCCAACTTTCAGCAGTACTATTAAGCTACACACATCCAAAGGTGATGGAGGGGACCAAAGACAGGGTCCATGCACATTAGAAAGACATAGAATAACACGAATAGTCAGTCCACTGGCAGTACCAATTTGGATGGACCCAAGTCACAGTTAGAGACTGGCACATCCTCATCCCTTTATGAGGGTAACTCTAACTATATGCAGGGCCGGCCTTAGGAGTGTGCGAGCTGTGCGGCCGCACAGGGCGCCATGGAGCAGGGGGCGCCGTGCGGCCGCACAGCTGGCCGGGATTTAAAAAAAAAATGTTTTTTTTTCAAATTTGCAGCGGGGGCGGAGCTAAAAGCGCCGGAAAACTGCTGCAGGGGAAGTAGGAAGGAGTCCCTGCTTCCCCACCAAACAGTCACCAGGAGCTGCACTGCCTCCACAATGAACTCCACAGGTAACTGTGGGATTGTCAGGTGAGTGTGACTCTCTGCCTGTGTGTATTACTGTCTGTGTGTGTATGACTGTCTGCCTCTGTATGTCTGTGTGTATGACTGTCTGCCAGTGTGTGTGTGTGTATGACTGTCTGCCTGTGTGTGTGTGTGTGTGTGTGTGTGTGTATGACTGTCTGCCTGTGTGTGTGTGTGTGTGTGTGTGTGTATGACTGTCTGCCTGTGTGTGTCTGTGTGTGTGTGTGTATGACTGTCTGCCTCTGTGTGTGTTTGACTTTGTGTGTCTGTGTGTATTACTGTCTGCCTGTGTGTGTCTGTGTGTGTGTGTATGACTGTCTGCCTCTGTGTGTGTATTACTGTGTGTGTCTGTGTGTATTACTGTCTGCCTCTGCGTGTCTGTGTGTATTACTGTCTGTGTCTGTGTGTATGACTGACTGTCTGCCTGTGTGTGTCTGTGTCTGTGTGTATGACTGACTGTCTGCCTGTGTGTGTCTGTGTGTGTGTATGACTGCCACTGTGTGTCTGTGTGTATTACTGTCTGCCTCTGTGTGTGTGTCTGTGTGTATTACTGTCTGCCTCTGTGTGTGTGATTGTGTGTATGACTGCTTCTGTGTGTATGACTGCCTCTGTGTGTATGACTGCCTCTGTGTGTATGGCTGTCTGCCTCTGTGTGTATGGCTGTCTGCCTGTGTGTGTCTGTGTGTATGGCTGCCTGCCTCTGTGTGTATGGCTGTCTGCCTGTGTGTGTCTGTGTGTATGACTGTCTGCCTGTGTGTGTCTGTGTGTATGACTGTCTGCGTGTTTGTCTGTGTGTATGACTGTCTGTGTGTGTGTATGACTGTCTGCCTCTGTGTGTGTGTATTACTGTCTGTGTCTGTGTGTATGACTGACTGTCTGCCTTTGTGTGTCTGTGTGTGTGTGTGTGTATGACTGTCTTCCTGTGTGTGTGTATGGCCGTCTGACTCTGTGTGTGTGTGTGTGTGTCACATACAACCAATACACGCATATCACACACTGTTAATACACCCATTACAAATATCACACATAGCATACATATCACACACCGTCATCACACCTACTATCACATACACAGACAACACAAACATTACAGCATACATGGATGACGGGGATTTTTCGCACAGGGTGTCTAAATGCCTAAGGCCGGCCCTGACTATATGGCACTCCCTCACAGCCAAATTAGAACTGTCCCATCTCCCAGTTTTCCCCTGTCCCATAATGCAGCATTCCCACTGGGATTGGAAGCTGCTACTTATGCACACCTCTTTGGCTACCGCATAGGCGTGCGCACGGGGTGTGCCGGGTGTGCCTGGGCACACCCTAATCCCCGCGGCACGCCTATGGAGTGATACCGGCAGGGGAGATCTCAGGATCCCCCCTGTCGGTCCATGCAGAGCCGGCGCTATCCGAGCGCCGGCTCTGCTCTCAGCCTCTCTCCCCACGGGCCCACATGCAGGGAGGGAGGCAGGAGAGGACCGGCGGAGCTATTGCCAGCAGCTCCGCCGGGTTCCTCTCGCGAGATCTGAGCGTTGCCGCGGCAACGCTCAGATCTCGCGTGAGTGAACTCTAGCCCTGCGGGGCTAGAGTTCACTCTCCACTGGACCACCAGGGAAGGATGGCAGCAGCAGGATCCCCCCTCCCAGGCATAAGGTAAGAAGGGAGGGGGGATAACTGATCTGCCCCCACCTCCACTGGACCACCAGGGAATGTAGCAAGGAAGGATCCCCCCTCCCTACATAAAGTAAGAAGGGAGGGGGGATATTAAGTAATGTACCCCCACCTCCACCCCCCACAATCACCCACGCACACACATACACAGCACCAACACACATACAGCACCCACACAAATACACAGCACCCACACAAATACACAGCACCCATAGACATACACAGCACCTACACTTATACACAGCACCTAAACACATACAGAGCACCCACAGACATACACAGCACCCACAGACATACACAGCACCAACACACATACAGCACCAACACATACAGCACCTGTGGTACAACACAGCACCAACACACATAAAGCACCCACACACATACACAGCACACACACATACAGCACCCACAGACATACACAGCACCTACACACATACAGCACTCACAGACACATACAGCACCCACAGACACACAGCACCCACAGACATACACAGCACCCACAGACATACACAGCACCAACACACATACAGCACTGACACACATACAGCACCCACACACATACACAGCACCAACACACATAAAGCACCCACACACATACACAGCACCCACACACATACAGCACCCACAGACATACACAGCACCCACAGACATACAGCACCCATAGACATTCACAGCACCCACAGACATTCACAGCACCCACACACACACACACACACAGCACCCTCACAAACACACAGCACCCTCACACACATTACACAAACCGCACCCTCACACTCACACAGCACACTAACAGTACCCTCACAAACACAAACAGGACCCTAACAAACACACACACAGCACACTACCAGTACCCTCACACGCAAACAGCACCCTCACACACAGTACATTTACAGCACCCTCACAAGTGCACACACACACACACAAACAGCACCCTGACACACAGTACATTCACAGCACCCTCACAGGCACGCACACACAAACACCCTCACCCACATAGTACACTACCAGCACCCTCACATACACATCACACTAACAGCACACTCACACAGCTCACACACAGCAGTGTGTGTGTGTGTGTGTATGTGTATATGTGTATATATATATATATATATATATACACATACATACATATATATATATATGCGGCGTGTGCTTGTGCTTTAGGGTGCACACCCTAATGCAATAGGCTGCGCACGCCTATGGGCTACCGTGTATTCCAGGTGAGACATATCCTGGCAGAAAGCAAGCCACTGCCCATACCAGACATACCAAACAATCAGTCTCCTACATTCATCGAGATGTTCCGGTATACTCAAATGGGAGCTTTCATCAACTCCATACCACAACGCCCTTTACTGAAAAGGAAATTGACACAATTTCAGTGATCGACATGAATCAATGTCCAGATTTGACTAATTCAGGCCCCAAACGTGCCTGAATTTGGTTTGGATTTCAGCCGGGCTGAACTCACGCGGACAGCTAAAACCCAAGCCAAATGTGACCAATCCAGATCTGGAAGATTCAACACTGGACCTGGATTAAAAAAAATATTATTTACCCACTAGCAGTACTAGCAGCCAGCGGGCAAATAGAGAAAAACCCTTGGCAACACAACGGTTAAATAAGTGGTAACTGGCCAGCTGCCACATTAAACAAGTAAAAAAAATTAATATTAAATAAAAATCCTATATTGTTCAATAAGACTCCATGTTGCCATAATGGATGTAATGTACCTCCATATGCCCTCACCTGCCATCCAGCAGGTGTGGGCATATCTACTTTTCTACTTGGAAAACAAGAGGACCTAGCCCCCCTTTTCCCCCACCCTTTCATTTTAAGGGGGGGGACCTAGTGTCCCCTCCCCTGGCCCCCAAACATTCCGGCAGATGGGGGCTCTAATATTTATAAAAAAAGGGGGCCTATAGCCCCCCTCCTCCAAAGATGATGGGTTGGAGCGTTAATATTTATAATAAAGGAAGTTCTTATTGTCCCCTGTTGGCCCATACCAACAGGGCAATATATAGGCCCCAGTATGTACATTAAGTTATATGAATTGCCCTTTGCAGGGGTATATATCAGGCCAGCGTGTGAGACATAACCTTTTGAATATACTGGTGGTATATACTGACTTACCCCAGCACTGAGATTGCACTCACAGAAGTTGCCCCTCCAACTCAGGACTTACCCCAGAACAGAGTTGCCCCAGCACCCAGGACTTACCCCAGAATCAAGATTGCACTCACAGGACTTGTCCCAGCACCAAGAATTTACTCAAGCACCTAGATTGCAGAGGGACAGAGGGATTTGGCCCCAAAAGTAGGCACTGTCCCTCCTAAAGAAAGAAACTTAGTAACTATACAATTTAATTCCAAGTTTTTGTTAATTTGTTTTTCATTTACTTTGTTATGGTTTTGTAATACCTGAATGATTTATTTTTGTAAGGTTTACCATACATGTGTCTGTTAAAAAGCTAAAGGACCGGGGGGCGTGACCGGAAGCCGAACCGGATGGTCGCAGAGTGAGAGAGCTCCGGCGGCCAAGCTCGCAAAAAGCATAATTTCAAGCTTTTTAACTGAACCCACAAAAAACAGGGGCACCTACCATAATGTCCCAACTCCGCACAAAGAAAGCAGCAGAAGCCAAGGACAAGTCGTCCTTCTTCGCGGCCCGCACTCCGCAATCTAAAACCGCGGATATACCAACCCAAGATGGCGCCGAGTCTGACACTGACGGCGAACACATGGCAGGATTGGCGGTAGATAAAACAACTCTGCAACACATGCTGGATGCCTTTGCGCACAAAATGCAGACAACAGTACAATCAGCAGTGGCTGACTTTCAAAAAGATATAGTTGAAATAGGTAACCGCACCTCACACCTAGAAAACAAAATGGAGGAATTCACTGCGGCCCACAACTCAAAAGCTGACAAGATGGAGGAGCTGGAAAACAAAATGGAACGCTGTGAGTACAAACTCATGGATATGGAGGACCGCTCGCGCCGTAACAACTTGCGGCTGCGCGGTATACCAGAGGAAGTTCCCCAAACAGAGCTCACAGCTTATGCTGCTGAGTTCTTCCACTCCGTGCTGCCAGACATTCCGACAGACATGCTGATCCTGGACAGAATCCACAGAGTGGCGAGGCCTGCTCACATACCCACCTCCACTCCGCGGGATGTCCTGATGAGGATCCACTATTTCCATGTGAAAGAACAGATCTTTAGAGCCAACCGGACCGGCAAGAATGGAAAAGAGAAATTTAAAGATATCCAAGAGGGTACAGAGCTTCTGCAAGCCTGGGGATTGTCTGAGAGCACCTCCAACACAGGGTCGACGAGAAGCAACAAGATCCACGGGGAATGGAAAACTGAGAAGCCGAGGCGAAACACTCAGAGAACAGCACAATGAACAATATGGGACATTCACTGACAGACACAGGTTTGGTTCTGAAAGGGCCGATTGGCCTGGGAGGGCGGTGAGAGGGGACCAAATCCCTACCGTTTAGAGGATGAGACACTATACCCACGGGCCTAGGCATAGGGAAAATACAGGTGGGATAACTCCCCGACTTATAACGCGATTAGCAGTAAACAGGTACGACAGAGTTAAGACCCATGGGGACCCACGGTGCACATGGACTACCTTCAACCTGGCTATCCAACAGGGATCCCTGCCACCCGAATTTCTAGCGGCACATATTATAACCTTACCCAAACCAGGAAAACCACCAACAGTTTGTCCCAATTGTAGACCTATCTCCCTACTGAACGTCGATGCTAAATTATATGCCAAAATCTACGCGGTTAGGCTCAAATCACTCCTGCCTAGCTTGATCACGACAGACCAGGTGGGATTCGTGGCGGGTAGACAGGGCTCGGACAATTCCCGGAAAGTACTTGACATCCTCCACTACCTTAACCGCTCCAAACTACCGAGCACGCTGTTATCCCTAGACGCCGAGAAAGCGTTTGACCGACTCAATTGGCAATTCCTACATGAAGTATTGATGCGATACGGGCTCCCACCAGATTTCCAAAACATGGTACGAGCCCTGTACAGCGCCCCATCGGCCAGAGTATTAAATTCGGGATTCAGCTCTGCCCCTTTCACAATCACCAACGGCACCAGACATGGATGCCCCCTATCTCCCTTACTATACGTGTTAGCGCTGGAACCATTAGCGATAGCCATCCAAAGCAACCAAAATATTAAGGGGATAACCATAGGGGACAGGGAATACAAACTTAATCTATTCGCGGACGATATTCTCCTCACACTTTCCAACCCAACAATTTCACTCCCCAACCTCCACAAAGAAATACAGAAATACAGCAAGCACTCATATTACCAACTAAACGATATAAGCTCAACTTCCGCTATGACTGGAGGGCGGAGTATTTAACATTCTTAGGCGTTAAGCTAACGAAACACCATTTGGGCTTATTAGCTGCCAACTATATCAAGCTCCTCAAAGAAGTGGAACAGACGTTGCACTTATGGCAAAACAAATTTCTCTCATGGCTAGGGCGTATAGCGGCCATCAAAATGACGATTCTACCAAAAATCCTCTACATGTTTCGCTCCCTACAAATACCCATACAGCAGTCAGGGCCGGCACTACCATAAGGCGGCCCAGGCGGCCACCTTAGGGCGCACCGGCCTTGGGGGCGCAAAATCAGGCTGACCGGAAGGAGGGAAGCGCACTGCGCTCCCCTCCAGCCGACGACCTATTGTAGCGTGGCCGAGCGCTACCAGGGTCGCAGGGGGCCCGGCCGCCCCTACTACCCGGTATGTACCCACTGGGCCAGCCTCTTCCCCTGGGGGGCCCAGGAGCCGGCCACCTCAGGGCCCCCCGAGGCTGGCCCTGGTATCACCGGGCGTCCGGTTCTGCGGGCGCGCGAGGGAGCACTCTCCCATGTGTGCTTCCTCTTCAGCTCCCTCGCGTGCCGCATACTGATACCGGAGCCGGAAGATGACGTCATCCTCCGGCGCCGGCCTCCCTACGCAGTGCGCGAGGGAGCTGAAGAGAAAGCATACATGGGAGAGTGCTCCCTCACGCGCCCGCCAGCCTGCCTGCCTACCTGCCCACCTACCTGCCCAGGAGCCCAGCAGCACCACTGGACCCCAGGGAATCCCTTCAGCACTACAAAAGGAGGCTGGGGGATTAAATTAAAAAAAACATGTGTTAGTGTGAGTGTCAGTGAGTGTGTCTGCTAGTGTCAGTGTGTGTGTCTGCTAGTGAGTGTCAGTGTGTGTGTCTGCTAGTGAGTGTCAGTGTGTGTGTCTGCTAGTGTCAGTGTGTGTGTCTGCTAGTGAGTGTCAGTGAGTGTGTCTGCTAGTGTCAGTGTGTGTGTCTGCTAGTGTCAGTGTGTGTGTCTGCTAGTGATTGTCAGTGTGTGTGTCTGCTAGTGATTGTCAGTGTGTGTGTCTGCTAGTGAGTGTCAGCGAGTGTGTCTGCTAGTGAGTGTCAGTGAGTGTGTTACTGTGTGTCTCTGACTGAGTGTGTTTGTGTGTGTATTAGTGAGTGTGTGTTTGTCAGTGAGAGTGTATGTTTTGTAAGTGAGTGTGTATGTATGTCTGTCGCTGAGTGTGTCTGTCAGTAAATGTGTGTGTCTGTTAGCTGGTGTGTATGCATCTGTTCGTGAGAGAGTGTGTGTGTGTGTGTGTCTTCTGCACTTACCTTTCTCCAGCGCCGGACTCCCTTGGCGCTGGGGATCCCTCCGCCTCTCAGCTCCGAATGCTCTTGCCGCGCACGCATTCAAACCGCCCATAGGAAAGCATTACTCAATGCTTTCCTATGGACGTTCAGTGTCTTAGAATAGCGGAAGCTCCTCTAGCGGCTGTCAGTGAGACAGCCACTAGAGGCTGGATTAACCCTTGGTGAAACATAGCAGTTTCTCTGAAACTGCTATGTTTTCAGCTGCCGGGTTAAAACTAGAGGGACCTGACACCCAGACCACTTTATTGAGCTGATGTGATCTGGGTGTCTGTAGTGGTCCTTTAAGTGTGTGTTTATCTGCATACACTGGCGTACATACCGCGGTCACAGCCCTGCAACCCCTGCGACCAGGTGCCCGCCGCCATGTGTTGCGGCCCCGGCCCGAGCAGAGTAAGCGCGAGGGGGGGGCCCACGGATCAATTTTCGCACCGGGGCCCCATGGGTCATGTGTACGCCACTGCACCTACCCTGGTGTCTGCCGCAGGCTGTGTGGAGGGGGCGGGGATATGAATGACATCATATCGTCTGCTCCCAGTGTACCACACAGCGCGGCTGGCGCCCTGTGATGGGGCTGGGCTGCAGGACAGGACTCCAAGGAGCCGGACAGCATGCACCCAGGGGACAAGATTGAACTGATGTAAGTATGTAATTGTGTATGTCTCTGTATGTATGTATGTCTCTGTATGTATGTATGTCTCTGTATGTATGTATGTATGTCTCTGTATGCCTGTATGTCTTTGTATGTATGTTTCTGTATGCCTGTATGTCTCTGTATGTACAAATGTATGTGTCTGTATTCTTGTATGTCTTTGTATGTATGTTTCTGTATGCCTGTATGTCTCTGTATGCCTGTATGTCTTTGTATGTATGTTTCTGTATGCCTGTATGTCTCTGTATGTACAAATGTATGTGTCTGTATGCCTGTATGTCTTTGTACGTATGTGTCTGTATGCCTGTATGTCTCTGTATACCTGTATATATGTACGTGTCTGTATGACGGTATGTCTCTGTATGCGTGTATGTCTTTGTATGTATGTATGTGTCTGCATGCCTGGATGTCTCTGTATGTATGTATGTATGTATGTGTCTGTATGACGGTATGCCTCTGTATGTATGTCTTTATATGCCTGCATGTCTCTGTATGCATGTATGTCTCTGCCTGTGTGTCTGTATGTGTCTGTGTCTGTATGTCTCTGTATGATTATTTCTGTGTTTGTATGACCCTTATTTTGCAAAATGCATCTTCGCCTGTGTAACTAAAAATCCTAGCACCGGTCCTGACAGCAGTCATACCTACAAAGACTACAATCCCTTCTGATTAGATGAGGGAAACACCCCAGGGTCCCACATGCCTTACTAATGCGCCAGCCGGAGAAAGGCGGCTTGGGATTTCCCAACCTTAAGGCATACTACCACGCAACACAAATCGCAAACATACTCCATATGCACTCCACCACATACACCCCCCAATGGATCCCCATTGAAGCGAGCTGCGGATGGGTGTCAGACCTCACAGCAGCTTTGTGGACGCCTAAGACATTGCGCCACACACCCCGAAGCATCCTGCCTACCACAAAACTATACAACATATGGGACAACCACAGGGCCGCCTTCTGCTCCGCTAAACCGTGGTCGATGGCAACGCCATTAAAAACGATCACACTCTACAACAATACATTCCCATATAGAGCATGGCAAGCTTGTAACCTCACACACCTACACCAAATCTGCACCATTCAAGGGCCTCACCCGCTCTCGACATTACAATCCAAATACAACGTCCCACCACAGCTTACATTCTCATACCGGCAACTGAAAGCACTCTTAGTCAGCACTACAGGTAACGAGCCATCACCCCAATTTGACTCCAACCTCACACCGTTCGAAAAAATGTGCCTTCACCTAATCCCCACCCAAAAAACATTGTCAGTGTGCTATAGACTCATTACTGCACACATGCCAGACACGGAGTGGCAGTTCAAACAGGACTGGCACAGAGACATAGGCAGAGCCCTCACCCCAGACGAATGGAACAGCATATACGCCAACCATAAAGGCCTCACGACGTGTGCCTCACACCTAGAGGCCTCACATAAAATACTTTATAGATGGTACATGGTACCTACAAGGCTTAAGAAAATCTATCCAAACATGAGTGATAAATGCTGGAGGTGCCAGACCCAGTTAGGGACCATGCTACATATTTGGTGGACCTGCACCCTGGTTCAGCCGTATTGGGCACAAACAGCAGGGTTGATAAGAGGGGCTACAGGATGCATCCTTGAACACAATCCTGAAATATTCTTACTTAAACTCTTACCCACCAACGTACCCTACTGCATAACCAAACTGATATTCCTCATACTCTCCTCAGTGTCCACCTTAAAGGCAAAACAATGGGAAAAAAAACAGATCCCCTCTATGACAGAGGTGAAAGCGTTGGTCGCCGCCACTCTGGACTATGAGGTGATCCTATGGAACCAAACAAGAGTGGGTAAAGGGAGTGCCACAGCGAAAACAATATGGGCCACATACACGGAAAAGAGGGACCTACAGGTCCTGGCTAGGGACAGCGCCAGGGATGACACAGAGGCATGACAATTGAACCTCGATGGTTCACAGAGGACATACTAGACATACCAGTTAACCCAGTTAACACCCCCCCCCCCCAAGTTCAACCCCCTCCCACCCCCTTTTTTTTTTGTCTCCCTTCCACCTTTCTACTTTTTATCTTATGTAGCTACCTCCACTCAGGGGAACATACCTGAAGATCAGCCACCTCACGCCTACGAAGGGAAACGGTATCAGGGAGACACACACCCTATGCTAACTGACAGGCCTACTAGCGGCAGCCACGGCAGTCCATAAAGAGAATGTTAATATATAGGTCACAATGTATTGGCAATAATGTTCTCTCCTTCCACGTTCGCATACCACACACACTTCTTAAGAGGGGATGAGTACTCCCATTATGCGATCAGACACTGTAGCGCATAGGGGGGGGCAATCGCAATCGCTGATACTCTGTTCTGAAATGTTGACGAGTTATGACATGTGTATAAACTACTCTAAACACCAGACACACCTGGTGCAAGAAATGCATGCAACCAAACAGAGGTGTCACTCAATGTATGAAAGGCACAGAATGATGTACAGCAGCTGAGAAGACAAAACTATTGAACTTAACGCATGTTCCCCTGGACCCCTTTCCTTTCTGTACCCCTCAGAATCCTTTTTTTTTTTTATCTGTTCACCGAAACAAAATAAAAATTGTCAAATTGAAAAAAAAAAAAAAGTTAAAGGACCACTATAGTGCCAGGAAAACAAATTTGTTTTCCTGGCACTATAGTGTTAATAGATCCCCCCCCACCCTCATGGACGCCCCTCCCGCCAGGCTCTAGGGGGAGGAAGGGGTTAAACTCTTACCGTTCTCCCCCTAAGGCGGTGGGGACTCTCCTCCTTCTTCCGACGTCATCGGCTGAATGCGCATGCGCTGCAAGAGCCACTTGCGCATTCAGCCAGTCCATAGGAAAGCATTTCTCAATGCTTTCCTATGGACGCTGGCGTCTTCTCACTGTGAAAATCAGTGAGAAGCGCGGAAGCGCCTCTAGTGGCTGTCAATGAGACAGCCACTAGAGGCTGGATTAACCCTATTATAAACATAGCAGTTTCTCCGAAACTGCTATGTTTACAGCAGAAAGGGTTAATCCTAGGTGGACCTGGCACCCAGACCACTTCATTAAGCTGAAGTGGTCTGGGTGTCTATAGTGGTCTTTTAAGTAACCTACACTAATTTATTTTTTGTTGCTGTTTTCTTAAACATGTCCTTTATTATTTTCACTATAATATATTTTACTTGGACTAATAAAGCTAAAATCAAAAGGTACACCGTTAAGCCTCATGACCGTCAATGCTTCCAAAATATACCTGGGTTATAAGGGTTAGAAGTTTAGTACATATTGTAGTGATGTAACTATGGGTTAATAGTCTTCTGTTACACAGCAAGAAGGAATCCCTTCCCGCCCTCCCTTTTGATTGTAAAACCCCACAGGGCTTAATTAGATACTTCTTAGCAAAGGCTTTTGTCGCCTCTTAGATACCAAGACAAAAAGTCCTCAGCCAAACTGCCAGTTTGGAGCAGACTTTGCTTAAACCTCTTCGGTTCAGTTGAGTATTTCTCCTCCCTTCACGCTTCTGAAAAAGAAAATATATCCTAATTTTGCTACATTTCTCATTGGATTGCTGTTCAGAAGGTTGAGGCCTACATTTAACACATCAATACGTTTTCCGGTGCCAGATAATTGCTGTATATTGAAGGCCTTGGGAATTTATCAGCTAAGAGAGTCAGAGTGGAACATTGGGAAATGTTTATCACAGTGAAATTTGGGGGTAAGTACTAAGAGAGGTGTTTTCTTTGCTTTTCATACTTAAGTCTCTCCTCTGGATGCTGCGGTAACCGATTTGACTGTTTCTCCTTTGTACTGTGTACAGATAACCTGAATGATTTACTCTTCCACAGACGATCATCAAATTTTACTGAACCCCAACTGCAAGTTAGTTAACCTGATAGAAAGCCTGAAGGAGCAGTGCCAATGTGGACCTGATGGTAAGTGAAAGGCCACAGGGTGGGTACAATATGGGATCATGTGATAGTGTGAACAATTAAATGAAATGGGGTAAAACGCAGTTTTACAAATTACTCCACTAAACACTATCCATATGAAGAAGTGCAATTTAGTACCACACCACAGAATATGTCAGATTGGCTCTTCCATCAGCAGACTTTCCCAGTCTGGTGAAGGCCCGCTGACAGAAACATTTACTCTGCTATCTTATATGGGGTGGTGCTAATAAAATATGAATTGTATTTCTGAATCCTATAGATTCCTTTGAGCAGGGTCCTCATCTACCAATTGCTCCTGTGTCATTGTGGAATTGTCTCACTTAATGTAAAATTTCTCTCTTTCATAATATTGTAAAGCGCTGCCGAATTAGTTGGCGCTATATAATACCAATAATAATAATAATAATAATAATTTCTAGAATTGTGAAGGCTAACAGGAGTGTCTGTGGATCACTAACTCTAGGCATGAGTAACTTCCTGGGTATGTTTTGTTGTGCTGTATCCACAAGCGGTATATGGGGTAAAATGCAAGCCTCATTGGCAAGTATACATATGCACTAAAGTATAAAGGTTATCAATCCGAGATATCAATCTTCTTATCTTTAATTCTGTTGTCCAGTACCTTGGAACACAAAAGAAGAGTTTTCTTCTAATCTACTAACTGACATTGTATAGGTGGGATTGGAATCTAGTATACCTCAATTTCTGTAGAATAGAACACAAATATTGCAATACTCACTACATTATTACTTAACACTCCAAGCACTGTATGACTTGTCTATGAATACATGAAGGGACAACTATTAAGACCAGGCAGAGGTGCCCTGTTTTTGAACAGTCTCTGAATGTTTTATTTTTGCTTTTGATAAATCTAGGGTTAAATCCTTTTTGACAGTCCTCACATGTCATTTGGCACTTAAGGCACTCAAGTTGTAGTGCCTTATTCTTTTGTTTTCTCTGTCTGTTTCACTAGATACCTTGTGAGTATTGTAACATATTACATTATGTTTAGGTTGATATAAAAAAAAAAAAGGTAAAGTAAGCCTAGATAATAAAAATGTAATTGTGATGCTTCTAAATCTGCTGAAAAATGGCAAATACAGCCTCCTTTACTTCCTAATGTTCCTAATGTTTGTATCCAAGCAAGATTTGTTTCTTGCTTAACCCCTTAAGGACACATGACATGTGTGACATGTCATGATTCCCTTTTATTCCAGAAGTTTGGTCCTTAAGGGGTTAATGAAAACAAAAGATAATTGACACAGTCATTGCTATTCAGCTTTGTTTAGTTTCTTATCACCTTTTTATCTTAATTTGAATTTGCCTTTACACACTCCCCCAAATCTATTTCCATCTCACTCCCAACTCTTTCAACGTAACTTTTCATCCGTTTCTCTCAAAAGTATGGTCATGTTTTTATCCATTTATCACAATGGTTAAGTGTCTTATTAATATTCCAGTTTCTATAGATCTCCTAGATGAATCAGGGAACCTAATCAACCTCAGTGATCTGGAGGGATCCCAAGACATTGCCACAAATCACCTGCATGAGCGACAATGCTATGTATTGGTCAAGGTCATCCGTAAGTTTACCTACAATTGTTTCAGCAAGTTACAATTATATCAGTTACTGTAAATTTGGTAAGCTATTCAAATATGTGTTGACAAAAATAATAAAGAGGTTTAAATTGAAAGTAAATTCATTATTGGGACACTATAGGCACATGTACCACTACAAGTGACTATGTGGCAAATGGTATTTCTCAAAAGCCCAAGAAATGTAAATGCTGCCTTTTCTGAGAAAAAGTATTGCTTCCACTGCTGCCTCACTCAGACAGCCACTATATGAACTTCATAGGTCCCTGAATGCTCCTCATATAGATGCAATAACTCTATGAGGAGATGCTGATTGGCTCTATGCAGCAATGTGCTGTGCATGCACACTAGCCTCCCAAACTTAATTTAAGGTCAAAATAGTCAAACTCGAAAAATTCTCCAAGTCAGCTATGCTTCCAGATTGGCTGTGTCATGACTCTAATTGCCTGTATGTGTGTGAAAATGTTATCTATCCACCCAGTATCTAATACACTCTCTGCTTTGAAGGAGGAGAAGGATCAGAACCAGCACGCTATGAGTCACTGCTGGAGAACTTGTGGAAACGGTCTCCAGAGCTAGCAGGTGAGCAATCAAGCAATTGTATAGGTTTGAAATGTTCTTAAATCTCTCTTGATGGGTGAGCTAGAATATTATCATGCATTATAGTAACCTTTCTCAGTGAGTATTTGCAACTATCAATATCAAGCATACCTTACCTTTTCTATAACATTGTATGAAATATAGGATGATATTTTGTCTTACAATTTTTTCTATGAATATATTTCCTATAAATGTAGCTCAGACTAGTATAGTCAGTACTTACTGTATTTTATGTCTGATTATGTTGCAGAGCGCCTGCAGAAACTATCCCATCCGAATATGAAAGATAAGTGGCGCAACCCTGTTCATAAAAAGATCCGTGCCCCCAAGGAAGCAGCATTTACTTCCTCTACCAGGAGTCGATTGTCATCTCAACAAAAGAGCCGTCTATCTTGAAAGTTGATCCATTTATGGGATAGGAGTCAAGTGGAATTAATAAGGACTTCTTGTCAACGAGCAATACAGGAGCTGTAACATATCAGAAGTCCGGCCCTTGTATATTAATATTTTAATGTGAATGCAGAGCTAAGACAGAGTGAGTGAAGCTAAGGTGGCTCAGGCTTGGAACTGACCAGAGGAATATACCCAGTATTCATCTCAGGAAGTTAGATGTTAGAGATTTGTGTTCTCATCTGAACTAAGGAGGAATTTGGAAAAAAAAACCTTGGTACGTTCAACTAAAACAGGCTTCCCCAAACTCCAGCCCTCCAGATGTTGCTGAACTACAACTCCCATGATTCTCAGCCTATTTCATTCATAGAATCATGGGAGTTGTAGTTCAGCAGCATCTGGAGGGCCGGAGTTTGGGGAAGCCTGAACTAAAACATGCAGCTTTTCATAAATGATCTGACAATTATGAGATAAATCACTTTGTTATGCAGCCTTAGCCACAACTCCTCTGGATCCCTTCCTGCTCTATTAAAGAAACACTGAAAGTTTTGTTTTCTTTTAAGCAATTTAGTAAACATAATCCCATAAAAAAGTGCATATTGTTTTTCTGCATGTTTTATATGAGAATATATGAAAACACAGCTTGCAAAAGCTGCAGACCTGCCACGTGCATCTTTTGCAAGTCCTCCCCTATATTGCAGGCACAGATTTCCGCTGGGTTTTTCACTAAAGTCTGAATGAGGAAAAGCCATTTGGCTCCACATTTAGCTATTCAGAGTGCGAAATCCAGAGATTGTTCACACTATTTAACAATTTTGCAATTCAGTCACCGAACCGGCCTGAATTTGGTCCACATTTCAGCTGGACCCGGATCTCAGCCAGAACAAATGCCGCCGGATGGCTGAAATTCAGACCTGAATATTTCACGTCCGAGCTCTGAAGTTTCAAATCCAGTCCCGGATGCTTCAAACCACCTCCCAGATTGTAAAAAAAAAAGTCAAACTATTTGCTTCCTGGGTAAAAAGCAGGTGAATAATTAATAATTTATGAATGTGCCTGGACGTTTTGTGAATCATTTGAATTCAATACTTTAACTTTAATCCAGACACCAAATGCATCTGGGTGATTACTGCAAATCCATTCAGCCAAACCGGAATTACCGTAGTTTTAGTAAATATGAGAATTTCCAGAATATGTCCATTTGCAGTGGGTTTTGTCCACCTGGACAAAATCCTATGTTTAGTGAGTAACCCTATATATTTGTGCTGGGATATACAGCAATCAGAGGCTTCTCATAAATTAATTTACATATAAAGACACACATACAAGCACAGAATTCTGTTAATGTTCCTTAACTAGAACCAAATGATTGATTATGATTTGCAAGAAATATAATTTACTGGTGAAGACTCACGATTGTCCTTTTCGTCTATTATGTTATTATAATAATGTGGCGAAACCGACCTCGCCAGGTGTCCTTGGAGGGGGCTGATTGCCCGCCTCTTGCCTTTGGACTATGGACCAGACTTTATGGGAATGTGATACCCCAGATAGCCATACCATGGAGCCTATTCATATAATGAAAGACTATGGGAAAGACTTTAGCTCCATGGCAATTGTACTGTGTGAGTAGGATCTGCGCGCTATTCGGTAGTTTTGTGCGTGCAGATCCCAGCTATCTGGGGATGGGTGAAATGTCTGTGTGTTATGTGTAAATGTGACTTTATGTATTTTAAAGTGTTTTATGTTGTTTTGCAACCATGTGGTTAATGGAGTCTGCCTTTAGTCCTGGGTAATTGGATTACTTCTCCAATTAACTCCAGGGCAGAAGGGAGGAAACCAGGGTGCATTGTGGGGATGTTTGTCTGCCAGCCAGAAAGGAACAAAAGATACTTTTAGTAACTTTTGAACCCCTGGTCGGATTCATGCCATTTTGTAATATGTTGTTCCCCTGAATGGATTGATTGTGGATATGTATTTTTATGTGAATGTGATGTATGGTTTTAAAGTTATGAAAGTTGTGTAAAAGTATATTTTACACTGTATGCATAATGGGATTATGTGTCACACTAAGGGGAGGGGATGTGTGGGAGGTAACATCTATGTCATTGGTTCTTTTATGCCTCCCCCTGGGTGTGGCCTGTATGTGTGAGTTGGAAATAAAATCCAGGCTGGATGAGCCAGTCCAGAGTTCCTGTTTTACCCTCAAAGTGATGTGTCGTCTCATTATTGGGGGGAAGGATTTATTGCATGCTGTTCCAGTTGACTGCTAGGAGTACACGCCTATTCGTATGGTTCCTATTCAATGGTCTACAGCATTCATATGCTTGGGAGAATTTAAAAGGTTTCTCGGATTCGGTGATTGTGGTGTCTGCCAGAGTGCTTGGAGTCCTCAGGAAGCACTAGGAGCATCCATTAACGGAGGTACCAAGTCGGGGTGCCAGGCGATCCGTTACAAATAAACACATTAATTAGCTCTGTGCTAAAAAAAGTGGCGTCTCCAGGATTCATACTTAGGTGGGGGCACATAAGGGGTCAGGGACAAAAGTAGGGGGGCAGCTATATATATATACACACACATACATATGCATACACACATGCAAAATTGAGGTTGGGAAAAAAGTGTGGATGAAAACCCCTTCCACCTGAAGTAAGTGGATAGTTAATACATTGCTAAACACAAATACACACACCAGTCAAGCCATAAGACTTGCTTTTCCCACAGAAATCTCACTTTAACAGGGCTCTCACTACTTAAAGGGATTCTGGGTAGGCATATGCAAATAAGCACAACAAAGAACCACATTTTGGCCTCATAATTCCACTTTATACATGAATTCCTTGGAGTATGTGTCGGCTGTATACAACAGCTTTGAAACACAACTCAGGAAGAGGAGCGAAGCCAGTGAACCACTCATGGACAGCTGTTTCGTTCTTAATGCAACTCATCAGCATCCATGTATAAAGTGGAATTATGAGGCCAAAATGTGGTTCTTTGTTGTGCTTATTTGCATACGCCTACCCAGAATCCCTTTAAGTAGTGAGAGCCCTGTTAAAGTGAGATTTCTGTGGGAAGAGCAAGTCTTTTGGCTTGACTGGTGTGTGTATTTGTGTTTAGCAATGCATTAACTATATATATATATATACACACACACACACATATACATACATACATACGGCTCAACAAATTCCAGGCGCCAGGTCATAGCCCTTTGCTAAGCCACGCAGGAAACATTAAAGCCGGCCACCGCAGGGAGCATGGAGGTGGCGCGCGAGGGAACAGTAACCTTCCTGCAGTTCCTCTCTGCTCCCTCTCGCACTGTTTAGTGACATGATGTCACTCCCGTCCCGGCATCACTACAGAGAGCGCGCAGGGGAGCAGAAAGAAACTGCAATAAGATTGAGAGGAGACACACTGGACGCCAGGGTAAGATATACTCAGCTCTTTCAAAGATCTTTCTCTGGCGTCCAGTGTGTCTCCAAAAACCTTACGGTGGGGAAAGAAACTGTAATTGAAAACCCCTTCCATCTGAAGTCTGTGGGTAGTTAATATAATGCTAAACAAAAACCTGCACACCAGTCAAGTCATAAGACTTGCTTTTACCACAGAAATCACAAATTTGCAGTGATGTTTAATATATTTGTGGTCGGTTAATATCGTATAGTGAAATACCTTGTGATTGGAATTAAGTCGGTGTGGTGTGCCGGAACCGACGTAGAGGGTAGGCCTGAAAAAGAGGGCCCCCCTGAATGAATTGTATAAGAGGGAGAGGTGGGTGGGGTGAACAGCGTGCATACGGCAGGTAGGAAGGGGGGGGAGTAGCGTTTATATGGAACGCTTAACTCCTCCCACAAATACAGGCCTTACGGCCTTAAACTTGTGGTCGGTTAATATCGTATAGTGAAATACCTTGTGATTGGAATTAAGTCGGTGTGGTGTGCCGGAACCGACGTAGAGGGTAGGCTTGAAAAAGAGGGCAAAAGGAAATGCCAGAAAACACACTTATAGCACTATATAAAATCCGTTGTCTTACTACTCATGCGTTGGGAATGTTCCTGTATAATATAGCTGATTCCTAGTGCCTCTAATTGTTTGTACCGGCGTACTGCTACTGGATGTCGTGCTTATAGAAAGGATGTGAAAAATAGGAGCCAGTGGTCCTACTTACTCTAATGACAGGAGTGTGAATGTGGAATCGTATTCAGAAGTAGTTAGGGAATGATTAGTAGGTCAAGTGTCTTGATTGTCTGGTTTGAATGTTGGCGTGACGCGGTGTAGTGTTTGTACCTTCTTAAATTTTCCTTGGGGAGACATGATTTACCAGTCTGATTAGTTGTGATCGTGGAGTTGTAGGGTTCCCGAACCCTTGTATGGTTGCAGGCACATAGATTTAAGACCTGGTTGTGTGGCGCAAATGCTGTTTAGGGAGTCTGATACTGCCCGGTATTCCCATCTGTGTACGTACGTTACTGTAGAGCGATAAACCAATTATTTATCTTTTGATATCTTGTGTTAAAAATGGGGTATGGTTTGAAAGGCTTGTCAGAAACGTGTATGTCAGTTTGGAATAGTGCGATCGTGTGCGTATGAAGGTTTGAATAAAAGGTGGCAAAATTGTAGAAAAGACTACAGGGTGATCAGTATGCCTGTGGAAGTCATGCTCCACTGATTTTTGGAAGAATGTCACGATTCTGTTATATGTATCTTAGAGCAAACAAATAATGTTCTAGATGATAACATGTGTCGAGCCCCAACAGCCGAGTGACCGGAAGGGGATGCTAAAATGTGGATTATGCTTGAGAGATGTGAGTTGGGTGAGGCACGAGACTGAGCGACTCTTGGTTAGTCGGCCCTAATAGATACGAAAATGCTGCAATCCCTCGTCCGACGTTGCCTTCGTAGGACATCCTGAAAAAGAACATGACAACAACAATGAACTCAAATAACACCAACACGGTTAAGTAAAATAGAACTGGCTGGCTAACTAGTGCCGAAGCGAAAAGCTCACTACCCTGTGACAAGTGAGGCCCTGCTAGTAGCCAAGCGGCTGGCGAGAGGCTCTACCTATGATTTGGGCGTGGGGCTCGAGCCACTAGCGTGGTGGCGGGGAGGTGGTCTCTCGGTGACAGTAAAGATCAAAAAAACATGTGGCCGTGTCAGGTGAGGCCCTAACTATAAACCCGATAGGTGGGTGAATGCGAGGCACTAACTATGATTTGGGCCAAGGGGCGAAAATCTCCGTGTTGAGATTGGGGAGTTGGCCTCGCGGGACCAGCTACGTTGTACAGCTGAGGCCAGCTCCTAACCCTAGATAGCCAGTTCTCTGACCCTAGACGGGGGCTTGATAAGGGAGTAACGTAACGTGCTTAGTAACCCAAGTTGTGGTTAATGATAGGTACCCGGAGATTCCCAGACAGAGACAGAGGAAACGAAGGGAGAGAAAGGAGGAAAAAAGAAGAGGAAAGGAACTGAAGTCGAGGGAAGGAAAATAATGTGCAGTACAGTGAAGTACTATGGAGATATAGCTGATAGTACAGTATCGATAGACCCTGAGGGTGCTGAAGATTCTCGTGATGGTTACTAAATAAACCTGAAAGGAGATGAAAGAAGGCGTTGTGCCAAGAAAACGTTGTAGCAGCTGACGGAGAGAGGAGGGTGAAATTAGCAAGGTAGTGAGTAACAAAACAATTGTTACAGGTAGCGATTACGAATGAAGAGTTGTCGAGTGGAGCCGTGGCCTGATGAGGCAAGGCAGGAATCAAGCCCCCGTACCCCAAAACCCAATCGTGTAACAACGTGGCCTAGTAGAGGCAGTTGTTTGGAAATAAAACGAAAAAAACCTGATAGAAACAGGTGACAATCGTTTGACTAAAGGCAATTGTGTATCAATTGTAGGAAATGTAAACGAAAACACATTTATACCTGTTAGAAACAGGCGATAATAGCGAACCAGTAATTGTCTACTGATAGCAGATGACAACAATAGTAATTGTGAAACTAATGTAACAATTGTTTGTTTCCTTCAATTACACATACGAAAAACATTTACTTTAAAGTCTTGCCTGCACAGTATAACTTACAGAGTAGTCCCCCCAACGAGGGTATTACATAAATTACTACCCTAGCCAAAGCTGGGAGTGATAGGACAGGCAGTCTAATAACAGTGAAAGAATGGTTATCCACATGGTGAAGCGGCTGAATAATAGATAACCTCAGTTATAACATTAATATTTGCGAACTTACGTAATCGTAATTGAGACAGGCAATTGTACTGTCAGCTGATCAGTCTGAGTCAACCGCGATTTAAACACTAACGGAATTACCTACAACGTAAGACCACAATAAATAAAAGAAACATTTGAAGACCTGTTTAAACCATGTTATTAATGTATCACACCAGTGTTTGGTTGCAGCCAAAACAGTGAACTGACAGTTACAGAAAATTGCAAAATCGCTTAGGAAAACGCAGAAATCCCAATTATACCTACTGAATAAAGGTCGCAATGTAATAGGTGCAAATGTGAGAAGAAAAAAAAACTATGGAAGTGGTACCTGCAACAAACATAGTTTCGCATAAATAAACAGACATAATCGATATTAATTACCAAAAACAAATAGTCTGCCGAAATGTAACCTGATTGCCGGTCTCATGCGAATCGTGTTGTCTGTGAGTGTCAAGCGTTCATGAGTTAGACCGTTCGTGAGTTTGAGCGTATAAAATATAGGTCATGACTTGCACAGGCGTTGTATGGCGGGAATAGCCTGAACGAGGCCATTCCCACTGATTACCTGAACATTCGTTTGTATGTCGGTTCGATACCCCATCGCGTAACAACGTGACCTTGTCGAGGCAGTTGTTTGAAATGTGGACAAAACTTAATTGTACCTGATAGAAATAGGCGACAATAGCGAACTAGTGATTGTCTAATGATAACAAATGACAGCATGCAACATTAATAGTAATTAGCGGGGAATGTCAAATGGCGGTAACGCCTGAACCTGATGTAATTCGATGCATGTATAACAAGAGTGGCACAAGCGTCGGTGTAATCTGGGAGATAACATAATCCAACCTATTTTAACTGTTAGATTAACTTGACCCAATTAAACAGTACATGCATAGTGTCAGGCATTGAGTAGTATTACATGGGATGCACCAATTGTAGATACACCATAATAAACCTGAAAACAGGACGGCAGGGAAGCTACAGAATAAAACAGCAAATACCATAAAACCTCTAGACAGCAAATACCATAAAACCACTAGGTGGAGATACCAGCCGAATAACCTAGGTCTTGCACTGATACATGAAAAACACGATGGAAAGTATGAGTGAAAATTTTAGTAATCAATACGTCGTGCATTCTCAACCGAATGCTGCAATTGGTTAACAGTTTGCTCACTATAAACCGTCTTCAATGGTTGATAGATAAGACAATTTAATTCCAGCAGTTAACTTATTATTTAAGTCCAATACATAGCATAGAAAGTGCATGAATTTACTAGATTGACACGCATGTAATATAACCAGATAGTGAAATCCTTAAAGCTGGAAGGTGACGGAATAATAACTAAACTTACAGCTCTTTGAGGGGTACAAGATATTATGAATAACAATGCATACTCTTAAGCCCTGGTGATTCAACTTGCAATATACATCCTGCACACAATGATTGAAGTTTTAGCATCCCTCTGGACCTGTGGAGGGATAAGTACCACCTACCAGTGAACTAGCGTATGAGCGGGTTGGTGGATGGGAGGAACTGTGTAGTTGCACCCTTTTTTTTTTTTTTTTGTAGCTTGCTAAATATTTACACCAACAACAGAACCCATGGCAATGCATTGCTGAATAAATGCTCATTTATCACGTTGATATTCTGCCACTGTGTGTGCACAACGTTACTACAGCCATTAAATGGCATCATCAGAAAAGGAATCTCTGGAGTGTATTGTGCTGACAGGCTGGGGGGTTGATAGTATTTGCGTCCCGTACTGGAGTTGAATATGAAGCCATTTCAGCAGTAACATAAATTATACATGAGACCTCGTTCGGTCAAAGTTTAATTAATCCACCGGTTTTAAATGAATTAAAACAGAAAGCGTATGAATTAAGCGACCTGTTCGTTGTGCAGGAAAAAATGCAAAATAAAACGTGTTGAACGGCGGGAAATAGCCCGAACGCGGATATTCCCACCGATTACCTGGTGTTCGCTTGTTTGCATCCCGTGCGTACGAAAGGAGCCGACTGGCGGGAAATCTGCGAGGATGACATGAGCGGACCGGAAGAGCAGCAGGGAAGAGACCCAGAAGTCCGGCTGTCATGAGGCGAGGACCGCAAGTGCTGTTGAGGACCCGGAAGTTGTGCTGACGAAAGGGATGCGAGCAGGTCAGGTGAACAGCGTGCGTACGGCAGGTAGGAAGGGGGGGAGTAGCGTTTATATGGAACGCTTAACTCCTCCCACAAATACAGGCCTTACGGCCTTAAACATATTAGATTCGGTGTGTAATGGGGTGAAGCATGTATGTATGTCTTATCTTGCAGGGAAGGGGCAGCACAATCAGATCCGTGGTGGTTGAGAAGGCTGCCAATCTATCGGGTACAGGGGAGGTCACGAAATGAGAGTTCTCTCTCTTGGAGTTCTAGCACTTACACAGACTGACCCATACACACACACACAGACTAGCCCCCTCTCCACCCCCCACACAGATTGACCCATACACACACAGACTGCTCTATACATACACAGACTGACACCCCCCCCCCCCCCCCCAGACACACAGACTGACCTACACACACACACAGGCTGACCCATACACACACAGAGACTGAAACCCCACCCCCACACACAGACGGGCACATACAAACACGCAGACTGAACCCCCCACCTCCACACACCGACTGACCCCCCCTCCACACACACACAGACTGACCCACACACACAGACTGAACCCCCACACACAGACGAACACATACACACACGCATAAAATAGAAAGGTGAACAGCGCTAAAGATCAGAAATTGTACATACGTTTAGTAGAAATACTGGCCAGCGGAGTAACTTAAAAAAAAGGAGAAACAAAGATACAAATAATGGTACAGTATGTATGAACGATATAATTCCACAAGAACAAAGGTGTTATATTCACACTCACACTTTGAGGAGCTATATCAGCTCGGTGTTAAGAGCTTGGACGGAATAATCCCCGTCTATGGATTTCTTGAGGTTCCAGATCGTTGGTGAGTTTATAGGTGTAAGTATTCGTTATATGAAAAACAAGAGTAAAATACGCCACATGGTCTAGTACGTAAATATAAAATATTGTAGTAAGAGTAGATAATCCTACTTACATATACTAGAGCAACGACCTGCTCTAGTTTGGAGAATTTCAGGTGGAATAATCCCCACCTCGGGATATAGTGGACCCAGGTATAGCAACAAAGCATTATTAAATAGGAAGGAGGACAAAAAAAAAAAAAATGACTGGATGGTTTAAAAATTATATATACTTTAATACAATAAGTAAAAAGTGAATAATACACTATAAAACCAGTCCTGTATAAAAGTCCAAAATTCTTCCTCACTTGACAGAATCGATTTTTTTTCTGCAGAATCGATTTTCATCATCAGAGAAGGTATATAATCTCAAGGACCCCAAGCAGCAAGCATTCACTTTTGAGAAAGCTTCGGCGAAACGCGTCAAGTGAGGAAGAATTTTGGACTTTTATACAGGACTGGTTTTATAGTGTATTATTCACTTTTTACTTATTGTATTAAAGTATATGTAATTTTTAAACCATCCAGTCATTTTTTTTATTTTTTTTTTTGTCCTCCTTCCTATTTAATAATGCTTTGCTGCTATACCTGGGTCCACTATATCCCGAGGTGGGGATTATTCCACCTGAAATTCTCCAAACTAGAGCAGGTCGTTGCTCTAGTATATGTAAGTAGGATTATCTACTCTTACTACAATATTTTATATTTACGTACTAGACCATGTGGCGTATTTTACTCTTGTTTTTCATATAACGAATACTTACACCTATAAACTCACCAACGATCTGGAACCTCAAGAAATCCATAGACGGGGATTATTCCGTCCAAGCTCTTAACACCGAGCTGATATAGCTCCTCAAAGTGTGAGTGTGAATATAACACCTTTGTTCTTGTGGAATTATATCGTTCATACATACTGTACCATTATTTGTATCTTTGTTTCTCCTTTTTTTTAAGTTACTCCGCTGGCCAGTATTTCTACTAAACGTATGTACAATTTCTGATCTTTAGCGCTGTTCACCTTTCTATTTTATCTGTCCATTTATCACAAGGTAGAGGGAACACCTTGTTGGTGAACTGCTGCTCACCCTTGAGAAGAGAGCGCTTATTACCCTTTTGCATTACATACACACACGCAGACTGAGCCCCCCACCTCCCACACCGACTGAACCCCCCCTCCACACACACACACACAGACTGAACCCCCACCACCACACACAGACTGATCCCCTCACAGACTGAACCCCCTCACACCCATACACACACACAGACTGAGCCCCCCCCCACACACACAGACTGATCCCCCTACACACACACAGACTGATCCCTACACATACTGAGCCCCCCACACACAGACTGACCACCAGACAACCACAAAGAGACTGAACCACACACACTGACTCAGACTTACTAGCAGCTGCCTGGATGACTTTGTGCAGTGCTGAGCTTCCTCTCCTGGTCTCTCCCCTGGTCTCTCTGATACCCAGCAGGAAGTCCTCCCAGCACAGTGCCCCCTCTGGCCACACGTGGGAAAAGGGTGGAACACAGTTCCACAGTGACGGTGCTGCTGCAGCTTGTGAAGGGAGGCTTGGTGCTCCCGACTTCAATTTCAATTGGGAGGTGTAGAAGGGGGGGCACTGCAGGATGTTGTGGGGGGGGGGGGGGGGGGCATGGCCCCCTCTGGCTATGCCACTGGCTAAAACTCACACCACTTTTGGGTTGCTGCATGGCCAATAGTTTGCAAAACACTGTACACTGTCCCAAACCCTAATTTTGATTTACATTTATTTTATTCTGCCTCTGAACACAACTCTGTCAGTGTACAATCTGCAGGTAAATGCCACCTAATTCCTTGTTGTAGATAAACTAATTAATGCCTTTTTTTAAATTATAAAAGTAAATAAATAATAAACCAGACACAGCATAAATACTTAAAATAGCAAGTATCTAGATTTATTAAAAGTTCTGTTTTATGGTAAATTAAGGATTACAGGCAGACAAAGCTATGTCGCGTTGTGTGGTGCTGTAGGTTTCGGACACAAAGCTGTAGTGCATTGTAGATAATCTGATAATCCGACTGCTGGACTGGCCAATGTCACAAGAGTGATGAGACCCCTGAAGAGAACATAAATCAGAGATTAAACTCACAAGCTATAACAGTCCTCGATTCGTCTTTCAGCATTCGAGTTGTGTCTATTCCATTTAGGTTTTCACACTTATCCATTCCCACCATGCTGCTACTACTTTCAGCCTGCATGCCTGGACTGCTGACATTCCATTTTATTCCTGTAATTTCCTCCTCTACTTAGTATTAACTAAGGGATATATTCACTAAACTCCAGATTGTAAAAAATGAAAAGCTAGTTGGCAAAAACTTCTCCTACTCATCTATAGTCATAGTTTGGCTATTTTAACCTACATTTCAAAGTGGTTTACAATTCACAACATTCTTAAGCCAAAATATCTGAATTGAAAAAATAAAAAGTCAACTTGTTTTTTAATATTCTCCACTACATACTACATACCTCAAAAAATGTTATGTCCCTTAAAGTGAACCTGTCAGGACATATGACATATATCCCCTCAAATCCACTGAATTTATAATATATCACAGAGATATATGATGTATTCCATGTAAACTGTATAAATATTAACTCACCTCGAATCCAGCACCGCCATGTCCTCAGCTTGGTTGCATTACCCTCCTGTAACACTCACCTGTGGTTCTCCTAGTCTCTTGTTTGATTTGTCCTAGACACCTCCTCTGTGATACCAAAACATTTTTATCGTTGCCGGTGTAAGTGAAGTCAGACGCTCATACACTCTAGCGCTAACAGTGTTGGGTAGGAAGTTACTATAGCGCTGTGGCTGCTATGCTTGGAAAGCAGATATACTGTCTGTGGGGGGACTCTTCTGCTCTCCCCTGTCAGTCAGTGCTTTGACATATACTCCGTGCTGAAGAGTTGACTGACAGGTGGGAGGCAGACCTATTTTAAATAAGTTTTTCTCCCACTCTATACACTTGCTAAATGCAAATCTGCTAGGACAATGTATTGATGAAATTGCATGCTCTTTAAATATACCATGATCGTCACCCTTTAAACTATACTTTTTACATATAACAAAATACTACAACCTTACATCTTTCATACTGTTTGTATGTTCTAACCCATGGCTCCATGATCCTAAATCATCTCACTTCTCACCATAGTTGTATTTGCACTGTTTCAGTGCCTCACTAAACCCCTCACACAGGGTCAGATCATTTTGCGTGGTAGCACAATCCAGGAACTGCCTCATTTCATAGTGACAGGGACCATACTGTGATTGAGGTGGCTGAGGAGAGGCTGGGGGCCTTTGTGGTTCCTGTAGGTGATAGAAGCACAGAAGGAAAATAATGAATAATAGGCCTAGTAACTGAATAAGAAATATAAACATTGTGTGTGCATTTACACCCAATTTAAAAAATAACAAGACCTGCGCACAATGCATCTGACACAGAATCAGTCCACAAGGTGCATTATTTACACCAAAGACACATTTTGAGGTTTAACAGACTTTATTAAACATGAAGAAAGACATTTTCTAACAGCAAACAATGTGTGCACAACAATCACAATGGTTTCCATATATAGTAGAAATTCCAGAAAATATAATTGGGAAAAGGGATGAGAGACAATGGGGAAAGAAAAGAGAAAGTGGGAGTTTAGTTTGACTTTCATAACTTCAGCTGGACACAGCCTAAAAGGTAGGCTTCTGGTTGGTTTTACTTAACTCGGTAATTAAATATGGATGCTCTGTTCCTCTGCTTAGATTTTGCAATAAATAATACAAACATGTTTCTTTTTATAAAAAAAGGCCTAAAACTTACCTTGGACCAAAATTATTATTTTTTTCATGTTTTTTTCTTTTTAATTCAGCTATTTTGGGGTTAAGTTTGCAATTTTGCTGACATATACAAGCTTCTGTAAAAACAACTCCTATTAGTATAATACAGCCCTCGTACCCACACATTCAACTCTCATAAATGTCAACTCACTGTTAAATAAGTTAATCTATTGTATGACAGGCATGTTTCCAGTGCATTTATATTGCACTGAAGATGTGCCATGAAGACTCAGGTAGACAGAAACTACTACTAGTTCTCTGAATACACCAGCCTACTAACAAATATATATCCCAGGGAGAGGGGGAAACTATGTACAATAGCTATAAAAATACTGTTATCTTGAATTACATCTTTGCACGAACTATGCCTTTTCATAGCATTAATTATGTATCAGCCTTGCAGTAAGTTTACATTTAGAGGGCACAAGCAGCAGTGATTATCACAAAAACACGATCACGTATCGGCTGACCAAAGTTTACTATATTGTATATACCAATATATATGGCTTGATTATACCACATATTATATTGAACAATAACAATATTAGATTTTGTTTCTCACCTGTGCTACTGGTTTAGCTGGCTCTGAGCTGCCTCCACTAAATGCACCAGTGAGGGCTCCTCCTATCACATGCCCCACTGCCGATCCTACAGCCACCCCTGCTGCTGTAGTTGCCATCTGGGCCATAAGGCCAGGGCCCTGAGATGCAGCAGGGGCTGTAGACACAGCAGAAGGTGGTGGGTGGACAGGGGCGGGAGCATGAGAGGGAGCAGGGCTGGAAAGAAAAACAGAAAGTTAAAAAGTTATACAATGTCCAGACCTAGGCAAAGAAATACAACCAGATCTATGGTAAAACAACTCGTGACAAACTCTATCAGCATTATTTACTAAAGTGAGAAGTCAAAGGGAATTTCAAATTTAATATTAGAGTAGACAAAATAAGAAAAGCGGATGTAGATATTTTTTTTTCCACCTTAGCTATTTTGACCTTAGATTTGAAATTCCCTTTGAATTCCCCTTGGGTTATCAACTTGTGCAGCACTGACAAGGAAATTGCAAGATTTGGGCAGACATTTTCCAATTGGCAAAATTCTCTCGCTCAGTTGTTTTTCCAACTCCGTCTTTTTTAACCTAAAATCTGCAATCTCCTTTTTATTTCTCCACAATTCCTTTTTTAAGTGAATAAAATCTCCAATATCAAAAGAGTAAATCATAATACATGGATAGTTAAAGATAAATAACAGCAATAACTGTTTACACAAAAGAGATATTACTGTCCAATAAAAAAAAAAAGTAGTATAAAATACTTTAAAAGGTTCTGATGTCCTAATCCAGTCCTGCTCTGGTTAACACAGAGAATCATTCAGGTTTGGTTGATATATTTTTTTTTAGACTTTCATCTAGGTGATTTTTCTATGCACCATTTTTTAAATGTATATTTTTGTACTTTTTGAAAGTGGTTGTGATCTTAAAGGGACTCTCCAGTGCCAGGACAACGGATCAGTGCAGAATCCTGCAGTGCCGCTCTCCCTCCCACCCCCCTTCAGTGACTTACCTGAATCCAGCACCGATGTCCCTTGGCGCTGGGTCAGGCTCTGCCCACGCTCCTCCTCGGCAATGGCCGTGGGCGCGCATTAGACCTCCCCATAAGAAAGCATTATTCACTGCTTTCCAATGGGGATTCCGACAACGCTGGAGGTCCTCATGCATAGCATGAGCACGTCTAGCGTTGTTTAACCCCTTAAGGACCAAACTTCTGGAATAAAAGGGAATCATGACATGTCACACATGTCATGTGTCCTTAAGGGGTTAAAACACTTTTCGTGTTTTAAGGAGCCGGAAGTCCCACTAGTGGTTGTCTGATAGACAGCCACTAGAGGAGGGCTTAACCCTGCAAGGTAATTATTGCAGTTTATAAAAACTGCAATAATTACATTAGTAGGGTTAAGGGTGATGTGAGTTGGCACCCAGACCACTCCAATAGGCAGTAGTGGTCTGGGTGCCTGGAGTGTCCCTTTAATGAGTGGACGAAAAGTCCATAAAATACTATGAATATATAAAATGCTCTGTAAATATACTGTAAATGTGTGCAGTGTGCCCAAAACATTGCAAAACCAAAGATTGTTGCACACTTCTGGTGCTCAACGGGTTAAAGCAACTTTTTAATGTATTTAAAAACTGCCAAATCATGGAACACTCAATCATTACCGCCAGCTATACATTATCTTACATAAGCCCGAGAGCCCAGATTGCTCCTGGGGCCAGAATTCCACCTGCTTATTGCTCCCGTGTCATGATCCCAAGGTAAGTTGTCGCAAAGCCCTGTGACCTGATGTGTGACCCTGTGTGCACCTACCAAGCCCTGGCACTCACCTAGAAGCTGCTCGGCCGGAGGTGCTGCGGCTGCCGCGCGGCATGTTGTCCTCTTGCTGGACTGGGTGACAATGACAGCTGTGCAGGGCACTGCGTCCTTAGAGGAGACTAGAGAACATCACTTCCAGAACACTCCAGTGGAGCGGGCGCTCCGTAGTGACGTCAGAAGCTGCAAGTCCTCTATTTGTGGCATGCAGTCTGTAATCCGCGTGCCTGCGTCTCTTTAATCATTAGCCACGTGTTTACAGTCAACACAGGTTACTGTGTTACTCATCATCACCTACCCCTTGTTATTATGTGCTGCTGTGTAGAATTAGGCCGACCCATGTTATGCAGGCTGTATTCATGTTTCATAACATTCCTTATATTCTTTACCCAGAGCATTTAATAAAAGTTATGATTAGGCATTCGTTTAAGATTAAAGACAGGTAGACCTACTCAAGGGATAGATGATCATGCGGTGATTTGGCATGGGCAAAGAGTTGTAATTTACTCAGATAAAGAAAAATACTTGGAACATGTAGGTTAACCCTCCAGCCTCAAATTGCGCTGAGGTGACATATGCAGATAAATTATTTTTATTTGCATTTAACCAATATGAACTATAGCACTACATAGTTTACTCTTATCTAAACATGATCTGATTCATTATTTATCTGGTCAAAAGATTATTTATGTCACATGTTTGTCTAAACATTTTCATGGTTATTCACTAAAGTGCTAGTTATTCAAAGTAAAGGCGGTTTTAGTAGTTATGGTGATTGTGGTGTTCTTTTAAGTAGATGTTATTAATATTGTAAAGCGCTACGGAATCTGTTGGCGCTATATAAATGGCAATAATAATAATAAAATAATTAAGGATGATTTCCAGGAAGGTCAGAAACATAGCTTCATTTTGGTATGATTTTTGGATAGGTGTAAAATATTGAACTCCCTTTAATCCATCCTTCTCAATTTGTATACTTTATTACATAACGAAAACTTGAATTTTCAATAACATTGCAACAACGCAAACCTCCAGGAATCCTCACTGACAAAGTCACTCTTTCTAAAATATGCAACAATTGACAAATATTGAATAAAATATAATAATATTAACTACAAAATTAAAACAAAATGGAGGAGGGGAATATATACCTTAGTAACTGAATTCAACACCTTTAAGGAAAATATAACAATCAAATTAGTTTTCTACAGGTACAACACAATATAATTAATAATAGATGCAACACGTATGACAGAAATAATATTAAAATGAATATATTACTGTGAGTACTCTTTGTTCACATATTTTTCCCATAAATCTCCATATTTTATTCTATACTTCTATTTTCCTATCTGTGAGATGTACTAAACAGATTCAAAGTATTATATAATATCAGGGAAGTGGCATTTATCAAGATAAAACAAGTGCTTTTTTGGGTGCAGGGCGCTAAATGCTGAGAGACTTTCTGTTGGTTTCTAGACTTGAGAACGACACGAAAATAAAGAATTATATATAAAGATATATGAATATCAAAATACACTTAGAATACATACATATATATATATATATATATATATAAACAGTAAGAGTCCTTGCACTCAAGCTATAAAGGTACAACATTTCTTTGCCGGGTGCCAGCCAGTGTTCAAATATCCAAAAAAACAATAAGTATAGCTGCACTCACGGTTGGAGATAAAATCTTCAATGCTTTATTCAATTCATTAAAATAGGATCAATGTTTCAGTCCAGCTTGTGGACTTTCCTCAAGATCAAAACACAAAATGTTTTGTGTTTTGATCCTGAGGAAAGTCCACAAGCTGGATTGAAACGTCTATCCTATTTTAATGAATTGAATAAAGCATTGAAGATTTTATCTGCAACCGTGAGTGCAGCTATTCTTATTGTTTTTATATATTATATATATATATATGTGCGTGTGTGTGTGTGTGATTTAATTCTAATGTATATAGAATATAGAATGCACACCATAACAATCTCAAAAAAATATTTACATTTTATAATGTACAAAAAAGTACCAGAATGAAAACAGAATGAAAAGGGTACCTTTAATAAAGGCAGCCAGTTGGTGCCGAAATGTTGGGGGGTTTGGTGACTCGTGTTTCTGTCTGAGGCTTGTAAGGATTTTTGTGGTAATTTATTACTACTATTTTATTGTATCTGCCTTTACTTCTGTTACTTTGATTATATTCATTTTTTCTTATATGTTTTCATTCTGGTATTTTTTTGTACATAATAAAATGTAAATATTATTTTGAGATTGTTATGGTGTGCATTCTATATTCTTAATACATTTGAATATTTAAAGCACTTGAGGGAGTGCTTATATGGTTTGCACCTGGCTGTTCTTATATTTCTTTGTCTCTCCATGTGCTGTTGTTTTGAGAATTGTGATTTAATTCTAAGCATATTTTGATATATATTTATGTATAAATTCTATGTGTATATTTATCTACTAGTTTTACATAAATAGGTGATTTTATTATTTCTAATTTGAGGGACCTACTGTGGTGGAATCTCGGTAAAAATAAATTTAGTAGGCCGAGATTACCACGTGGCATGTGTACGTGCATATGCTGACGTATCGATCAGTTGGTTGCACGAGGCAAGATACGATCAGTAGTGTACGGAGCATGTGCAAGAATACAGGATGTAGTATTCCCCTCCTCCATTGTGCTGGACAGGCCATGCGGTCAAGCAGGAAGTTAATTCTTATTTGTATTGATTGGTCAAGAGAATGTGCGGGTGGAGCTTAATATGGGAGGAGTTATGTGCCTATATAAGGAGCCTGCACTATTGTCCGGGGCTCAGAACTTGCTGTATTTTGGTGACATTAGTCCCTCTGAGTCCCGATCGGTGATCCAATAAAGAATCTCTTCCTTCCTGAAGAAACCTGTGTCCATCTCTCTGTGCTTTGCTTCCGTCAGTTTCTCCGGTATCATTTGGTGCATTGGCCAGGAAGCTCATCGTTCAACGGTAGCTGAGAGGCAGAGGCGTGAGACGGTCTATCTTTGCCCACGTTCTCTACGGCTGCACCCCTGAACTTCTGCGTGGACCTCCCTTCGTCTCGGCGCCACTGGTCTGTTGTCCAGGAGATCATCGGCCTCTACGTAAGAAGTGCTGGGGTGTCCCCGTCGATGAGTGTGAACTCAGGTTCAGGAACGAGGAGGTAAGACAACTGCTGTTTTAGACGGCAGACCCACTAGAGGTATACCGATTGTGCGGTAGGCCCATAAGGGGTTATTTGTGTATGGAATCTGCCCCCTCTGTCGGAGGGAAGGAGCGAAGGCGCACCGCTCGATCGAACGCTCTTTAGTCAGACCGTTTGATTTTGTTAGTCAGGCGGGGTTCTGGTGTAAATAGCCCTAGCCGGACACCGGTGTCTTGTCTAGACTAGCGTTCTAGGGTGTATATTTTGTTCGCTAGGTCGGAGGGACCGGGAGACTAAGCGGCGTCTGTGTAAATTCGGTTCGCTAGCTCTCAACCTATCTTGGCTAAGTGGGAAGGCGTGTAAATTTGGAACCCACTAGATTTTTGATAGTAATCGACTAAGAGGCGTCTGTGTAAATTCGGTCCTCTAGCTCGCTATATGTGGTGCTTGGGCAGTGTGGCTAACCAAAACGGATGTAGATAGTTTTAGGTAGTCCATTCAAGGTACTGGCCAATAGTTTAGTTGGGAATTGTAAATGTGTTAAAGATTGTTTAGTAAAGTGTATATCTTGTTAGATAGCGCGAGCTCAGCCGTCTAGCGAGAGTGTTAATAGTGTGTTGCTGTATCATAGTGCACGGTACCATAACCCTGTATATTTACTGACACTGTATATAAGTACTAATCATTGTCGTCTATTGCATGTTTAACACCATAACCACTAATAATTGTATTGTGACCTTAAATTGTGCTTTGACCTATGCTAACCGTACTGTAACCGCTATTTGTAAAAGACGATGTTACTGGGGTGTGTCATAGACGGGTAATTCATATATAGAGAATTATAGCGTGGGTGACTGTATAGTTTCGCCAAAGGGCATAATATTGATTATCTAGTGACTGGTGTAACAGCTGTGCGTGTACGGGAATTCCCTGAGTGTTTATTGTGTTATTGTGTACGTTTCACTTGGTAACCGTACCACGTGGTGCTGTTGCCAGAGGAAACGGGTGTGACTGTTGAATAGTACGCGTGCATAGTATTCGTTGTCAACGACGTTCCATTGATAAGTATGGGCGCGTCGCAGTCAACGATTCCGGATCCCTTAGGTTGGATGGTGAAGAATTTTAAAAAGGGATTCAAAACATGTGATTTTGGGGTTAAAATGTCTCCTGTACGTTTGGTCACTTTGTGTACTAGGGAGTGGCCTACTTTGGTTGCGGCATGGCCGCCACGTGGCAGTTTGGATCCAACTCTGGTACAGCGCTTACACGTGGCTGTATCAGGTAGGCCTGAACTTTACGGGCAGTTTCCTTATATTGATTGTTGGAGACAGGCCGTAAATGACTCGCCAAAATGGATTCAGACATGCCACGAGGAGCAATGTCGCCTCATGGTGGCTAGGACTTGTTTGTCCACTAGGACTGGTGTTAGGCCCATTTTGGACACGCCCCCTGAGTCCGAGATCCCTTTGCCGCCCCCTTACTTTCCTTTAAGAGGAAGTGACGCAAATGCAGGAAGTCCTGCACCCCTTCCCCCATTGCCCCCATCCACTTCCGCTTCCTCCTCCAGTACAGAATCCACCCCCTCTCGTACTAAATCTCCCCTTCCGGAACCAGAACCAACCCCCATTAGATCTGAATATCCTGATTTGGCGCCACTTCAGACTTCCGGTCAAGCTTCTTCTAGCTCGGCTCGAAGTGTTTTATTTACTAATTTTTCCCAAAACCAAGCTCCCACATCCTCATGTTTTATTACCCCCCGACCGGAACCTCTAACTGACGCCCCTCTACGTAGCCCCATACTAACCCGACAACTGACCGGTACCCAACAATTAAAACATTATCAGATGCCTCTTCGTCTGAATCCCGGGTCAGCTTATATCGATGCCGCAGGTCAAATGGCACATGCTGACCCAGTCTTCGTATATGTCCCGTTCACGACTACCGATCTCTTGAATTGGAAGACCCACAATTCCTCGTACACTGAGAAACCACAAGCTATGACCGATCTGTTCACCTCAATAGTTCAGACACATAACCCGACATGGGCTGATTGCCAGCAGTTATTAATGACTTTGTTTAACAATGAGGAAAGGACAAGGATTAATCAAGCGGCCATTAAAGCGCTAGAGGATAGAGCCCGTGCTTTGAATCAAGCCAATCCAGCAGCATGGGCCGCAACACATTATCCTAACACCGATCCCGACTGGAATGTAAATGGTGCTGATATGGTTCAACTCAGAGCCTATAGAGACGCTATAATTGCTGGCATGAAAGCCGGAGGAAAGAAAGCTATTAATATGTCGAAGACAGTTGAGGTGATTCAGAAAAGTGATGAAGCGCCCAGTGTCTTTTATGACCGATTATTGGAGGCATACCGCTTGTATACCCCCTTTAATCCGGAAGACGCAGATAATTCCCGAATGGTGAACTCCGCCTTTGTCAGCCAAGCTTACGGAGATATTAAGCGCAAGCTACAGAAGTTAGAAGGGTTTGCAGGTATGTCTACCACCCAACTAATGGAGGTAGCGAATAAGGTGTATATGAATAGGGAAACAGAAAGTAAGAAAGAGGAAGAGCGCAAGATGCGTAGAAAGGCAGATATGCTAGCGGTAGCGATCGCAGGCGTAGATAGACGGGGCCCAGATAGAGGCGATAGTAAGTGGAATGAGGAACCTCTAAGTAGAAATCAGTGCGCATACTGTAGGGAAGAAGGGCATTGGAGAAATGAGTGTCCGCGAAGAGAACAGTATGAGAGAGACAGACCTAGGACAGGTTATGGAAACTTTAGAGGCAGAGCGAGAGGTAGAGGAGGCCCCGGAGGGAGTAATGGGAACAGAGGAAGTGTTAGGGAAGATAGGTATTTTCCAGCAGCGCAAAGGTCCCACGATAGAGAAGGTAGGGACTTTGTAGGATTGGCTGACACGTCATGGAGGACTATTGATACTGACCGGGCTCCATCCCCCTTGGTCGAGCGGAGCCTATGGTCGATGTATCAATAGGGGGAAAAAGGAGTGCGTTCATGATCGACACTGGTGCTGAACATTCAGTGGTGACTAATCTAGTTGCTCCTCCATCTGGAAGGACTATTACTGTAATAGGAGCAACTGGAAGAAGTGCTGAAAAACCGGTTCTTAAAAGTCGACTCTGTACATTGGGAGGCCACGTAGTAAAACATCAATTCCTTTATATGCCTGAATGTCCAGTCCAATTGCTGGGACGTGATATGCTATCTAAGTTACAAGCGCAGATTACGTTCCTACCAAATGGAACAACATCCTTAAAGTTTAATGGACCTTCAGGTATTATGACATTATCCGTACCAAAGGAAGAAGAGTGGCGACTTTATACAGCGTTGACTAGCCAAAACCCTAGGAGTGATGAATCCTTATTCAACATACCAGGAGTTTGGGCAGAGAACAACCCACCAGGACTGGCCCGCAATATTCCACCTATTAAAATCGAACTAAAACTTGGGGTTTATCCAGTGAGCCTAAGACAATATCACATCCCGCAGAAGGCTAAGAAGAACATTCAATCTTATCTGGATAAGTTCATACGGTATGGTATCCTAAAATGCTGTACTTCCCCCTGGAACACCCCATTGCTGCCTGTTCAAAAGCCCGGTACAGATGAGTATCGACCTGTGCAGGACTTGAGAGCAGTCAATGATGCGGTTGTTAGTATACATCCAGTTGTACCCAATCCATATAACCTGCTTGCTTTAATTCCAGGCGGGGCTACTTACTTTACAGTCTTAGACCTCAAAGATGCCTTCTTTTGCCTCCGAATTGCCGCAGAAAGTCAATGTATCTTCGCTTTCCAATGGGAAAATGCTGTAACGGGCTCAAAACGCCAAATGACCTGGACAAGACTGCCCCAAGGGTTTAAAAATTCACCTACCCTATTTGGTTCAGCTCTAAGTCAAGATCTACTGGATTTCGAGTCCATCCCAGGAGAGTGTGTATTGTTACAGTATGTAGATGACTTGTTGATAGCAGCAGTTACAAAGGAAATATGTCAGCAAGCAACGCACGATCTACTACACATTCTCTGGAAGGCAGGATACAAGGTGTCTAGAAAGAAGGCTCAGTTGTGTTTGCCAACTGTCAAATATCTGGGATTCCATATCTCTGAAGGTCAAAGAATTATGGGGCCAGAGAGAAAAGAAGCTGTGTGCCAAATACCGATACCCAAGAATAGAAGACAAGTGCGAGAATTCTTGGGGGCAGCAGGCTTCTGTAGGATATGGATTCCCAGCTACGCGATACTGGCAAAACCTCTGTACGCAGCTATCAAAGGTACAGAGCACGACCCCTTCTTAAGGACTCAAGAACAGCAAACGGCATTTGAAGATGTGAAGAAGGCTTTGATGAGTGCCCCAGCATTAGGTCTACCTGATCACACACGACCATTCTACCTGTATGTACATGAGCAAAGAAGAATGGCTGTGGGAGCATTGACACAGTACTTGGGATCATGGCAAAGACCTGTTGCCTACATGTCTAAGCAACTGGATGCAGTGGCCAGCGGACTTCCACCTTGTCTAAGAGCCGTAGCTGCAGCCGCCTTGCTAGTAGCTGAAGCCGATAAACTCACTCTGGGTCAAGAACTTTATGTACGAGTCCCACATGCAGTACAGACGTTGTTGGATTACAAAGGAAATCATTGGTTTAGTAACAGCCGTATGACCAAGTATCAAGCAATGTTGTGTGAAAACCCAAGAGTGCATTTAGAGACTGTAAACACCTTAAATCCAGCTACCCTTTTGCCACAACCTACTGAAAGTCAACATGATTGTTTGGAAGTAATGGATGAAGTATTTTCAAGTAGACCAGATCTTCGTGATTTTCCCATCCAGAACCCCGATGTTCAATATTACACCGACGGCAGTAGTTATGTGAAAGAAGGGATCCGCTATGCAGGATATGCAGTAACAACAATAGACAAGGTGATAGAAGCTCGGCCACTGGCGAAAGGAACATCAGCACAAAAGGCAGAATTGATAGCACTGACACGAGCGTTACAATTGGCTGAAGGTTTAAGAGTGAACATCTACACGGACTCCAAGTATGCGTTTTTAACCACTCATGCCCACGGAGCTTTGTATAAAGAAAGAGGACTATTGAATTCAGAAGGCAAAGAAATCAAATATGCAGCTGAAATCCTACAACTATTGGAAGCAGTGTGGGAGCCGAAAGAAGTCGGTATTATTCATTGTCGAGCGCATCTGAGAGGAGATGGTGATGTAACCAAAGGAAATCGGATGGCAGACAGTACAGCTAAGCGTGCCGCTGAATCGGGAAGACAGGAATATGTGGGGCATATAGCTGCTCTTATACCAACTCCACTGTCTCAATGGACTCCAGTTTATACAGCTCAAGAAGAGGAGTGGTTAAAGACTGAACCTGGAAAGTATTTGGAGAACAAGTGGTATCAGTTAGAAGATGGAAGAATAGTCATTCCAGCATCACTAGCGGTAGAAATTGTCCAAAATTATCACAACGGGACACATTCTGGGAGAGACAGCACAGAGGAATCTCTCAGAAAACATTTCTACATACCAAGATTGTCCAACTTGACTCAGGCCATTGTACGAAGATGTGTAACGTGTGCTAAAAATAATGCAAGGCAAGGACCAGTAAAGCCACCAGGAGTCCAGTTTATGGGGGGACTCCCCATGTCCGATTTACAAATTGACTATACAGTGATGCCTAAATCGGGTGGACATCGTTACCTGCTGGTAATTGTGTGCACCTATTCAGGCTGGGTAGAAGCATGTCCTACTCGTACAGAGAAAGCAGGAGAAGTTGTGAGATTCCTGCTACGAGAAATAATACCCCGATATGGACTACCCTGCTCTATAGGATCGGACAATGGTCCAGCTTTTGTTCATCAGTGCCTACAACAACTGACTCATATTCTTGGTATAAAGTGGAGGCTTCATACGGCATATAGACCCCAGAGTTCTGGTAAGGTAGAGAGAATGAATAGAACTATTAAGAATCAGTTGGCTAAAATGTGTCAGGAAACCCAACTTAAGTGGAACGTTCTCTTACCCATAGCTCTATTGCGAATCCGCAGTACACCTACCAGAAGGATGGGCCTCTCTCCTTTTGAAATTATGTATGGGCGACCACCTCCCGTACTTGGTAACTTAAGGGGGGATTTGAGTCAGTTGGGAGAAGGAATTACCCGGCAGCAGGTTGTAGAGTTGGGTAAGACTATGGAGGAGGTACAGAAATGGGTACAAGATAGATTACCTGTGAATATTTATCCCCCAGTTCATAGTTACCACCCAGGAGACCAAGTGTGGATTAAAGAGTGGAATAATGTACCGTTAGGGCCCAAGTGGAGAGGTCCTTATGTTGTTCTTTTGTCTACCCCTACAGCGATAAAAGTAGCCGAAGTGACTCCGTGGATACATCACTCCAGGGTTAAACCAGCAGCAGTCGATTCTTGGCAAGTTACAGCAGATCCAGAGAATCCCTGCAAGATCCGGTTAAAATGCACGACTCAGTCGGAGTGACGAGGAACTTTGTGGATTACAAAATTTTATTTGTTTCAGAGATTTGGTACGTGAGTGAGAAGGCCATAATAAAGCCTGTCCGCCCACCGACGTATAGTGTATAAGCCAGGAAAGTCTCGAAGGGACTCCTGTGAAGACGAGCAGAACTCCATTCCCTGCTGCCCTTACATCCTGGAAGCTGAGGTGCCTTCGCACGGACGAAGACTGAGGATGACGACGAAAGATATGTTTTTAATAATGTTTATTTATGTGTATTTTTATATTCAGGAAGGTAGAGGTACCGACACTCCTAGCTGTGAGGTATGCATTAAGACTACAAGAACAGGTAACCATATTTCCCAAACCCTAATTTGGCATTCACAATACGAGTGTAAAGGAGATGTATCAAGATGTAGATACCTAAATATAGAATATAGTGTGTGCCATTTAGGAGTAGGAGAACCTAAGTGCTTCAGTCCAGAGTATCAACCTCGTACAATTTGGTTGACTCTCAAGGAATGGAGATCTTAATAAGACAGTGTTAGAATCCGTACATTCTTCGGGTGTTCTGCTATTTGATGCGTGTAAGGCGATATCAAGTGGTAGAAAGCCGTGGAATGTATGTGGGGATCTTAGATGGGAGAGGACGTATGGGTCTAACGATAAATATATTTGTCCCAGTAGTAAAAATAAATATGTGAGTCCTAGATGCCCAAATAGAGATTATAACTTTTGCCCATATTGGTCTTGTGTGGGGTGGGCAACTTGGGGACAGACAGTAGACAAGGACATGATAGTGACTAAGTTGCCTACCAGCCCATATTGTAAGTCTATGGAATGCAATCCAGTCCATATACTTATAAATAACCCCGACAAGTTCTTAGACAAATATGGTAATTTATTTGGGTTTCAAATATATGGGACGGGTTTAGATCCTGGGACAGTATTGTTTATAGGGATAGAGACTGATACGGTATCCTCCCAGACTCATCAAGTATACCATTCCTTTTATGAAGAGATGAGTATAGATAATAAGATCCCCCATAATGCTAAAAACCTGTTCATTGATTTAGCCGAAAGTATTGCCGGTAGTCTTAATGTTACCAACTGCTATGTGTGTGGAGGTACTAACATGGGAGACCAATGGCCTTGGGAAGCAAAGGAGGTAATGTCCGGTTCTGAGGCAGTTGACCAATTAATATCTACACAAGCCGATTATCATATGAGTGTTAGAGGTAAATCTGAGTGGAGATTAAAGACCTCCATCATAGGTTATGTTTGCATAGCAAGGAAAGGAATGATGTATAATACTTCTGTAGGAGAATTAACTTGTCTAGGGCAAAAAGCTTATGATGATGATACAAAGAATACAACTTGGTGGTCGGCTTCAAATGTCTCAGAACCATCTAACCCGTTTGCTAGATACGCCAATTTAAAGGATGTGTGGTTTGACCTATCTATCACATCTACCTGGAGAGCCCCAGCAAATTTGTACTGGATCTGTGGTAAGAAAGCCTATTCGGAGTTGCCACAGGACTGGGAAGGGGCATGTGTGTTGGGTATGCTCAAACCATCCTTCTTCTTGTTACCTATTGAAACAGGTGAGACTTTAGGTGTTAAAGTGTATGATGTGAATCATAGGAAGAAAAGGGGACCCATAGAAATAGGCGCCTGGGAAGATAATGAATGGCCTCCCCAGCGTATTATAGATTATTATGGGCCAGCCACGTGGGCAGAAGATGGTACCTTTGGTTATAGAACCCCTATTTATATGCTCAACCGTATTATACGATTACAGGCGGTGGTTGAGATTATTACTAACGAGACATCACAAGCGCTCAATCTTCTAGCGAAGCATAATACCAGGATGAGGACAGCAGTCTACCAAAATAGATTAGCCTTGGATTACCTTTTGGCAGTAGAGGGAGGTGTATGTGGGAAGTTTAACCTGAGCAATTGCTGTCTTCAAATAGATGACGAAGGGCAAGCAATAGCTGAGCTTACTAGCCATATGGTTAAACTAGCGCATGTGCCTACTCAGGTATGGAAAGGGTATAATCCAAGTAGTTGGTTTGGTAGCTGGTATGAGTGGTTTGGAGGGCTTAAGGCAGTGGTAGGTGGAGTCCTACTGATTTTAATGTTGTGTCTACTCCTGCCGTGTCTTATACCCTTAGTAGTTAGGTCTGTGCAAAGCCTGATAGAAAATATAGCAGAGAGGAAGGCTGCTGCACAGATAATGGCAATATATAAATATAAGGCTCTAGATCAGGAAGAACCAATGCAGGAAGATGAGTGTTGAAGATTCACATCATAAGATAAGTCTGGTCTGGTTCAAGGTAACTTGCGGTGTATGCAAACTAAGGTTAAGTGATGCCTCAAGTAATTGTGAAATATCAAGAGGCATCAAAGGGGGGAATGTGGTGGAATCTCGGTAAAAATAAATTTAGTAGGCCGAGATTACCACGTGGCATGTGTACGTGCATATGCTGACGTATCGATCAGTTGGTTGCACGAGGCAAGATACGATCAGTAGTGTACGGAGCATGTGCAAGAATACAGGATGTAGTATTCCCCTCCTCCATTGTGCTGGACAGGCCATGCGGTCAAGCAGGAAGTTAATTCTTATTTGTATTGATTGGTCAAGAGAATGTGCGGGTGGAGCTTAATATGGGAGGAGTTATGTGCCTATATAAGGAGCCTGCACTATTGTCCGGGGCTCAGAACTTGCTGTATTTTGGTGACATTAGTCCCTCTGAGTCCCGATCGGTGATCCAATAAAGAATCTCTTCCTTCCTGAAGAAACCTGTGTCCATCTCTCTGTGCTTTGCTTCCGTCAGTTTCTCCGGTATCACTACTTGACAACCCAGGCAAAAAGTCCAGATAATTTAATTTGCAAGCCCTATATTTGACCCTGTAACTTTCCAAAAACCATAAAACCTGTACATGGTGGGTACTGTTGTACTTGTGAGACTTCGCTGAACACAAATATGAGTGTTTTAAAACTTATAATGATGATGATGTAATCAGTGAAAGTGCAGTTTCTGTGTGAAAAATTCAATACAGATATAAACACTAAGTTTGGCCAGGGCTTGTAACTAAGTGGCTACTACAAAAGGCTGGATATACCCCATTTTGAATACTCTAGGTTGTCTAATCTGGGCTGCCATATGGTCTCAAAGGAAATATAGGCCCAGCAAACCAATCTGGCAAACTGAAATGGGCAAGCCCTATATTTGACCCTGTAACTTGCCAAAACACCATAAAACCTTTACATGGGGGTACTGTTTGCAGACTTGTACGGCATCGCTGAACACAAATATAGTGTTTGGCCATGGTTTGTGACTAAGAGGCTACTACAAAAGTCTGAATATATACACCATTGTGAATACTCTGGGTTGTCTAATTTTGCAAATGGTATACCGTGATGGGGGTAATTCTCAGTTTTGGGCTGTCATATGTTCTCAGCGGAAATTAGGCCCAGCAAACCAATCTGGCAAACTGAAATTGGCTAGTGTTCTATTTGGCCCTGTAATTTTTCAAAACACCATAAAACCTGTAGATGGGGGTACTGTTATACCCATGAGACGTTGCTGAATACAAATATGAGTGTTTTAGAGCAGTAACACGTATAGTGATAATGATATAATCAGTGAAAATGCAATTATTTATGCAAAATGCACAAAACAAATATGGACACTAAATTTGGCCAGCTTTGTGACTTATTGGCTACTAAAAAAGATATATAAAGATATATATAGAAAATATGCATGTTTTATTGCAGTAAAAGCTAATAGTATTTAGTATTATGACATACACCAGGACTGGACTGGGAAAAAAATCTGTTTGGGCATTTTCTAATCAGAGAGCAAAACTGTTATAGGGTGGACCTAGAAAGGCGTGTTGTGACATTACCAACATATGCAAAATAAATAACAGTTCAGGCACTCCGGTATAACAAACATAGCAGCTTTATTGGGGCAAAAGCAGCAAGGTTTCAACCCTACCGGGTCTTCATCACCAATGACAAGCACACACCCCCAAGTGAGCATGTTCATTCAATGCTCTTCCATGACAGCCCATGCACACATCCCTACTAAAGAGCTGTTGCTTGATAAAAGGCCCTGTGTAATGTGTGGTGCTGTGTTTACTTGTGTCTCTAATATCTCCATAAGTTGGATAACAGAGGTCAAAAAGGCCAGGAGAGAGTACTGTACATACGTTTGGTGGCTAATTGTGTATGTGTAGAGTGAGCTGTTTGTGGTATGGTGTTTAGTGAAAATAAGTTGGTTGCAGTTGTGTTGTGTGGCTGGGGCCTGTAGCGTGTGTTTCAACTGTCTGTAGAGAGAGAATAGTGTGTATAGTGGGGTGCAATGAATGTGTGCATAGCAGCTGTAGTGCAGGGGGATGTAGTGAGTGTGTAGGGATGGTAGAGAGTGAATGAGTGTGTATGTGTATGTAGGGAGTCTAGTGTGTGTAGGTGGTGCAGTGTGTATGTCTGTATGGGTTCTAGTGTGTTTTAAGGGAAACATAGTGTGTGTCAGGGGATGTACTGTGTACTGCTTTCTTTTATTTTGATTCTTTAGTTTTTTTTCTTATGTGGCATCTTTTCAACTTGGTGGACCTATGATGATGTGATCCTTCCTGTCCAGCATTGAACTGCATTGGAATTTGGACAAATCTTTACCCAGTACTGAACCATACTTGTCAGATGGAAATGAGATCGGATGGAAATGAGAATGTACAACTTTGGCATATCGATTATGGACTTCGAATATTTCCGGAACATTATGTACTTGATGAGCTTTTTTGATTATGTTTTAAATATTTTTATTGTCAACACACTGTAGATGCGGATGTCAAACTTAGTATTGTTGAAGCAGATAATCGCCTATGCAAAGGCGTGTATATCGGAACATGTAAACAAAAGCAGGTGGATGCCTACGCAGAGGCGTGTATATCAAAACATAGAAACGTTATAGCAGAAAAATTTAAATATTAGTCGAAGTTAGTGAGCAATGTATGTATATTACATGTACATAGACTTTGCAAAATTAGGTCCATGAAAGGCATATAGAGCGTTAAGTAAGTGTTTTGTGTTAATTGGTGTGTGCAAGTGCTGTGTGTTTGCTGGTTAGTAGATGCAAATTTTCGCCGTGCAAAGGCAAATGAATCAGCTTGCTATATAGATGCAGACATTAAGCATTAACCAAAAATGCAAAAACATTTCCAACTTTTATCATAAGTAGCAGTTTTGTGTTAAGGCTGCTGTGCATTAACATATGATATGTGTTTGGACCTTATCGTGTAGTTGTTACGCTCAGCAGGTCTCAGCGTGTTTTGCGTGTGTTAGGAGTTTTCGGCTTCTTGTTGTGTCTATTGGAGTCTGCATGTACTATTAAGTATAAGGTAAAATGTAAGCATGCTAACATACATTATATATTACATGCGTCTGGCTATCAAGTCAACAGTAATATACGGCATTACGCGTTTGCCCTAGGGTGCTCTGTAGTGTAAATAGCATGGTCATTTTTTGGATGAAGCATAAATTACTTAACTAAATAACAATGAAACAGTGTGTTTCTGACTAAACTGCTAAATTAAAGCTTTTTTTTTTTTTTTTTTTTTTGCTGGGTAAAGACCCTGGTCCTTAAGTACAGGTCTAGGCGGTCAATCTTTAAATACAGCAGCATTAAAGAGCATCCACATATGCAGAGTATGCTACAAGTATAGTTGAACTTGGCAGATACTTTTGTTTTCCTGTCTGAGTATGAAGCAATTAAAATGAAATATTCAAAATATAGGAGACAGTAAAAAAAAAAAAAAAAGTCCCTTCTTTAAGCAGCTGATGATTAGTGTAGTGTCCAATTGCTAGATCAATAGAGTGTATCCTGATCTAGTTCTTTGGGATGATAACTGGTGAGTCTCTCCACTGGATGTGGCTTTGTTGTGCCTGGTGGGAAGCATTGTCCAGCGTGGGGTTGATGGCCCCCTCTGGTATAGCTGTGCGGGCTCCTCTTTGCCGTGGCCTCTTGCAGGCTTGTGCCCAGGCTGCATATTTTTGCCAAGCTGGTTGTTCAGTGCAGGGTCCCTCCAGCTCCCCCGGTGTGACCAACCCCCTCAGTGTTCCACTCCAGGCCTGCTCTGGCCGGTCGGCCGTGAGTTCTGCAGTGCTGTGTGCACTCAAGGACATCAGCAGTCCGTCAGACTCCCACCCCTGAAAAGTCCCCGGACCCCTTACCCCCTGCACCTCCCCAACGTTTGCAGTTCCCCGTTGGAGCTCCAGCCCCATTATGCCTCACCCCTCTCCGGTCACATACATGTCGCCGGTGCTCGCCTCCCGGCCACTGGTCCGCCGGGGGTCCAGCTCACCCCGGCTCCACAGGGCTCACAGAGCTGGGGGCAGGCCTCCCTGGACCACCACCAAATCCAGGGATTAGAGCCGGCTCCCCACCGACCATTCTGCTGCCCAGAGGGGTCCATCTGTGGACTCCGTCTTCCTGGAGGGCCAGGGTGACCCCGCATGACTTCTAGTAGTGTGAGCGTATAGCTGCCATCTTGGCTCCACGTGGGAAGGGGCTCCCCAATGTGTGGCCCTTCTGCCTCCAGTCTCCGGAGATTTGACTCGTGGGCCGGGCCGGGTCCGGTTCCCCCTCTCTCCCTCAGCCATCTGGTCTCGTGGCTCCTGCCATCGCCGTGTGCGTGTAGGCCTCATGGGCTCATCTTGCTCTGGTTGTGCGGGTTGCGCGGCGGTGGCTTAGCAGGTGTCCCTGCGTTTTGCTCCTGTGCCTCTCTCCTTCTCCAGGTGGGCTTTTGGTGCTTTATTTTGGTGTGTTTTGGCGTGCTTAAGCATCTCAGAGCCGGAGCTGGCATGGATGGCTGCCGCTCAGCTTGGCGGCCCGGCCCCGCCCCGCTTTTTTGATTATGTGAGTGCTTAGTTGATGTATATATATGAGATATTTGTGCCATAATTTATCTTTTGAGCAGAGTAAGTGCACTCAGTCCCAGCGGCCAGGGGTGCTCCAGAGCAGGACCAGCAATCCCAGTACAATAATCCAAGGAGAAAAAACGCAAAGGCACTCCAATTTTCAAGCCGCAGGCAGATTTATTGCAAGCTTGAAAAAGACCTTTCCGGTCGAAACGTTGCTTTGCATTCTGTCACAATAAATCTGCCTGCGGCTTGAAAATTGGAGTGCCCTTGAGTTTTTCTCCTTGGATAATTTATCATTTTTTTTTTTTGTCAATCTTTCTTTTATTGAAGCATATTAGATGGGATACAGAAACAAAGAGAGGGAAATGCAAAAACGAATTACATTAAAGGGTACGTACATCGTTAGCTTACGAAATTACATTTCCTGAGTGATGATGCCTCTTTTTAAATTATGTTAACGTATCGTGTAACAAAAGCGTGTTGTAGCTAGTATCAGCGTCTATCCTGATAGACTATAGGAGATTAACATTAGGCTATGCAAAACTTAGGTACATAGTAAATAGGTAGTGTGTAAGGTCACAGCAGAAAAAACGAGTGGTATTCGCCGGGTACCTGCTAGCATTCCTTTAAGACATTTAAGATAGGTACATGCATATAGATGAGCCCAAGTTAGTCTAGCTAGTAAACTGTAGCGTTTAGAGCACTATATCTTCCAATAAGTAGGGCTACATAAGAGGTAACCGGCTTCTTGTTATATCCCCCTCATTATCAGTGATGCGATAATTTATCTTTTGAGACATTTCATGTATGGTATTTGTATCAAGATCATGAGGAGCATTGACTAGATTTGCATGTCCCCATGAACTAAGAGAATTTTTGTCTATATACATTATGGCTGTACTGACCAATACATTATAGATGGTCTCTAAGCTGAATCTTCTGTCCTTCAATATAATAATTATGTCTTCATAAAAACTCATCAGGTTGCCCTTATATATGGGTTTATTTCACATATAATAACTAGATTTACACTATACACCCTCACTGATAATCCAACAGATTTTTCCCACCTGGTCTCTATTTAAAAAAAAAATTGGGATAAAAAAGAAGATAATCCCTGGTATAAAGTTAAGCATATTGGCAGATATAATGACAGACATAAATTTAGAAAACTGGACCATGTGAGTTATAAAAATGATATCTAACCTTCTGATCGGAAATAGAGTAAAATCATTTGAACAACTTCAAACTGAATACAATATACCTTCTAACGCCTGGTTCAACTATATTAGGGTAAAATCCTTTCTAAATACATTCTTAAGCTTTAACCCTCAAGACATACCAGTTAGGCTTCTTACAGAAATATATGAGCAGGCAGACTATACCCATTTGGCTAATAAATGACAAAAACTAATTTATAAAACTCAAAATAAACTAATCCCCCCGGCAATTATTAAGTGGAACCATGACCTGGAAAAAGATATAACTATGAAAGAATGGAACAACTCCCTCAACACGTTATATAAAGTCTGTCATTGTTTAAACATACATGAAACTCATTATAAATTACTAAACAGATGGTCTAGAACCCCTCATAAAATAGCAAAAATGTATCCTAGAGCACCATCTAATTGCTGGAAATGCAATGAATTAATGGCAAACTTTCAACATATTTGGTGTAACTGCCCGAAAATTAGACCCCTATGGAAGGAACTAGACCATTACTTATCATCTTTACTAGAAACAAGGATTAGTTAACTCCAAGTATGGCTCTATTACATATGAATATGACGGGCATTAATAAAGAATCTAGACCTATTGTTTTCCATATCTTAATGGCAGTGAAGACCTCAATAGCCAGAAATTGGAAATCTTCTAAGGTAGATAATTGGGCTAAGATCCATGCTCAAAGTATTATTCAATGTAAAATGGAAAGGGCCATTACTAATTTTGCACCAAATAACGGTCACCATTGGGATAAATACCTACTGGGATAAATGGATGAAGAAATTAGACCCTGAAAAATGTGTTTTTCTTCTTTTTTCTAAGTGAACTTCTTCCGTTGCTTTCTCTGTTTCCTCCTCTATCAGTATGATATTTTTTTTGCTAGGGAAATATATGGACCATCTTCCTCGAGCCGGATATGGAAATTTATCTTTCCTATTTTTCCCTTCTTGCACCACGAACCGAGCAAATGTTTGTATGTCTGTTAGTAAGTCTCTATGTATTTGATTGTTGATTAAAAATGTAACAGTGTTAAGATAAACAAAAAATGAAACATAAATCAAGCAGATAAAGATAGAGAGAAAAAGAAACTGAACAATACATATGATGATTTGGTATTTGACAACTTCATATACGACTATTCTAGAAATGAAACAACAAATGCCACATTCTGATGTAAAAAAAAATAAAAATAAAAAGATTTACACTATACACCTTTTTGTTTTTATTATATTTATTTTCTTTTGTTCTGCTATTTGAAGGTCTTTTGATACTTTATAATTCATTTATTTATTCTTTGTCCGAGCTAAATTAGCCTCCGACCGGTAGGGGACGCCTCCCTGTTTTCCTTATGGGTTTTTGTATAGTTGGAATGTGTCCCAAGCGATGTTTCGCGCATGCGGTCACACTTATCGCGCTATTACTCTGATTCTATGTATTGGAACGCACGGTGCATTCCATGCCTCATCATTTACGTTTGCCAGTGGGCCTATGTCTCCTGAACGATTCAGAATATGGATTGGAGTTAATGATCCAAGTACAACTTTTGATGTTGCAGCAAGTGTTTGGCGATAATTTTCCTTGTAGGTATATTTCCTTTTATTGATATATTTTTCCTGTTTCTTTTGCTACACATTATTATATATGTGTAACTTTTTTCTGATCGATTTATTTGTGTTTTTTTGGTTTCCTTGGCAGCCATAATCATGAGATTATGGTTGGGAGGATCCCAATCAATATGGGTGGCCACCCATCACATTCAAGTGTTTCTTATGGTTCTTATTATTTTGGTATACAAGGGTGAATCTCACTCTTCTACAACAGGCTCCCTTGATAAAGGCATCTCTTTTGCCGAAACGTTGGGGGCTTGCTGATTGATTTTTCTTCCTTCTTCTCGCTAGTTCTGGTATGCATTTGTTTTTCTTATAAAAATTATTTTTTATGGGTTGTTAGGATTTGATATCTCTAGTGATGTACCGAACTGTTCGCTGGCGAATAGTTCCCGGCGAACATAGCGTATTCGCGTTCGCCGCGGCGGGCGAACACATGCGCGGTTCGATCCGCCCCCTATTCGTCATCATTGAGCAAACTTTGACCCTGTGCCTCACGATCAGCAGACACATTCCAGCAAATTAGCAGCAGACCCTCCCTTCCAGACCCTCCCACCTCCTGTACAGCATCCATTTTAGATTCATTCTGAAGCTGCATTCTTAGTGAGAGGAGGGAAAGTGTAGATGCTGCTCATTATATAGGGAAATTGATAGCTAGGCTAGGGTATTTAGTGTCCACTACAGTCCTGAAGGACTCATCTGATCTCTGCTGTAAGAACAGCACCCCAAAAAGCCCTTTTTAGGGCTAGAACATCAGTCTGCTTTTTTTTCCTGTGCAATCTAATTGCAGTTGCCTGTCTGACAGCTTCTGTGTCAGGCTCACAGTGGTTACTGTGCCCACTTGCCCAGTGCCACCACTCATATCTGGTGTCACAATAGCTCAAGCTTGACATTTAAAAATAAATTTTATTTTCACTGTAATAGATTGAATAGCAGTTAGTTGTCTGCCAGCTTCTGTGTCAGGCTCACAGTGGATACTGTGCCCACTTGCCCAGTGCCACCACTCATATCTGGTGTCACAATAGCTTAAGCTTGACATTTAAAAATGTTTTTTTTTTTCACTGTAATAGATTGAATAGCAGTTAGTTGTCTGCCAGCTTCTGTGTCAGGCTCACAGAGGATACTGTGCCCACTTGCCCAGTGCCACCACTAATATCTGGTGTCACAATAGCTTAAGCTTGACATTTAAAAACCAAAAAACTTTTTTCACTGTTATAGATTGAATAGCAGTTAGTTGTCTTCAAGCGGGTGTCAGGCCTTCAGCGTGTACTCTGCCAACCTCTGCAAGTGCACTTTGCCACTCATATCTGGTGTGACTATAGCGTGCCTTTAAAAAGAAAAAAAGTTTTTCACTGTAAGCTAATAGCAGTCAGTGTCCTTAAAGCGGGTGTCAGACCTTCAGCATGTACTCTGCCAACCTCTGCCAGTCCACTTTGCCACTCATATCAGGTGTGACAATAGCGTGCTTTTAAAAAGAAAAAAAAGTTTTTCCACTGTAATAGATTGAATAGCAGTTAGTTGTCTGCCAGCTTCTGTGTCAGGCTCACAGTGGATACTGTGCCCACTTGCCCAGTGCCACCACTCATATCTGGTGTCACAATAGCTTAAGCTTGACATTTAAAAATATATATTTTTTTCACTGTAATAGATTGAATAGCAGTTAGTTGTCTGCCAGCTTCTGTGTCAGGCTCACAGTGGATACTGTGCCTACTTGCTCAGTGCCACCACTCATATCTGGTGTCACAATAGCTTAAGCTTGCATTTAAAAACAAAAAATTTTTTTCACTGTAATAGATTGAATAGCAGTTAGTTGTCTGCAAGCGTCTGGGTGTCAGGCCTTCAGCGTGTACTCTGCCAACCTCTGCAAGTGCACTTTGCCACTCATATCTGATGTGACTATAGCGTGCCTTTAAAAACAAAAAAGTTTTTCACTGTAAGCTAATAGCAGTTAGTTGTCTGCAAGCATCTGGGTGTCAGGCCTTCAGCGTGTACTCTGCCAACCTCTGCAAGTGCACTTTGCCACTCATATCTGGTGTCACAATAGCGTGCATTTAAAAACAAAACTTTTTTTACTGTTATAGATTGAATAGCAGTTAGTTGTCTTCAAGCGGGTGTGTCAGGCCTACAACGTGTACTCTGCCAACCTCTGCCACTGCACAGTGCCACTCATATCTGGTCTATGTCTCAGGCAGGCAACATTACACACATGGACGTACGGTGTGATGATGATGATGTTATACCCGCTGCTGCTTCCTTTGTTGAGTTGTCAGATACAAGTGAAGTGGTTGATGATGACGATGCGTCCATGGATGTCACGTGGGTGCCCGCTCGGCAAGAAGAAGAACAGGACGAAAGTTCAGATGGGGAGACAGAGAGGAGGAGGAGGAGATGAGTTGGAAGCAGGGGGAGGTCATCGCAAGGAGCTAGTGGCACAGTCAGACAGCATGCATCGGCACCCGGGGTCAGCCCGACAGCACGCCAATCAACACATGCTGTGTCCACCACCAGAATGCCATCATTGCAGAGCTCAGCAGTGTGGCATTTTTTTTGTGTGTCTGCCTCTGACAACAGCGATGCCATTTGCAACCTGTGCCAAAAGAAACTGAGTCATGGGAAGTCCAACACCCACCTAGGTACAACTGCTTTGCGTAGGCACATGATCGCACATCACAAACGCCTATGGGATCAACACATGAGTACAAGCCGCACACAAACTTAAAGCCGCCATCCTCCTCCTGGTCCAGCATCTTCAGCCACATCAACCACTGCTGTCCTCCTTGCCCCCTCTCAACCATCCGCCAGTCCGTCTCTCGCCTTGAGCAGTTCCCGCTCATCTGCCCACAGTCAGGTGTCTGTCAAGGACATGTTTGAGCGTAAGAAGCCAATGTCAGAAAGTCACCCCCTTGCCCAGCGTCTGACAGCTGGCTTGTCTGAACTTTTAGCCCGCCAGCTTTTTTTTTTTTCAAATTCTTTATTTTTGCAGTGCAAAAAATCATAACAGCAGGCATGTGGTGCCCCAATAGCATTCCTCACGTTGATCATCAACATTTTTAAGAATGGGGTTTTCATAAATCCGTGCACATTTTTTAGTTATTTATGTCGAGATTGTCCACGTTTACACATTACACTGAGTATACAATTAAAATGTGGTCCTAGTTTAGCTGAGCAGGTCGAACGAAACCTTAGCGGCACAATGCGTTATAAACTTTATGGAGCATTCAATCTAGGCACTGGCTTATCTAACTGATCTAGGACACTTGAATACAATTGTAACATCGCTAACTATAGTATAAAATATTCAAAGATCTTGTTACCCTGACTAGGCACAGGAAAAGCATTGAAAAGTAGTTAACAGCTGACTAATGATTAGTATAGTAGTACCTAGTTGGAATAATACTTATAAAAGTTAAACTATGTGTACACAGCTAGGGGGCGTCATACAGCAGTTAGCATTGCTAATTGTGCATAGGGAAATCACAGCTGGTTTTCAATACCATAACAGCATGGAAAAGCATTTTTCGTTGATATGGATTTTTATTTCTTCTTATATAACCAAAAAATTCTGAGACGACATTGGCAGGGCTATTCACTTGTGTGATCTGTCATGAATTGTAATTTGAATGTTAATTTGAACTGTGGGGCACAAGAACTTGAATAGAAAACATCTTTAAGCCAACTATGTTTTCACTAAGCTTAGTGAATAACTAACATTAACGAGTCGGATTAAACACACTCTGCACTCGAGGTATGATCTGTTTAAATGACCCCAAACTGGGCCCTAAATGGTAAAACGTTTTACATGGGCATACGAAAGGTACACATGGCAATTAAAATCAGAAAATATGTAAAACATTTTTAGATATACTGGAAATTAGTACACCAATACGATTAAGCACGTTGATTAATAAAATAAAGAAATGTTAATCTATCAAAGCGGCTTGAGAAAATATATGTTTAAAAAGATACAAAAATATCAAAATCTGCTTAAAATACTGCCTTAAAATTCAAAATGCAAGTATGAATATTAGCACACACAAGCTATCTACCAAATGTGAAAACTATTATTTAGCTTTTCTGGCAACTAAAAGTAACATACTACATAGTTTACTATATTCAGTGCAATATCTAAAGGAAGTACTGGCTAAAAAATTCAATGCAAAACTAGCAAAGTTGTAAAAAACTGTATTAAGTCGGTTGTTTTCTTTTTATCTGGTGAATAAAATGTTTCTACATTATATCACACAGCTATTTGTCGTCTTCAAAAAATTCTTCTTGTGGTTTTGTCTTTCTGTACTTTCAGGATTCATGTTTGCACGTTTTTTTTTAAGAATTTGCCAGGAATCTATTTTTGAAGTTGTTACCCTCCTCTTGACACGATCAATGACCTGAGAGTCTCCGTAAGCAGGGTTGACCTGTTAGTCCCGTTTTCCATTCAAGTTGCACATGATGTCCCGGCTAGGTTTCTAGGGACAAATGTTGGAGCCTCGGCGTTGCCCCAATATGGAGGGAGCGTGGAGTTTGTTGGAGGCTTCGATGTGAGTAGCGAGTCCGGGGGGGAGACCCAGTTGCCCCAGGATTCCCTCTGCCTCCTGCATGTTGCGTACGGTATGCCTGGTATGCTTCTGTAGTTAGGACACGCCCCCCAAGCCCGCCAGCTTTTACCATACAAGCTGGTGGAGTCTGAGGCGTTCAAAAAATGTGTAGCTTTTGGGACACCGCAGTGGAAGGTACCCGGACGAAATTTCTTTTCACAAAAGGCAATCCCCAACCTGTACTCGATTGTACAAAAGGAAGCAATGGCATGTCTGGCACACATTGTTGGGGCAAGGGTCCATCTGACCACTGATACCTGGTCTGCAAAGCATGGTCAGGGCAGGTATATCACCTATACTGCGCATTGGGTAAACCTGCTGACGGCTGCCAAGCATGGAATGCGTGGCTCTGCAGAGGAGTTGGTGACACCGCCACAACTTGCAGGCAGGCCTGCTGCCACCTCCTCTACTCCTCCTACTCCATCCTCTTCCATAACCTCCTCGGCTGAGTCCTCTTCTGCTGCTGCATCTTGCTCCACATCAACGGCACCCCCCCAGCTCCCCAGGTACTATTCCACATCCCTATTCTGCTCTGTGTCAGTGTGTATCAGGGGCTCTGAGGACAGGTGTCAATCCATATCTGCCAAGTGACCCTATGTAGGGGGAACAGTCTCTATTCTGCACTGTGTCAATGTTTATCAAGGTCTCTGAGGACAGGTGTCAATCCATATCTGCCAAGTGACCCTATGTAGCGGGAACAGCCTCTCTTCTGCTCTGTGTCAGTGTGTATCTTGGTCTCTGAGGACAGGTGTCAATCCATATCTGCCAAGTGACCCTATGTAGGGGTAACAGTCTCTATTCTGCTCTGTGTCAGTGTGTATCATGGTCTCTGAGGACAGGTGTCAATCCATACCTGCCAAGTGACCCTATCTAGGGGGAACAGTCCCTATTCTGCTCTGTGTCAGTGTGTATCAGGGGCTTTGAGGACAGGTGTCAATCCATATCTGCCAAGTGACCCTATGTAGGGGGAACAGTCCCTATTCTGCTCTGTGTCAGTGTGTATCAGGGTCCCTGAGGACAGGTGTCAATCCATATCTGCCAAGTGACCCTATGTAGGGGGAACAGTCTCTATTCTGCTCTGTCAGTGTGTATCATGGTCTCTGAGGACAGGTGTCAATCCATATCTGCCAAGTGACCCTATGTAGGGGGAACAGTCCCTATTCTGCTCTGTGTCAGTGTGTATCAGGGATCCTTAGGATAGGTGTCAATCCATATCTGCCAAGTGACCCTATGTAGGGGGAACAGTCTCTATTCTGCTCTGTGTCAATGTGTATCATGGTCTCTGAGGACAGGTGTCAATCCATATCTGCCAAGTGACCCTGTGTAGGGGGAACAGTCCCTATTCTGCTCTGTGTCAGTGTGTATTAGGGGCTTTGAGGACAGGTGTCAATCCATGCCTGCCAAGTGCCCCTATGTAGGGGGAACAGTCCCTATTCTGCTCTGTGTCAGTGTGTATCAGGGGCTTTGAGGACAGGTGCCAATCCATATCTGCCAAGTGACCCTATGTAGGGGGAACAGTCCCTATTCTGCTCTGTGTCAATGTGTATCAGGGTCCCTGAGGACAGGTGTCAATCCATATCTGCCAAGTGACCCTATGTAGGGGGAACAGTCCCTATCCTGCTCTGTGTCAGTGTGTATCAGGGTCCCTGAGGACAGGTGTCAATCCATATCTGCCAAGTGACCCTATGTAGGGGGAACAGTCTCTATTCTGCTCTGTGTCAGTGTGTATCATGGTCTCTGAGGACAGGTGTCAATCCATATCTGCCAAGTGACCCTATGTAGGGGGAACAGTACCTATTCTGCTCTGTGTCAGTGTGTATCAGGGATCCTTAGGATAGGTGTCAATCCATATCTGCCAAGTGACCCTATGTAGGGGGAACAGTCCCTATTCTGCTCTGTGTCAGTGTGTATCAGGGTTCCTGAGGACAGGTGTCAATCCATATCTGCCAAGTGACCCTATGTAGGGGGAACAGTCCCTATTCTGCTCTGTGTCAGTGTGTATCAGGGATCCTTAGGATAGGTGTCAATCCATATCTGCCAAGTGACCCTATGTAGGGGGAACATTCCCTATTCTGCTCTGTGTCAGTGTGTATCAGGGTCCCTGAGGACAGGTATCAATCCATATCTGCCAAGTGACCCTATGTAGGGAGAACAGTCCCTATTCTGCTCTGTGTCAGTGTGTATCATGGTCCCTGAGGACAGATGTTGTTCCATATCTGCCAAGTGACCCTATGTAGGGGGAACAGTCCCTATTCTGCTCTGTGTGAGGAGGAGGAACGGGAAATGAGTAGCTCGGCATCCAACCTTGTGCAAATGGGGTCTTTCATGCTGTCATGCCTGTTGAGGGACCCTTGTATAAAAAGGCTGAAGGAGAACGACCTGTACTGGGTGTCCACGCTACTAGACCCCCGGTATAAGCAGACAGTGGTGGAAATGTTACCGAATTACAAGTCAGAAAGGATGCAGCATTTGCAAAATAAATTAAAAAGTATGCTTTACACAGCGTATAAGGGTGATGTCACAGCACAATGGGAATCTAACAGGGGAAGAGGTGAAAGTCATCCTGCTCCTCCCACGACCACGCCATATCTGCCAAGTGACCCTATGTAGGGGGAACAGTCTCTATTCTGCTCTGTGTCAGTGCGTATCAGGGGCTTTGAGGACAGGTGTCAATCCATGTCTGCCAAGTGACCCTATGTAGGGGGAACAGTCCCTATTCTGCTCTGTGTCAGTGTGTATCAGGGATCCTTAGGATAGGTGTCAATCCATATCTGCCAAGTGACCCTATGTAGGAGGAACAGTCCCTATTCTGCTCTGTGTCAGTGTGTATCATGGTCTCTGAGGACAGGTGTCAATCCATATCTGCCAAGTGACCCTATGTAGGGGGAACAGTCCCTATTCTGCTCTGTGTCAGTGTGTATCAGGGATCCTTAGGATAGGTGCCAATCCATATCTGCCAAGTGACCCTATGTAGGAGGAACAGTCCCTATTCTGCTCTGTGTCAGTGTGTATCATGGTCTCTGAGGACAGGTGTCAATCCATATCTGCCAAGTGACCCTATGTAGGGGGAACAGTCCCTATTCTTCTCTGTGTCAGTGTGTATCAGGGTTCCTTAGGATAGGTGTCAATTCATATCTGCCAAGTGACCCTATGCAGGGGGAACAGTCTCTATTCTGCTCTGTGTCAATGTGCATCATGGTCTCTGAGGACAGGTGTCAATCCATATCTGCCAAGTGACCCTATGTAGGGGGAACAGTCCCTATTTTTCTCTGTGTCAGTGTGTATCAGGGATCCTTAGGATAGGTGTCAATCCATATCTGCCAAGTGACCCTACAGGGAGTGCAGAATTATTAGGCAAATTAGTATTTTGACCACATCATCCTCTTTATGCATGTTGTCTTACTCCAAGCTGTATAGGCTTGAAAGCCTACTACCAATTAAGCATATTAGGTGATGTGCATCTCTGTAATGAGAAGGGGTGTGGTCTAATGACATCAACACCCTATATCAGGTGTGCATAATCATTAGGCAACTTCCTTTCCTTTGGCAAAATGGGTCAAAAGAAGGACTTGACAGGCTCAGAAAAGTCAAAAATAGTGAGATATCTTGCAGAGGGATGCAGCACTCTTAAAATTGCAAAGCTTCTGAAGCGTGATCATCGAACAATCAAGCGTTTCATTCAAAATAGTCAACAGGGTCGCAAGAAGCGTGTGGAGAAACCAAGGCGCAAAATAACTGCCCATGAACTGAGAAAAGTCAAGCGTGCAGCTGCCAAGATGCCACTTGACACCAGTTTGCCCATATTTCAGAGCTGCAACATCACTGGAGTGCCCAAAAGCACAAGGTGTGCAATACTCAGAGACATGGCCAAGGTAAGAAAGGCTGAAAGACGACCACCACTGAACAAGACACACAAGCTGAAACGTTAAGACTGGGCCAAGAAATATCTCAAGACTGATTTTTCTAAGGTTTTATGGACTGATGAAATGAGAGTGAGTCTTGATGGGCCAGATGGATGGAGTGGTAAAGGGCAGAGAGCTCCAGTCCGACTCAGACGCCAGCAAGGTGGAGGTGGAGTACTGGTTTGGGCTAGTATCATCAAAGATGAGCTTGTGGGTCCTTTTTCGGGTTGAGGATGGAGTCAAGCTCAACTCCCAGTCCTACTGCCAGTTTCTGGAAGACACCTTCTTCAAGCAGTGGTACAGGAAGAAGTCTGCATCCTTCAAGAAAAACATGATTTTCATGCAGGACAATGCTCCATCACACGCGTCCAAGTACTCCACAGCGTGGCTGGCAAGAAAGGGTATAAAAGAAGAAAATCTAATGACATGGCCTCCTTGTTCACCTGATCTGAACCCCATTGAGAACCTGTGGTCCATCATCAAATGTGAGATTTACAAGGAGGGAAAACAGTACACCTCTCTGAACAGTGTCTGGGAGGCTGTGGTTGCTGCTGCACACAATGTTGATGGTGAACAGATCAAAACACTGACAGAATCCATGGATGGCAGGCTTTTGAGTGTCCTTGCAAAGAAAGGTGGCTATATTGGTCACTGATTTGTTTTTGTTATGTTTTTGAATGTCAGAAATGTATATTTGTGAATGTTGAGATGTTATATTGGTTTCACTGGTAAAAATAAATAATTGAAATGGGTATATATTTGTTTTTTGTTAAGTTGCCTAATAATTATGCACAGTAATAGTCACCTGCACACACAGATATCCCCCTAAAATAGCTATAACTAAAAACAAACTAAAAACTACTTCCAAAAATATTCAGCTTTGATATTAATGAGTTTTTTGGGTTCATTGAGGACATGGTTGTTGTTCAATAATAAAATTAATCCTCAAAAATACAACTTGCCTAATAATTCTGCACTCCCTGTATGTGAGGGGAATAGTCCCTATTCTGCTCTGTGTCAGTGTGTATCAGGGTCTCTGAGGACAGGTGTCAATCCATATGTCAAGCTGTCAATATGTCATATGTCAGGTGTCAATCCATATCCATTGTGATTTAGGAATGTTAGGTGATTTCTGCCCTTTATGGATTAAAACCAGACTCTGCATCAACTGTGTAATTTTCCATGGGAGTTTTGCCATGGATCCCCCTCCGGCATGCCACAGTCCAGGTGTTAGTCCCCTTGAAACAACTTTTCCATCACTTTTGTGGCCAGAAAGAGTCCCTGTGGGTTTTACAATATTTTATTACATTGATATTTAGGTATTTGTTTACTATATATCCTGTTTGGTTGGTATCATTGAACCTCTGACAAGTTTTTGTATATTATCAGCATGTGAGTCATGTTTTGATCTTTTTTGATATGCATTGTGAGATATCTAGCTTTTTTGTACCCATCTAATAATAATTTTTTTTCACATTAATGGTTGTGCTTGTTGACTGGATATTATATGGTATGTACTGTGTGTTAGGGATGTACTGTGTGTGTGTAGGTTGTGTAGTGTTTGTCTGTAGAGGCTCTAGTGTGTGCGTAAAGGATCTATATTGTGTATATGGGATTTTCTGTGTGTGTCAGGGATGCTCTGTGCATGTCAGAGATGTACTGTATGTGTTAGGGATGCTCTGTGCATGTCAGGGATGTTATGTGTGTGTTAGGGATGTTATGTGCAGATAAGGGATGCACTGTGTGTATCAGGGATGTTCTGTGCATGTCAGAGATGTACTGTATGTGTCAGGGATGCTCTGTGCATGTCAGGGATGTTATGTGTGTGTTAGGGATGTTATGTGTATATAAGGGATGTACTGTGTGTGTCAGGGATGTTCTGTGAAAGTAAGGGATGTACTGTGTGTGTCAGGGATGTTATGTGTGTGTTAGGGATGTTATGTGTATATAAGGGGTGTACTGTGTGTGTCAGGGATGTTCTGTGAATGTAAGGGATGTACTGTGTGTGTCAGGGATGTTATGTGTGTGTTAGGGATGTTATGTGTATATAAGGGATGTACTGTGTGTGTCAGAGATGTTCTGTGAATGTAAGGGATGTACTGTGTGTGTCAGGGATGTTATGTGTGTGTTAGGGATGTTATGTGTATATAAGGGATGTACTGTGTGTGTCAGGGATGTTCTGTGAATGTAAGGGATGTACTGTGTGTGTTAGGGATGTTATGTACATATAAGGAATGTACTGTGTGTGTCAGGGATGTTCTGTGAATGTAAGGGATGTACTGTGTGTGTCAGGGATGTTATGTGTGTGTCAGGGATGTACTGCATGTGTGTCAGGGATATTCTTTTTGTGTCAGTGATGCTTTGTGTGTGTCAAGGATGTACTGTGTGTGCCAGGATGTACATATATGTGTGTCAGGGATGTTCTGTGTGTGTGTAAGGGATGCTCTGTGCATGTCAGAGATGTACTGTATGTGTCAGGGATGCTCTGTGCATGTCAGGGATGTTATGTGTGTGTTAGGGATGTTATGTGTATATAAGGGATGTACTGTGTGTGTCAGGGATGTTCTGTGAATGTAAGGGATGTACTGTGTGTGTCAGGGATGTTATGTGTGTGTGTTAGGGATGTTATGTGTATATAAGGGATGTACTGTGTGTCAGGGATGTTCTGTGAATGTAAGGGATCTACTGTGTGTGTTAGGGATGTTATGTACATATAAGGGATGTACTGTGTGTGTCAGGGATGTTCTGTGAATGTAAGGGATGTACTGTGTGTGTCAGGGATGTTATGTGTGTGTCAGGGATGTACTGCATGTGTGTCAGGGATATTCTTTTTGTGTCAGTGACGCTTTGTGTGTGTCAAGGATGTACTGTGTGTGCCAGGATGTACTATATGTGTGTCAGGGATGTTCTGTGTGTGTAAGGGATATTATGTGTATATCAGGGATGTACTCTGTGTGAAGAGAGATGTTCTGTGTGTGTTAGAGATGTTCTGTGTGTGTCAAGGATGTACTCTGTGTGTCAGGGGCATTAAGTGTGTGTAGGGGATGTACTGTGCATGTCAGGGATGTTATGTATGTGTCAGAGATGTTCTGTGTGTGTAAGGGATGTTCTGTGTGTCAGGAATATACTGTTTGTGTCAAGGACGTTCTGTGTGTGTGTGTAAGGGATGTTGTTTGTGTGTCAGAGATGTTCTGTGTGTGTGTCAGGAATGTACTGTGTGTGTGTGGGGGGGGGGGAGGTGAAGTATGTCCATTCAGTGTTTGTGAGGGGTGCAGTGTGTGTGTGTGTGGCGGGGGAGATTGTTTGGGGAGCAATTGAACTATAACTATAATATATAAACATCCAATAATATGGATGCACTCACGGTCTTCAAAATATTCAATATTTTAATGTAGTGTTAAAAAACGATCATCAACGTTTCAGTCCTCCGTTTGGGACTTTCATCAGGATCAAAAGTATCATACAAGTTATAACAAAGCCCAGGCTGAATAGCACCCAACATTTAAGGGATTATTAAGCAAGAGTGCAAAAGAACTTCTGTTTTTTACATATATATATATATATATATATATATATATAAAATAAATACATGTTATTGACTATAGTTCATGCTCAAAGTAAAGCTTTGAAAAAAAATTGGAAATTAAGCGTGATAAGGAAATTGCAGAAAAATGCTCAAAAATATCATATTTCATCAACAAAATATTACTTTTATTAATAAATATTCTGCCATTTAACACGTTTAACTTGTTGTTGGGGAATAGCCACAAGGAGGCACTATTTGAATATGCTAAGTGCTACCACATTTCTCTAAACTAATATAGTCAGATAGATTATGAAAGCTTTAAACAACATTCTCATTTCTGATTTATTTTTGAATTTTTTTTTTTTTTTATTAAATAAGTGTTACTATTATAAAAATGTTTAAAATAATCCAAAACACTAAACACAGTTACATAGAAACATAGAATGTGACGGCAGATAAGAACCATTCTGCCCATCTAGTCTGCCCAATTTTCTAAATACTTTCATTAGTCCCTGGCCTAATCTTATAGTTAGGATAGCCTTATGCCTATCCCACGCATGCTTGAACTCCTTTACAGTGTTAACCTCTACCACTTCAGCTGGAAGGCTATTCCATGCATCCACTACCCTCTCAGTAAAGTGATACTTCCTGAAATTATTTTTAAACCTTTGCCCCTCTAATTTAAGACTATGTCCTCTTGTTGTGGTAGTTTTTCTTCTTTTAAATATAGTCTCCTCCTTTACTGTGTTGATTCCCTTTATGTATTTAAATGATTCTATCATATCCCCCCTGTCTCGTCTTTCCTCCAAGCTATACATGTTAAGATCCTTCAACCTTTCCTGGTAAGTTTTATCCTGCAATCCATGAACCAGTTTAGTAGCCAGGGGCGGACTGACCACTCGGGCATATCGGTCATGGACCGAGGGCCCGAGGCAGCCAGGGGCCCGGCAGCACAGCCATGCTCCAGCTGGAGAGATCAGAGATCTCTCCAACTGGAACGGCAAAAAAATAAAAAAAGTATTTTCCTTTATTAGGTTGCTGGGGCCCCTGATGCAGCGCAGGGCCCCAGCAACCTACCGCTCTGTAAATCACCCCCCTCTCACCCTCACCCGAGACCTGGCAGCTTCACCTCCTCTCTGCCAGGTCTCCTCCTTCCTGTCCCATGCGGCTCTGTGTGATGGGAGAGGCGGAGCCAGGAAGTGACATCACTTCCTGTACTCTCCTCTCACACAGAGATCACAGCCACCAGGGGAGGGAGCAGCAGCCTGGGAGAGAAGAGGGAGGAGAGAGACAGGTAGGCACTAATCACCCCCCCCCCCCTGTCACTAGTCACCCCCACTCTGTCACTAGTCACCCCCCTGTCACTGTCACCCTCCCTCTGTCACTAGTCACCCCCCTCTTTCACTGGTCACCCCCCCTCTGTCATTGGTCACCCCCCCGTCACGGTCACCCCTCCCTCTGTCACTAGTCACCCCTCCCTCTGTCACTAGTCACCCCCCCTTTCACTGTCACCCCCCTCTGTCACTGTCACCCCCGCTCTGTCACTGTCACCCCTCCCTCTGTCACTAGTCACCCCCCTCTGTCACTGTCACCCCCCTGTCACTGTCACCCCCCTCTGTCACTAGTCACCCCTCCCTCTGTCACTGGTCACACCCCTGTCACTGGTTACCCCCCCTCTGTCACTGTCACCCCTCCCTCTGTCACTGTCACCCCCCCTCTGTCACTGTCACCCCCCCCTCTGTCACTGTCACCCCACCTCTGTCACTGTCACCCCCCTCTGTCACTGTCACCCCCCTCTGTCACTGTCACCCCCCTCTGTCACTGTCACCCCCCCTCTGTCACTGTCAACCCGCTCTGTCACTGTCACCCCTCCCCCTGTCACTGTCACCCCTCCCCTGTCACTGTCACCCCTCCCTCTGTCACTAGTCACCCCCCTCTGTCACTAGTCACCCCCCTCTGCCACTAGTCACCCCCTCTCTCTGTCACTGTGTCACCCCCTCCCTCACTGCCACAAGTCACCACTCCCTCCGTCACTGTGTCACTAATCACTCACTCCCTCCGTCACTGTGTCACTAATCACTCCCTCCCTGTGTCACTGTGTCACCCCCACCCTCCCTCTGTCACTAGTCACCCCACCCTCTGTCACCCCTTCCCTCCCTCTGTCATTGTGTCACCCCCTCCCTCTGTCATTAGTCACCCCTCCCTCTGTCACTAGTCACCCCCTCTCTCTGTCATTAGTCACCCCTTCCCTCCCTCACTCTGTCCTTAGTCACCCCCTCCCTCCGTCACTAGTCACCCCATCCCTCCCTCTGTCACTAGTCACCCCATCCCTCCCTCTGTCACTAGTCACCCCTCCCTCTGTCACTGTGTCACCCCCTCCCTCCCTCTGTCACTAGTCACCCCTCCCTCTGTCACTGTGTCACCCCCTCCCTCACTCTGTCACTAGTCACCCCCTCCCTTACTCTGTCACTAGTCACCCCCTCCCTTACTCTGTCACTAGTCACCCCCTCCCTCACTCTGTCACTAGTCACCCCCTCACTCTAGTGACAGTGAGGGAGGGGGAGGGTGTGACTAGTGATAGAGGGAGGAGATGACTAGTGACAGAGTGAGGGAGGCATAGGGTGACTAGTGACAGAGGGAGGGAGGGGGTGACTAGTGATAGAGGGAGGAGATGACTAGTGACAGAGTGAGGGAGGCATAGGGTGACTAGTGACAGAGGGAGGGAGGGGGTGACTAGTGACAGAGGGAGGGAGGGGGTGACTAGTGACAGAGGGAGGGAGGGGGTGACTAGTGACAGAGTGAGGGAGGGGTGACTAGTGAGGGAGGGAGGGGGTGACTAGGGACAGAGGGAGGGTGTGACTAGTGACAGTCACCCTCTCCCTCCCTCTGTAACTAGTCAACCCTTCCCTCCATTACTCTGTCACTAGTCACCCCCTCACTCACTCTGTCACTGTCACTAGTCACCCCTTCCCTTCCTTACTCTGTCACTAGTCACCCCCTCCCTCACTCTGTCAGTAGTCACCCCCTCACTCTAGTGACAGAGTGAGTGAGGGGATGACTGGTGACAGAGTGAGGGAGGGAGGTGGTGACTAGTGACAGAGTAAGGGGGACAGTCACCCCCTCCCTCACTCTGTCACTAGTCACCCCCTCCCTCCCTGACTCTGCCTCCAGGTACCCCCTCACTCTGCCACCTGTCACCCTCTCCCTCACACACTCTGTCACCTGTCACATATGCATTCACACTGACACTACATCCAGACATGCACAAGTGCATTCACACAGACTCAAATACAAACATGCATTAATACACAGGTCTTCACAATATACACATCCAAATGAATGCTGTATTATATGAGAGTTGTATTTAAAGGGACACTATAGTCACCCAGACCACTTCAGCTCAATGAAGTGGTCTGGGTGCCAGGTCCCTCAGGTTTTAACCCTTCAGATGTAAACATAGCAGTTTCAGAGAAACTGCTATGTTTACTTAGCAGGGTTAATCAAACCTCTAGTGGGTGTCATCCTGACGTGCAGAACGTCTATAGGAAAGCATTGAGAAATGCTTTCCTATGGACTGTTTGAAAGCGCACTTGCCGCGCATGCGCATTTCGCTCCACTCATGAGCTGACGTCGGCGGGGGAGGAGAGGTCACCAGCGCCGAGGGGGCCCGGTGCTGGATAAAGGTAAGCTGCTGAAGGGGTTTTAACCCCTTCAGCGCAACGGGAGGGGGACCCTGAGGGTGGGAGCACCCTTAGGGCACTATAGTGTCAGGAAAACAAAGCGGTTTTCCTGACACTATAGTGATCCTTTAACATTTATTTAATGCACATATATTTGTGCATTCAAAGGGCCTGGGATCTAATTTTGCCCGGGGGCCCCAAAGGCTCTCAGTCCGCCCCTGTTAGTAGCCCTTCTCTGTACTCTGTCTAAAGTATTAATATCCTTCTGGAGATATGGTCTCCAGTACTGCGTACAATACTCCAAGTGAGGTATCAATAGTGTTCTGTACAATGGCATGAGAACTTCCCTCTTTCTACTGCTAATACCTCTCCCTATACAAAAAAAGCATTCAGCTAGCATTACCTGCTGATCTATTACATTGTCTGCCTACCTTTAAGTCATCAGAAATAATTATCCCTAAATCCCTTTCCTCAGATGTTAAGGTTAGAACTCTATCAAATATTCTGTAATCTGCCCTTGGGTTTTTACGTTCAAGATGCATTATCTTGCACGTGTCCACATTAAATGTCAGTTGCCATAACTCTGACCATTTTTCTAGTTTACCTAAATCATTTGCCATTTGGCTTATCTCTCCTGGAACATCAACCCTGTTACATATCTTAGTATCATCATCAAAAAGACATACCTTACCATCAAGACCTTCTGCAATATCGCTAATAATAATATTAAAGAGAATGGGTCCAAGTCCAGATCCATGAGGTACCCCAGTGGTGACAAGCCCATGCTTTAAATATACTCCATTGACTACAACCCTCTGTTGCTTGTCACCCGGCCACTGCCTTACCCATTCAACAATATTGGAATCCAAACTTATAGATTGCAGTTTATCAATAAGCCTTCTATGCCAACAGTGTCAAAACCCTTACTGAAATCTAGGTAAGCAATGTCTACTGCACCACCCTGATCTATTATTTTAGTTACCCAATCAGAAAAATCAATAAGGTTAGTTTAGCATGATCTCCCTGAAGTAAACCCATGTTGTCCCTGATCTTGAAATCTATGTGATTTTAGATCTTCAACAATCCTATCGATTAACATGGTTTCCATTACTTTCCCCACTACTGAAGTGAGGCGTACTGGCCTATAGTTGCCCGACTCCTCCCTACTGCCTTTCTTGTGAATGGGTTACTATACACCAATAAAACAGTGTCTCTTAAAGGATCACTAGAGGGTCAGGAACACAAACATGTATTCCTGACCCTATAGTGTTAAAACCACCATCTAGACCCCCTGGACCCCTCCCGCCTCCATAAATGTAGTAAAAATCTTACTGTATTCAAGCCTGAAGCTGTAACTCTGCATGCTGTTAGTCTCAGAAAAACAGGCAGCCTGCTGACATCATCAGAAGTGGTAGCCTGATTCAATCACAATACTTCCCCATAGGATTGGCTGAGACTGACAAGGAGGCAGATCAGGGGCAGAGCCAGCATGATTCAAACACAGCCCTGGCCAATCAGCATCTCCTCATCAGCATCTCCTTCAAAGTGAATTTCAAATTTAAGGCCAAAGCAGCCGATTTGAAAGCATAGCAGTATTAGAGAATCCAGTTCAGCTATTTTACCATTAAATTTGAAATTCACTTTTAATTAATTTGGAATTCTTTCTTTAGTGAATAACCCTGTTAGTTTTGACAACAAAAGAACGGGTAAGTGAGAATAACAAGGTGCAAATTAGTGCAGGCAAGTCACTGAAAACCAGGAAACACTCCCTGTATCCCCCCAATAGAGAGTTAAGGATCAAACTCACATGAAAAAGGGAAACAGGAAAATCAAACTTTAATACACAAAATATTAAAAAGAAGAAAGTAGGAACACTCACAAAAGTAATAGCACGATTGAAATAGAAAAATATGTGCACAAACGCTTATTGCCTCAATGTGGGCTTAGTCCCCAGGAACATCAGTCAGCAGTGTGAGTCTCTGTGCCTCAACAGGGCTTCCTCCGCACTATGATTTCTCTGTTTCTCTTTTTCATGTGAGTTTGATCCTTAACTCTGCATTTTGGTATCTATAACCACCTCATATTTTGTTATTGTGACACCCTGTACTGTATTTTACCTTTGTGTTATACAGTGTGCTTGCCCTTGTTAGTTTTGGGCTGGCTAATGTCAATTCTGTGCAGGATTTGCATCTCACGCCAGCACGAACAGCATGTTGGCACCAGACAACCAATGGCAGCAAGGCCCCCCACTCCATGAAACTTCTGTCCTCCCCTAAGTCTGTCCATCCTGCCCTTCCTTACCCCTGGTGAGGGAGAGTAACATCACATAAGGAGAATTAGGCAGCAGTGAGAAAATGGACTTGGCGATGGAACGAAGGTATGTTTTATGTTGTTTGTTTTAAAAGTGTGGGTTACCCTAACAAACATTAGTGTTTTGTGCAAACACTGTTTTTTTGTTGGTGTAACCCTTTAAGGTTACCAAAATTTCAATCCAATCAAACATATACACTCCAGACCCATAAAGCACTTTAGCTTGCTGAACAGCATTATGTGTGAAGAGTGTGTCCTCTTTATTTAATTTTATTTATTTATTTTTAATAGAAATTGACACTTTTATTAATTGATCTAATTGACCTGGCTACATCCCTTTGGCTTTCAATCAGACTGTCAGTACCATTACGCCCTGGTTTGTTTAGCTCACTGGAGCTAAACTCAAGAGGCAGCAATTACTCAGAGCACCTGCCTTGCAAAGACTTCTCAATGAGCTGCATCGGGACGTCTGTGATTGGACAGTCACACAAAGTCTGGGTGGGGTTAGAAGAGGAGGGATTGCAAAAGCAGAACTGCAACATTTGCAAGCTGTGTTAAGATTTACCTCAATAAATAAAATGGCAAAGCATTAAAGGAACACTGATAATCAATTTTAGTAATATTTAAAATAGAGGTTTACATGTATTACAGCCTGTGTGTATTATTGTTATAATTCCTTTTATTTATTTTTTATTTGACAATGTTTAATGAGCCATAAGAAATTCAGTAGGATACAGAAAGCAAGAGGGTGGATACAATGGTACCATCAGTACAGAAGGCATAGGGTTAATACAATACAGCCATCAATTGGTAAACAATGTGCGTAATGACATTTATAAAGGTTGTGCACTTTTCGGAGAACTAGTTCCGAGTGCAGAACCCATCTACTTGAGCGAACAGCGCAAATCCACATTGTAAATAGTTTAGTCTTTTATCTTTTTGTTTTATCTTATTTTTACACCACTTTATTCTACAAAAAAAATGGAAAAAAGAGTCAGGTATTATTTTCAAATGCTTTTATATAACTAAATAAATCTTTTTAGTGCAACCAATTGCCTACCGTTCTTCTATCATAGATCCTCTTTGAACTTTCTGATTATCCAACAAAACTCCATGCAGATAAACACGAGCTAATATGATATCATAAATCCTCACATTCTGCCCAAGTTAAAAGGAAAGTGAATCATTTATATTTATCTGTCAGTTACTCTGATTGATAGGAAAATACATCTTCTTTTGGCCTATGGCATCTCATGCAAGGGCAAATGGACCTTTCTTTGATCTCCCTGCTGGCCAATGAAGGAGCAACAAGCCCACCGAGGGACTGCTGCTTGCCCATCAATAAAAACAGGGCAGCATTTTGTTATATGCTACTAATAGTCCCAAGTTCCCTGTTTTGGCCAAGAACAGCAAAGGGGATTCTGGGCTACCACTAATAAATTGCAAAATTTAGACCAGAGGCTTTTCGAGAACTTATTTAGGGTTTTAGCCCAGGTCAGTCCCCCTCTCCCTCCCCCCACTGCCAACACTCCTGCAGAGCTCTGTGATTGGTTGGCCTGGAAGTCAATTAACCATTGAGGTCTGAAAAGTAAGTATTGACTCTCATGGGACATGAATGGTAATATGAATAGATTATGTTTATAGAAGACTGAAGACTTAAAGGAAGGCCAATCAATATGTAGTGAGGTCTCAGTGCAGGAATAAACAGTTCAATTCTGTTATAAAATGCTATTTTTTATAAAAAAAAAAGTGATGATGGGCTATATCTATGAAAGCAACGTACCTCCCAACCAGTGGCGTACACAGAACCCATGGGGCCCCAGGGCGAAAACTGATCCGTGGGCCCCCCCCTCCGCGCTTACTCTGCGCGGGCCGGGGCCGCAACACTTGGCGGTGGGCACCTGGCCCTGCAACCCCTGCGACCGCGGTATGTACGCCAGTGCATGCAGATACACATACACTTAAAGGACTGACAGACACCCAGATCACATCAGCTCAATGAAGTGGTCTGGGTGCCAGGTCCCTCTAGTTTTAACCCTGCAGCTGAAAACATAGCAGTTTCAGAGGAACTGCTATGTTTCACTGAGGATTAATCCAGCCTCTAGTGGCTGTCTCATTGACAGCCGCTAGGGGAGCTTCCGCGATTCTCATTGTGAAAATCACAGTGAGAAGATGCTGAACGTCCATAGGAAAGCATTGAGTAATGCTTTCCTATGGGCGGTTTGAATGCATGCACGGCTCTTGCCGCGCATGCGCATTCGGAGCTGAGAGGCGGATCGGGGCGGAGGGATCCCCAGCGCCAAGGGAGCGCTGGAGAAAGGTAAGTGCTGAAGACACATACACACACTCTCACGAACAGACGCATACACACTAGCTAACAGACACACACTCTCACGAACAGATGCATACACACTAGCTAACAGACACACACATTTACTGACAGACACACACTCAGTAACAGACATACATACACAATCACTAGCACACACTCTAACAATAACACACACACTCTAACACACACACTTTAACACACACACACACACTCTAACACACACACACACTCTAACACTAACACACACACTCTAACGCACTAGAGTGCTCCCTCGAGCGCCCGCAGGACTGGCTAGCCGGTGACACCAGGGCAAGCCTCGGGAGGGCCCAGAGGTGGCCAGCTCCTGGGCCCCCTAGGAGAAGAGACTGGCCACACTGGCGTACATAACGGGTACATACTCTGGTGGGCCGGGCCCAGTCGCAGCCGCGACCCCGATATGTACACCACTGCTCCCAACATTCAAATGCACAAAGAGGGACACACTTTAACTTTAGGGATGTGTGGGTGTGGCCAGGAACAGGGTTGTTCTGAAAAATTTTATGAGATTTACTAATAATATTTATCTAACAAAAATTTAATTGAGATTAAGATCAATGTATTCTATTTGCACATACTGATATCTAAACACATTTATTACAAACTAAAGACACATTGCTGAGTATTATTGCTGTAAAGCCCTGTTATACACTCAGACACACAAAAAATATGGAGCTCCTAGAAAAGAGGGACATTGTGATAGAAACGAGGGACATTAAGGCCTCGATTTAATATTGTTGGATAAGCTGTCCAAATGATTTAATATTTTTGAATAAACTTTTTATGCTATGAAACATATTTTCATTTTGTATTATTTTGATAGTTTTGATATATTGATATATTTTTTATGTATATTTTTTATTTTATTTTTATTTTAATATTTTGAAAGAAATGACTTTTAACTTGTATTTGAACATATTAAATAATTTGGAAAGCTTATTAGAAAATACTAAATAAGGCCTAAGATAGGAAAGAGGGACAGAGGGATTTGGTCTAATATAGGCACTGTCCCACCTAAATAGGAACACGTGGGAGGTATGCAGCAGGTTAAAACAATTAACTGGATCAAACAATGCTCTAATAATCGCATATATGACAGTTACTTTGTAACTGTAGCTTATGAATCTATTGTCAGTCTGAGTATAACTGAGATTCTGCAGGGTAGTGAGGTAAACCCCTCTGTCAACAGCTGTCCCCTCCCATGTTAGATATGCCAACTGCCTGTCTTTTGGAAAAGGTATTGTTTAAGATCTCTGTGTAATATCAGACATAAATATACATATACATGTATGTATTTATATTAGCTTTACCAGAACATACCAAAGCGCTGCATCACAAAGACCTCCCAGCTGTTGCCAGCACATCTGCAGGTTCAAAGGCAGAGCTCCACATGAAAGATCCACACACTCACACATATATGGATGTATACACATGTATCCCCAGGCTTAGCTCTGCATCTCGTATATTGACCTCATAAAGCATTGCAAGTGTTTGAAAACCACATCTGTGGAAGAAAGCTTAAAACAATCCTTCTCCCAATACCACATCAATGCAATGTGTCTGTGTCCTGTGTTGTCTGCCCATAGGTGAGAGTGTACAAGGACTAGTAAGTGGAACAAACTACCTACAATAGTGCACAGAGTAACAAGAGAGACTGTAGTATGAGATGTGATGGAAGATGCTTGAGCAACATCAATGCATCAAGGAAGAAAATTGTAAGGGATAAGCATAACTGATAAGCAGACTGATAGCTCTTTGAGTAACCTGAGGTAAAAGGTGTCTTGGAAAAACAGAAATAACAAACACACGGACACCCGTGGAAAAGTGTAAAAATATGTAAAAACACAGAAAACTTAACTGATAGGTACACGACTTCCCAAGGTTATCTCCCAGCTGATAACCATATAACAAGGTATGTATGATAGATAGGATATTTTGGGATTCTGTAAGTGTACCTATAATAGAGGACAAAACATAGTGCAAATATTGCTTAAAAACTGAAATGAAGCTTCCAATGATTAGAATGCACTCACATATTCCAGGAAAATAAAGCGTGTTATAGGTGCCTCCCCTTGGTGGAAGAAAAAGGGGGGTATGTTCCTTTAAAAACTCCATCCTCGAGTGATAGCCAATGGGGTATCCGGGTCAGCCAGGAGATTCACAGACAGCAAACCAAACGAAATACTTCAATGGCAATTTATTCACTTGTAGAAAGGTATATGGTAAAAATCATAAAAGCAAATTAAGATAGCGGTGCTGGTCCTACGTGTTTCGTCCTTGTGCAAAAGGACTTCCTCAGGGACCTCTTTCAATGATTAATAATCAACAGGTACATAAAATCACAGCAGCATCCTAAACACACTAACATTGAAACATCTTATATAGGGCTAGTCCCTTAAAGTCATTGGTGGAATAGTGGGTGTCTTCCAATCCTGCAGTTCCGATTCGTCAAGGTGTTCTCCTTCAGGTGTGCTTGCTTTACCGAGATGAAAAAGCCGGGTCCGTTTCCCTTGTCGGCTACTTCCGCATTCGTCATCTGTGACGCGTGCGTCACGTGTGTCATCACGTGATCCTCATGCGTTCCATGCTCGGACCGAAAAAATGGCTGTGCGTTCCACAGCATAGAAAACAGCCTAAGGGAGAGTTTTTCTTATACCAGATATTTATATATACGTAACTGCAAAATAGAAGACTGTTAGAAACCATCTTTTCATCTAAAATATAAAAAAAGGGTAATGATGTGTCCTCTATATAAATGAAACGAATAATGAAAAAGTCAGTTTTAAGACATAATAGAGAATTCACCAATCCCCTTTTTCTTCCACCAAGGGGAGGCACCTATAACACGCTTTATTTTCCTGGAATATGTGAGTGCATTCTAATCATTGGAAGCTTCATTTCAGTTTTTAAGCAATATTTGCACTATGTTTTGTCCTCTATTATAGGTACACTTACAGAATCCCAAAATATCCTATCTATCATACAAAAGGTGTCTTGGGTCAGATTAGGGATTAGAAAATTTAATGCAGAACCGTATGTCTTAATCGCACAACTGTTAACCCTGAATAATATTTGAGCGTGAGGAATTCCAAAGCTAAGGGAATTGCGTCAGATTCATGGGAAAGGGAATTAAAGGAAACCTCCCATGCTTTAAATTCCTCGATCTGTTTGTATCTTACCCTGGTCCCTGGAATTAACTATGTAGAAAACCCGGTCAGACAGAAGAGGATGCGTTAAAAGTCTACCAGGGCTGCTATCCACATACGTTGGCAGAGCTTGGTTAAGAGATCCCTGGTCCCTAGGAAGCAATCCGCTGTCCAGCCTAATGGTACCTTTTGTCCCCTGATTAGAGGTTGGATCAGCGGGTACCATGGTCTGGAGGTCCAAATAGGGTACACTAAAACCAGATTGGGCATCCTGTCCCGGCAAAGTTTCTCTAACACCTTCATCAGAATAAATGGAGAGAGAAAATTGTAAAGGCTTGGAATGTCTGTGCATTGGAAGGACATCACATCCATCTTCCAAGCTCCTTTTGCCCAAGTCCTGGTTACAAATTTGTGAGTCTGAGCCAAGGTCTGAGATGCAAAAAAGATCTATCTGTCTCTTGCCCAATCTGCTCTCTATCAGCCGAAATAAGGCACTCTTTAACTGGACTGTAGCCAGGGACAAACGCTGGCGGAACAGGGAATCTCCCAGTTCGTTTGCCTCTCCTGGTACGTGAACTGCCAAAATTCGAACTTTGTGAACCAGAGCCCAGGATCACAGGTCCAAAGTCTCTAGGAAAAGACCTTTTGTCCTTGTGCCCCCTCTGTGGTTGACATAAACTACCACTGTCCTGTTGTTCGATTGAACCATTACCGACACACCTAGGGGGTTCAACGGAACGAGGCCTTGGAGGGCTAATCTGATTGCTCTTAACTCTAGTAAATTTATGTGAAGAAGCCTTTCTTGAACTGACCAAACTACTCTTATCACGCCTTAGGCAGAGAAAGCACCCCATCCCTTGGTAGAAGCATCTGTGGTCAAGGTTAACTCAAAAGGCCCCTACAGAAGGGGGCGAGGAAGTGGACTTGCCCCTTCCAATATCTTGTTTAGCTCTTTTCGGACACTCGTGGGAATGACGACCATTGACCGATAATAAGCACTGCTTTGCTCTAAGCTTTTAGAAGTGCCATCTTAGAAGCCAGTAAAGCTGGTAGGGAAGGGTTATTATGAGAGGATCCCTCCTTCTCTGCCTTATCTAACAGAAGGGGACCAACAGCATCCGCAATTTTAAATTGTACATTGCGAAATGTCTGATCCACGAGATCCGCAGAAACACTGCTTCCTGTAATGGATAACAGTGCTGGATAAATTTCAGGGGCCACTAGTGCCGGAATGTCAGGGATACCAATATGATTTCTAAGGAGGAGATCATCCTCCTTAACTAGCTGTGATCTGAAAGCTAGTTTGACAAAATCCCTGACTTTGGACTCTTGTTTGATTGCCCATCTTGAATGGAATAATTTTGAAGGGAGCACTTTACCTAAAAGGCTCACTCTGGTCATCTGAATGTTGCTCAACTTTCCTCGTTCAGTGGAAGCTGCAGAGCGAACCACCTCCTCGGACTCCTAATCAATCTCCGGTGATCCCTGTCTGGAACAGGACCGGCTTAGGGAGGATGAATGAGCAAACGCTCTTGAGGTGGACGGTGAGGGACTGACAGCACTAAACGAGTCTTGTCCCTTTTGTGTGAAAACTGCTTTGAGGGAAACACACGTTTCGCTTTTGGAGGTACCATCCCTTTAAAACGTTAACTACTCAAATGAGAATGAGGGGAAGAGGGACTAAAATGAAGGTTATCCTCAGAACTTGAAGAGGAAAGGCAACCCTTTTTTCTTTTACTAACTGGGACTATATCCTCCTCAGAAGATGAAGAGGATAGGTCCCTGGCAAGGAAGGCTCTCTTCTAACATTGATGGGTCTGTCTCTTGGAGAGAAAACCACAATATCTGTGGCAGACACAGAAATGGAGTCCTCCATTAACGTTGCCATTTTAAAATCTGAGGTGATCAGGGCTGCCGCGAGCTGCACGTCTGTCCTAATCACCTGATTGGCTAGAACACTGTTGCTATGCAGGAACACAGCACAAGCGTTTTTTAGCTGGGCAAAATATCTGTAAATTCCTTTTATGAGTTTGTCAAAGTGCATGTTGGAAATGTGGAGGAAAGCTCTCTGACCTAATAAAACTAAAATTTGATTATTTTTTTTTTCAACTTAGTGCAAGATGTGTGGTGCAAAGACAAGATTGCTCATGATGCTGAGAACACCAAACCCACAATGAAGTTGGTAGGTGACCAATTTTGAGAAGTGCATTAAAGGGTATCTAATTGCAACTGTAATTGCAAAATAGCAGATACAATAATCATTAGTAGGTCAGTTAATATTTGGATCATTAGGGTTAGAATTTAGGTGAGCATGTAAGGATATTATTAGGGTACATGTGAGGTTAACTTCTTCATCACCAGAGCTTAGACATATCCCATTAACTTAGGGGCTAGAAACACTCATCCAACGCATGCCCTGTCCGTATGTACTGTATCCATGGGGTGATACATTATTCACTAAAAAAAAATATCTCTCAGAAAATAGTACTTAGCATTAATGTTGCAAAGATACCTCCCAACATTTTAAATAGACAAAGAGGGGCACTTTAATTTTAGAGTTGGGAATGAGGGTGTGGTCAGGTGCAGGACTGTTCTGATCAATTATAGGTGGCTTTCTAAGACCAATTTATGCAACTATAATGTTAGAAAAAGAATAATGTATCTTATTTACACAGACTAATTTCTAGGTACACTTATTGTAGTTTAAACAAGACACATTGCTGTGAATATAACTATTTTACACACATCAGACACACCAACAGTAGGGAGCTCCTAGAAAAGAGGGACATTAGGACAGAAAAGACGGAAAGAGGGATTTGGGCCCAAATTAAGGACTGTCCCTCCTAAATAGGGACACATTGAAGGTATGGGCAAGCAATTTGGATGAATCAGGAAGGGAGCAGAGCAGTAAATAGAGATGTAGTCAGACTGTCCTCCATATGTGTATTGTACTGTCTCACACAGGACTAATCACCTCCCCCCAGTCATTTTTAGACTTCTGTTGATGTTTTGCTGATTCTGCAGAAGCCAAGCCATGTTATTAGTCAGAATGTGGGAGAGTTGAGCTTGAGGAGTTAACTGCAGCCCCTTCAATAGACCATCGTTTACCCTCCTTTTTTCTCCCCTGAGGCAGGAGGGAGGATAGAATAACCCTTTTTTGCCAGGACATGAGTGCAATGTTAGTTACCCTCAGGTAACAAACCACTTGTTCTGTTTTAGAATCTTATTTTTGTGTTATACCAACTGAGCACCTCTCTTACCTCTATATACTGTATAGCATGATGGGAGATCATATCAGCTGTCTAATGCAGGTGTGACCTTTCTTTCTGCATAACTTAAAGGGATTTTAAGAAAAGGGAAAAAAAAACAACCAATAAATACAGCCTTGACAAATGGTCTCTACATTTTTCTTTCACATGAGTGTCAATTAACATAAAACTTTATTCATGGAGTCCTATGCAATAGCCACGTAGTAATATCTATAATTCTTAAGACACCATCCGTTATTATTTGTTTTTCCCTGTAGGCCTAGATTGCTTGTTTAGATAATGACCACCAAAATGATTTAAAATCAAATCATCACTTCTTTGAAAATTATACTATTGAATAACATATTGAAAAACCCCAAAAAACGTATGTTAACCTTTCATGTGCTTTATGTGATATTTTGTGATATTTATTCTTATATTGTAATTTAGAGTTAAGATTTAGCAAATTACATCACAATCAAATTCAGACAAGGCACAGCCAGGGCACACATTACAAATGAGGAGGAGAAAAGGGAAACATCATGTATTTCTCTTCTTTGCTCTGTGCTTATCTGAGTAGGCTCCCCTCGTACTTCCTAAACAGCTCTGATGCATGGACTCCACAAGACTTCTGAACATGTCCTGTGATATCTGGCACCAAGACATTAGTAGCAGATCCTTTAAGTCCTGCAAGGTCAGAGGTAGGGCCTCCATGGATCATATGTGTTGTTCAAGCACATCCCACAGATGCTCAGTCAGATTGAGATCTGGGGAATTTGGAGGCCAAGGCAACACCTTGAACTCTTTATCATGTTCCTCAAACCATTCCTTAAAAAGATTTGCAGTGTGGCATTGCATTATCCTGCTGAAAGAGGCCACTGCCATCAGGGAACACCATTGCCATGATGGGTGTACGTGGTCTGTAACAATTTCTAGGTAGGTGGTACATGTCAAAGTAACATCCACATGAATGCCAGCACCCAAGGTTTCTCAGCAGAACATTGCCTAGAGCATAACACTGCCTCGGCCAGCCTACTTTCTTCCTATAGTGCATCCTGTTGTTATCTCTTCTCCAGATAAACAACACACATGCATCCAGCCATCCACCTGATCTAAAAGGAAACGTGATTCATCAGACCAGGTAACGTTCTTCCATTGCTGTCCAATGATCCATTTCTGATGCTTAAATCTTTAATGAAGGCACTTTCTGCCATATACAGGGGTTATCTTGGGCACTCTAGCTGGTCTGTGGCTTTACTGCTCCATATGCAGCAAACAACTATTTGTTCAGACTCATTTCTATCATGACCAACATTACGTTTTTCAGCAGTTTGAGCTAAGGTAGCTCTTCTGTGTGATCAGACCCAGGGCCGGCGCGTCCATAAGGCGGCACAGGTGTCCGCCTTAGGGCGCACCGGCTCTGGGGGTGCAAGATTTTAGTGACCGGCAGGAGTGAAGCTCTCCCTCCTGCCAGGCCACCTTCTGGACCCCCGGCGTGGCGTGAGGCCAGACGCGGCGAGGGAGCTCTAATCTCACCGCTCTGCTCCCTAGCACCCTGTCTGCTGATGCTGCAGGAGATGGAATATGACGTCATATTCCGGCTCCCGCGGCATCAGTAGACAGTCCGCGAGGGAGCAGAGCGTGGAGATTAGAGCTCCCTCGCCACGTCTGATCACACCACTGCCACGTGAGTGTCTGTGAGTGAGTGTATGTGTGTCTGTGAGTGACTGTCTACGTGTCTGTGAGTGAGTGAGTGAGTGAGTGAGTGTATGTGTGTCTGTGAGTGACTGTCTGTGAGTGAGTGTATGTGTGTCTGTGTGTGAGTGAGTGTGTGTGTGTGTGTCTGTGAGTGATTGTATGAGTGTTGCATGTGAGTGTATGAGTGTGTCAGTGTATGTGTGTGTTTGTGAGTGTCTGTCAAATCAGTGAGAGTATCTTTGTCATTGAGTCTGTGTGTGACTATTAGTGTGGCTGTCAATGAATGTCAATCAGTGTGTGTGTGTCAATGAATGAGTGTGTGTCAGATCAATGAACCTGTGTGTTTGTCATTGAGTGTGTGTGACTGTCAGTATGTATACACCACTGAGTGCAGTGTGGCGGATCGCAGTACAGGAGCTTCTGTTTCCTGTACCCGGCCAGACTGACCGGAGGTGAGAGAGCACTCCCTGTCAGTCCGGCCAGGTACAGAAAATTGAAGCTCCTGTAGGGGATATCCTCCGCTCGGCAATGCTAAAAGAGAGGTAGGAGGCACACCAGGAAGGGGAGTGAGACCACTAAGGGGGTGGGGGGTGCACCAAGGGACAGGGCGGGGAGGGGAGAGAAACACCAAGGGACAGGGAAAAGAGGGGGGAGGTTAGAAGAACACTAAGGGACAGGGAAGGGAGGGGGCCACTAATGGACGGGGAGAGGGGCTGGTTAAGAGGCACATAGGTGAAGATGTTATTTTGGGGAGGGGGAGAGAGGGGGCGGAAAAATAAATCTTTGCCTATGTACCCAAAAATCATTGCACCTGCCCTGATCAGACCAAAAGGGCTAGCCTTCACTCCCCACATGCAGTGGTGTATTTAGGATTTGTGCTGCCCTAGGCAGGACGGTGCTCGAGTACCCACCGATTTAAATTTTTCCCACCCCTTCCTGTCAAGGCCGCACTTTGACTGACGGCCAGCTCTTCAGCCCCCCAGGACATGAGGCAAACAAGGGATCTGCCTGGGCGTTTGGGGGCAGCTTTTTTTGCCACCCCCTGCAAAGTGCCACCCAAGGCAGATGCCTTGTTTGCCTCGCAGAAGACACGTCCCTGCCAACATGCATCAATGAGCCCATGACACTGACTCTGGTTCACTGATTGTCCTTCCTTGCACCACTTTTGGAAGCATACCAGGAACACCCCACAAGATTTTCCATTTTGGAGATCCTCTGACCCAGTTGCCTAGCCATCGCTATTTGGCCGTTGTCAAAGTCACTGAGATCTTTTAACTTGCCCATTTGTCCTGCTTCCAACACATGAAATTCCAGATGCCTAATATATCTCTACCTTTTGGCCAACTTTGCAATAAGAGGCACAACAAATTCTTGCACCAGGGCCCTCTCTACTTTAGTGCCATCACTGCAATTGGGTGTAGGTTGTGATTACATGATAGTGAGTGGGAGATGGCAGACAGGGACCAGGGGGTCCAAGCTAATGCTTGCCCAGGGTTAATATTAAAGATGGACCTGGTTGAGATGACACTCAAATATTATTTGCCCCATAACAACTACAATGAGCTGAAGTGGTTATAGTCCTTAGAGTGACGTTTTAATTTTAAATACCAATTTTAATTTTTGAATGTACATACTTCTTTTAGAACATTATTTTGTACTCATTTCCTGTTGAAGAAACCCACTGCCTAAACTACATGTTTAGTGTAATGAGTAGGTTAGGTTACAGATAGTTAGGCTTTTAAGGTTTTTTTTTTTGTTTGTTTGTTTGTTATTTTACCAATAAACTTTGGGTTTTATTAATACCTTTCCTCAATGAGCCAACCCTTTTATTTTCTTCCCTCCTAGCACAGTTTACATTCTTTGCTCCATAATTCAGCTATACAGGATGTCACAACTGTCTGTTAGACTACTTAAATCCACATAACTAAATGGTTTGCTGAACCCAACTTGTAGTGTAAACTCTTCAATACTCTAGAAAGTTAGGTTAGCATCACGATTTCCTGGTTTTGTCAGCTAACTGACGAAGATGCAGTTTTTGCATTTACTGCAAATGCAGGAATTTCAAATGTAAGTATCTTTTTCTTTTAAATGTATTGTTTTGCATATAGATTTTACTGCATGATCTAAATACATAAAAAAATAAATAAAAATAACTTCGCCCTAAACTGAATATATTTAATTTATGGCAAGCCAGGGTTTTTAAAATGCGTCCCTGCAGGCAGCCTATTGAGATTGATAAAACCTTTAAAATGAATGTCAAGTAACACTAGTTACATGACAACACTAAACTTTTTAAATTAATCTGTCACTCAAAGAGTGCTAAGCAATCTCAAAGCAGAGTACACTAGGAAAAAGTTATCAAAAGCTTAAAACATAATTGTTTATTTATATTGCATCAGGGTCGAATTGTAAGTATGTGTTTGTTTGCGTGTATCTGTGTCTGTGTGCACACCCCCAGCAGTGTGTGTCTCTGTTTATAGTGTGTTCATGTGTGTGTGTGTATCTGACAGTGTCTGTGTGTCTAGTAGCATTTGTATATTTCAATTTAAAAAATTAATAAAACATTTTTAAAAACAGGACCGGACTGCTGTGAGTCTGGCATTGACGGGAGTCTAGTCGAGGCTCTATAACTATGTCTGCTTATTACTCTCTCTGGGTCCTCCTCTGCATCCCCACGTGGCACGCTGTTAGCTGGGAGGTAATGACCTGAACCCATTTGCTCTCAGCACTGCTGATTAGACAGGGGAGCCGATAACTTGTTGTGGCCAGATACACTCTGCCAGATACATGCATACTAAGGCACACAGAGGCACACACTACCAGGCACGCATACACAAGCATTTGTGGTAATCGCTGCTCTGCGCCAACCAGTATCTCCTCATAGAGATGCATTATATGAATGTGTCTTTACTATTGAGACTTTAGCATCTTGTCAGGAAGTGTCTTTAGTGACACTTTTCGTCACAGCCTCTAGAGGTGTCAAAATGAAGCAATCTAAACACTAAATTTTTTTCAGAAAAAGCAGAGTTTATATTGCTGAAACTAGAGGGAGAGTCTCTTTACACCAGAACCACTACATTAAGCATCATTTTAGGCAGTTGAGCAAGCCAGCATTTTAAATAGATATAGTAGTGAAGCTAAACCTTTTATTTCTAAATTTGATAAGTTGGGACAGGGTTGGTGTAAGAATGTTTGTCTACACAGGTGAAGATGCATTTTGCCACCACTCTTCACACTCCTCACCCCCTTCTCATGACTCCCAGCCGGCCGGCGCCTTTTCAGGGCTGGCCCTAAGCGAGGGGTTTGCTGGCTCTTCAATGAGAGCCATTGCAGGTGGTATAGTTCCTGCCGCTTTCGACACGAGTGTTCTCACTGTGGAGGAGCGCATCCTGCAGCGCGCTGTTTCAAAAAGGGGAAACAGGTGCCTCCAAAAGGTGGGGCTGCGGCCGCCGCCCCGAAAGGCCTGGACCCCGGTAAGCGGGGAAAGGATGGCGCCGTGGCTCGCGCGGTATCCTAAGCGGCGGGATGCGTTGCTGTTGGCGGACGGGTTTTCGGCGTGGTTTTGGGTTCCGTTTGTTCCCTCGGCGGAGCCGCGTTTTGCTAACAACTTGCGCTCGGTTCAGGGTAGGGAAGGGATGTTGCGGGCAAAACTGGAAAAAGAGGTATGTTTGGGGAGGATGGCGGGGCCGTTTGTCCGCTTGCCATTTGAGAATCTCCGGGTGTTGCTGTTGGGTTTGGTCCCCAAGAAGGAGGAGGGAGCTTACCGCATGATTCATCATTTATCTTATCCAGCAGGTGAGTCTTTTTTTTTTTTTTTAAATTCTTTATTTTTGCAGTGCTTAGGTTTAACAAACATGCTTGTATTGCCACAATAGCAAGTCCAAGCCGGTGAGATAATACAGATTATACAGCATCATGGCAATTATTAACAGCACTTTTTTTTTTTTTAATTGTTGTTGAAAGCTTAACAATATGGTGAGGATAGAGTTAATCTGCAGTTAGTACACATTGTAATGGCATTCAAACAGTACCTTAAGTCTGATAGATAAGAATAAACTCAACATGTAAACTAAAAATAACACACAAAAGTCCTATTTAGCATTAATCTGATAAGTGAAGAATGGTGTTGCAGGATATCTAGACCTATAACGGCTAAAGACAGTGTTATTTATGAGAAGAGTGATAGCAGGTCATGGAAGATAAAGGTATGAGGCTTATGCAGAATAGAAGCCATTATTTATGGTGGACCTTCAAGATTAATTGTCCGCCGAAACATTGCTCTGTAACATGCCATTGCTCGTAAGTGATAGTTCCTTCACCCCTGCACTTTGCTATGCAAAATATATTTAGAATGTCTAGCTGATCGTGTAGCAGACCGAAAGAAAGTAAGGGGAGGACAGTCCTTAGGTGGAGTGATAGGAGCATGTTTGTGTGAGTACGCGTCGGCAGACATCTGGGGGAGCATCGGTGTTAATTCTGCGTGGTATCATACATGTGGCAAACTTAGTGATAAGCTGTGAGCAGAAATGCTGTGTGCTAGGCTCCACTGAATTCTCACCGGAGAGATCATGCAGTTTCCCTGGTTCCATTGCACTGAGCTGCTGTTCGGGTTCTTGTGGCTCACCTGCTTCCCACCCGATGTTATTGTGTGCGGGGTTTGATGAGAGGGCTGGTCTGGTACATACCGCTCTCTGCCATCCCTGGGCTCTGCTCAAGCAACTGCTTGTGCCCTTGGTTCCGGTTCAAATTCTGGTCGGTAGCGGGATGCCTGGCTGATGGAGTGTGCTTGGGGCTGCGGTTCGAGGAACGTTCTCTGGGGGCTCAAGGCCCAGGAAGGCTGTCGTGGGGACCAGGTCCAGATCTTGGGTTTGTGAGTCAGGTGAGCCAGGATTTGCCGTAGTGTGTAGTAAGGTTCTGTTGCTTTGTTCCTAAGTAGCGAGGTGACAGGAGTATCATGTTGCCTGCTGGCGGTGTATGCACTTGCGCCCAGTGTGGGCCGCCATGTTGGAGGCACAGTACACGCACTCAGGCACTCTGCCTGCCCTCCGGGGAGCCTGTCATACCACCTTAGCTCCCTCCAGTACGGGCCAGGATGACCCCCCCGGCCCAAGGGGGGGGGGACCGGGGCCTGTGAGGAGTGTTACAGGGCTGTGGTGTGGCAACCAGGCTTTTGATTAGGGCAGCGGCCGTCTGCCCAGCATCTTCCCGTGTAGGCCGCAGGCTCCGAAGTCTCGTACCGTTGGGGCCTCGAAACTCCCGATCTCGGAGTCCACGGTGGTGCCAACCCTCTCCTGCACACTTCAGCAGGCTATTCCGCCTAACTGTCAGCGGTAAGCCCATGCTTTCTGTCGGTTACAGGTAAAGTTAGCTGGAGCCTCAGGGACATGCGACCGGTCAGCATGGCGGTCAGGCCCCGCCCCCCAGGTGAGTCTTTTAACGACGGCATTGATAAGGAGTTCAGCCGCGTCCGGTATGCGTCGTTCGAAAGGGCATTGGAATTGGTCAGGGACGCCGGCGTTGGAGCCTGGTTAGCGAAGTCCGACATTGAATCGGCCTTCCGTTTGTTACCAGTCCACCCGGAGTGTCATCACCTCCTCGGTTGCCACTTCGAGGGTAGTTACTACTATGACATGTGTCTGCCGATGGGGTGTGCGATTTCCTGCTCCTATTTCGAGTCATTTGTGTCGTTTCTGGAATGGGTGGTCATTCAGGTTTCGGTTCAGTGACACATTATTTAGATGATTTTTTGTTTGTAGGGAAACGGGGGACAGGGGTATGTGGGGACCTTCTGTGTGTCTTTCGGGAGGTGGCAGCTGATTTTGGCATTCCGGTCGCGGAACAGAAGACGGAGGGTCCGGCGGAGGTGATGTGGTTCCTCGGGGCGGAAATTGATTCCACCAACATGATTTTTCGGTTGCCGGAGGACAAGGTCGCTGTGCTGTTTTGTTGGGTCGACCTAGTCAAAGGGGCGAATAAAGTGCAGTTGCGGCAGATGCAGGTGCTGCTGGGTCACCTGGCATTCGCATGTCGGGTTTTGCCGATGGGTCGGGCGTTTTGTCGCCGGCTCTCTTTGGCGACGGTGGGGATTCGGGAGCCGTATCATTTTATACTGGTTACGAAAAAGCTTAAGGCGGACTTACAGGTGTGGAGTTCCTTCCTGGAAAGGTACAACGGCCGGTCGTGTTGGTTGCGAGCGGCGGTTGGTAACTTGGTGTTGGAACTCTTCACAGATGCGTCCGGCTCCCTCGGCTTCGGGGCATACTTCCAGGGCCGGTGGTGTGCGGAGGCCTGGCCGGACAGCTGACAGGGTAAGGATCTTATGCGCAACCTGACCTTTCTGGAGCTCTTCCCGATTGTAGTTGCAATGGAGTTATGGGGTCGCGATTTGCGTGACCGAACGGTTGATTTTCACACGGACAACATGAGTGTTGTACATGTGATAAATCGTGCAACGTCGGCTTCGCCACCGGTGCTGGCATTGCTGAGGAGCTTGGTCCTGTTGAGTTTGCAGCATAATGTGTGGGTTAGGGCGTGTCATGTGCCGGGAGTGTTGAATATTGTGGCTGATGTGCTTTCTCGGTTCCAGTGGCAGCGTTTCCGAGAGGCGGCACCAGAGGCGGAACAGGTGGGGCAGCCTTGCCCGCAGTCTTTATGGGAGCTCGGTTCCGAAGATTGATGGGGTTGGTGACGGAGTCGTTGTCAGCATCATCGTGGAAGTCCTACCGGGCAGTGTGGTCTAAGTGGCTCGGGTTGGTGCCGGGGGAAGGTAGCCTGGCGTCGGACTAGGGGCGCTTTGAGGTAACCTTACTGTTTTTGGAGCAATTGTTGGATGAAGGGCGGTCATGTGCTGCAGCGGAGAAGGCCCTGTCGGCCCTGTCGTTCTTGTTTAGGTTTCTGGGTTGGAAGGATATGACCAGGGAATTTAGTATTCAGAGAGCCCTGCATGGGTGGCGACGGAGGAGGGTCCCGGATCAGAGGAGGCCTATTTCGGTGCAGCTTCTGTGGGAGCTCCTGGCGGTGCTGCGGCGGGTGTGTAGCTCAGAGTACGAGGCGTTGTTGTTCGGGGTCGCCTTTTCGTTGTGTTTTTTGGGGGCGTTGCGGGTCGGAGAGGTGGTGGCCGCCAGTCGTCGGGTGGCACCACCGCTGTTGGTGTCGGATGTGCGGTGGGCGGTCAAGGAGCTGGACATTCGGATCCGTAAGTCCAAGACGGATCAAAGAGGTGAAGGAGCGTGGGTACGTATTGATGCAGCGAGGGGGGAGTACTGCCCAGTGCTCCTGTTTCGGAGATTCCTGCAGGTCCGCCCTACGGGCGGGGGTGCGCTGCTGGTGCATCAGGACGGGTCTCCTATGACGCAATATCAATTTAGCAAGATCTTGCGTGAATCCCTGGTGGCCTGCGGGAGGAGACCGCAAGGGTACTCGGCCCATTCCTTCCGGATTGGGGCAGCCACACAGGCTAGTGGGATGGGATTTTCACCGGCGGCGGTGCGGGAATTGGGGCGGTGGAGTTCAGGAAGGTTCCAGCTGTATGTACGGCCGCACCTCTTATAGGGTTAAGTTCAGGGTGAGTAACAGTTTCTTCCCATTCAGTTTTTCTGTTTGTTCATTCTAGGTTCTCGCCCACGTTACGTATGGATACCAGGGCATTCCTACATCTATTGGGCAGCGAGGCGGGCGGAGGAGCACCCTTATGGCCGCAACCTGGGGTTTTCATATGACCAAGTACGGGTCCGATGGAGGGGCATTCGTGGGTTGTCATGGAGCCAGGTGTACCCAGAGTGCCGTTTCCTGAGCAGGTATGTTCCCAGTTCGGTGATATTGGTCATCCATGCAGGGGGGAATGACCTGGGGCGGGTCCGGACAGTGGATCTCATGCACATCATGAAGGACGATCTCGCCCGTTGCATGGCACTGTTTCGGGATGTAATGTTGGTGTGGTCTGAGGTGATCCCGAGGCCCTGCTGGCAGCTGTTGCCTTATGCAAAAGGGCTGGAGCGCAGCAGGCGCAAGTTGAATGTGGCGTGTCGAGATTTGTTCGTCAGCTTGAGGGCATCGTAGTCCAGCATGTGGAGTTGGAAGGGGATAACAGCACACTGATGCGGTCTGATGGGGTACACTTAAGCTTGATTGATTTGGATATTTTCAACGTGGCAATGCAAGGTGGGATTGAGAAGGTGCTGGCGGCAGGGGTCGCGATGCCGGGGGAGGGTGTAGGGGGCGGGCATCGCGGTGGCGGAATACCTGGCCAGCGCATGGGAAGGCAAGTGCCAAGTCGGATTGGGGAGTCGCAGCATGCTTGGGCTGAAGGTGGAAGGCAGGCTGCTTTGGACTCTGGAAAAAGGATGTGAGATCTGTCTGATGGATGAATCACCCCATCAGCTGACAGTTGGTTTAATGCTGGTCAAAATGTTCAATAAAGCTGTGGCCGTTGCCCTTATCCATTATACAGGTGTTGTGTGTTTATTGGGCAACGGATGGGTTGTGGGTCTGCAGTCAAGGTTTCCCTGGACTGAATAAGGAAGGGAAAGACATGACTGCTGCCCAGGGAGGGGGGATGGATTAAAGGGGATACATATGTAGCGAGAAGGGAACTGGTATATAAGGGAATCTGGGGGTGGGCACCTAGCCACTCAGCAGGTAGGAAGAGATCTAACAGGAGCTTTCCCACCCTCCCTCCCTAGGATGGTTACTGTTGGTAGAAAAGTGGCGGTGTTCGTGGTGTTTTTTCTTTGTGTCTGGTTGTCTCTGTTTTTGTTTTGTCACAGCGGAATACCTGGCCAGCGCATGGGAAGGCAAGTGCCAAGTCGGATTGGGGAGTCGCAGCATGCTTGGGCTGAAGGCGGAAGGCAGGCTGCTTTGGACTCTGGAAAAAGGATGTGAGATCTGTCTGATGGATGAATCACCCCATCAGCTGACAGTTGGTTTAATGCTGGTCAAAATGTTCAATAAAGCTGTGGCCGTTGCCCTTATCCATTATACAGGTGTTGTGTGTTTATTGGGCAACGGATGGGTTGTGGGTCATGTATATTTATTTTGCGACTGGAGCATTAGGGGGAATGGAGACAGTGACTAGATTTACCGCGTAGTGGTGGGCTTAACACGATATGGCCATATGGTGGAATTGAATCTCAATATTTGTTTTCTGAGAGAGTTGATTTTAAGTAGCCTTATAAAAGCTCAAACTGTATTTTTGTGTGTGCTGTTCCTTAAATTCCTTAATCTTTATTTTGTGTACATTTTGGTCTCTATTGCAGCACCACTGCTGAGAAATGCATGTTCCAGGTGTACCCCCAATTCCTCTTTTGGGCACAATCTTAAAATGACATGCTGAAACACTCATTCAGAAGGAGCTATTATTTATGTATTTATTAATAGCAATATTCTTGGCACTACCGATCCCTCTGCCTCCCCCCTCCCTCGCGCCCCCTCCAACCCAGTAAGTAAAGGGTTAAAAACTCTTTATTTACTTACCTTATCCCAGCGCTAGTGTCCCTCTGCACTGGGTCGAAGCTCCGCCCACTCCTCCTCAAATACTGTGATGGGAATCCAGCATGGTCAAAATTTAGTAGGCGGAAATCTCCACATGGCATATGCTAATTAGTATCTGGTTACAAACAGTTGGATGAGTCATCAGTATACTGAGCATGTGTGGAAGTGGATAGTAAAATCCTTTGTCGTCAACAAGCCATGTGGTCTGCCATATAAGGAGATCCTGAATATCCTGTGTGCTGATTGGTCTGAGGAATATAGGAGGGGTTATACTGTATGGGAGGGGATATGCTGTTAACAAAAGTCCTGTACAAAATGCTTTCTGCCTCTCAGATATTTTTGGAACAGGAGTTCATCTGAGACCCGATCGGTATGTGAATAAAGGCCTTTTACTTTCTGAAGACCTGTGTCCATATTTCTACGTGTGGCTTCTGCGGTTTGTTCCTGTTACTTCCCCTGTAACAATACCACGTGTGTATTAGACCTCCCCATAGGAAAGCATTTAATCAATGCTTTCCTGAAGGGAAAAATCTGATGGTGTAGATCCTCATGCAGAGCGTGAGGACGTCCAGCGTCAGATAACGGGCCAAATGTTTGTTTGGATTCCGGAAGCCCTCTAGTATCTGTCTAGTAGATAGCCACTGTGGGCAGACCTAGTGCTGCAATGTAAACATTACAGTTCTCTGGAAGTGCAATGTTTTACATTGCAGCACTAAGTACAAAAGGGACACAGCACCCAGACTACTTCAATTAGCTGAAGTGGTCTGGGTGCCTACAGTGTCCCTTTCATCTTGGTCAATGTGTTTAATATTCTATAGTCATGGTTAGCTGACAACAGATTTGCAAACTTTTACAAAGTGAGTTAGATTTCTTTCCCAGTTCTGGTGTTTTGAATAAAATCTTGCAGTTCATTCCATTTCATAGTTTACTTTAGTGAATAAACAACTATGGATAAATAATTTTCCATACTTTGTGAAATATTTTAAATGACAAAACACATTTGTTCTTGCATATCTCATTGTAAGCATCAGGCCCAGTTATTTTGCACTTTAGTATGTTCAAGATAGCATTCTGTGTCATGCAATCTAATTTTCTGTTTATTCAAACTTCCACATTCCTTGAATTTGCCACCACCCAGCTGTAGTGAAGCACATTTTTTATTTTATTCTCTATTTTTTTTTTTTTACTTTCATGTGTCCTTTTATTTAACCCAATGGAGTTATAATCCATTCTCTATCACAGCGTTTAAAGCAAAATGTTTTTATATAACACTCTTTCTAGGAGTTGTTGAAATGTTTAATGTATGCAAAAAGCATTTGATTTCCTCCCCAAAAAATAGCAATACGCAAAAAGCCTGTGCATACAACGAAAGGGTTATTAATACCTTAAAGTCCAGGGTTAGAGAGATCTCTGGTTATTGCAAACATTCTGGCATGTCATTGGTTGAAGGTTCTAAGGGAGTTAATAGTATGACCTTCTGCAGAGTGGTACAGCTGTAACATACAAAGGAAGCACTGTAAAGTCAAATAGTCACTGAGGCAAACAAAAGAATCTTACCCACCGAAACAGAGTGTTTCATTAAACTAGGAAGTGATTAATCACTACATGGCCATTGACTGCTAAGGAGGTTTGTGCTATGCAGTTTCCTGAATTGAATATTAAAATTAAATATTGCAACAATGTGATGCCCGCAGGCAGGATTCCCATGTGATGTGTTCAGTAAAGTCTGTACTGGCACACTCTTGTCTGGTGTACTGAAGAACACAAGGCATTGTTCATGAATTGTTTATAGCAGCATTCCTTAAAAAGAACCATCACTTTTGAATTGGTGAAAGGGCTATTTTGCTGTGGTAAGTTGTCCAGTTGAGATAAGTATTAAAAGAAAACAAGCCCTTTTATTTTCTGTGCTTATGGATACTGGCACTTGCATATCTCCATGATGCACCAAGCTAGGGCTTGGTCATCTTCTTCCCGTAAAGGTGTGTGCAAACGTAGGCACAGAATGCATTCTTCCAATGATACTTTTAATGCGTATGTACACAGCATCGCAAGATACCAGGAGATTTGCACTGTATGCCAGATACTACCTTGAATTGATAGCATCACATATGATGTAAATAATCATTTAAAAAAAACATTTTAAAAGAAAGAAAAGTCTCAGAGGTCACAGTATTTCTTTAAAGGTGCAATGAAGTGATCTGGGTGCCATGTAAAACTGCCAAGCAGAATGGCAATGTTTTCATTGCAGGGTTTAAATGCCTCTACTGGCTGTAACTCCGATGAAATAGCAGAGCGAACCTATGCTGTTACAATCAGTCTCACAGAGTCATTGCAGGGGCACTAGCCTCCAAATGGTTTCCTATAGAAAAGCATTGGATTGGCTGAGATCATCAATCTCCATAATCTCGGCGACGGTGGCACTACCACTGAGAAAAGGTAAGTGTCTACCTATTTTAATACTTACAGGTAAGGGCCGGTGACCTAAACGGCCATCAGTAAAAAATAAGAAACCAGTGCACTCCCTATCTATTAAACAGCTACTTTGGTGCTGATCGATTTTGTAAGTTTTATTAAAAACACCTAATCTAGGCAAAAAACAATGGGGATTTAGTTACATTACATGATAATACATTGCATAAGCCTGCCACAACGTCATTGTACCCAGGGCCGGTGCAAGGATTTTTGCCGCCCTAGGCAAAAATAAAGTTTGCCTCCCCCCCCCATATGACATCACAATGCCCCACCCATATGATCTGCCATGTTAACTAACGCCAGTGCTGCAGTGCCGCCGTGTTTACATTAAAAGGCCTGCAGGGACAGGCTATAGACACCAGAACCACTACATTAAGCTAAAGTGGTTCTAGGGACTATAGTGTTTCATTAATGTGAGGTAAATTAGAGATTAGTGCCACAAATAATATACTAGATTGCCTACTTACAACCAGATGAGGATGACGATGGGCTCTAGCTGCAGTCTGGCTCCACTGGTCTGGTGTAGAACAGGCTCTCTGGAGGCTGTTTGTAACTGTGGTCACAAAAATCAATGATCTGGGAGGGAAGCAGTTCCCTTTTTTAACGCCCTTTATACAGCTCAAGGTCTGGGTCCCAGGGTCCACCTTCATGTTCCACCAATGAGTTTGTTCACAGGAGGTGGAGTAGGGGATGTCCTGATATGTGTGTAAGGAATGCATTGTGTGAATCTGTGTTTGCATGTGTAAGGGCTGCAAGATGTGTTTCTGTGTATGTACGGGATGCAGTGTGTGCGTCTGTAAGGGGTGCATTGAGTGTGTGTAAAGAATGCATTGTGTGTAAGGGTTGCATTGGTTGTGGGTGTGTTTGTGTGTGTGTGTGTGTGTGTGTGTAATGCATTGTGTGTTTTTCTGTGTGAAAGGGGTGCATTGTCTTTGTGTGTAAGGGGTGCATTGTGTGTGTGTGTGATGGATGTCAATATCTCCCCCCTCCCTTGTCACTCTCTTCTCCCCCTCTCCCTCCCTTGTCACTCTCTTCTCCCCCCCTTGTCCCTCTTCTCCCCTCCTCCCTTGTCACTCTCTTCTCCCGTGCTTGTACCTCTCTTCTCCCCCCTCCCTTGTCACTCTCGTCTCCCCCCGTTGTCACTCTCTTCTCCTCTCCCCACTCTCATTCCCCCTCCCAACCACGTCAATTCCCCTCCCTGTCAATTTCTTTCCCCTTCCTTTCCAATTATATCCCCCTTTCAATTTATTCCCCCCACACTCCCTGTCAATTTATTTCCCCCCTCCCTTTCAATTTATTCCCCCCACCCTCCCTGTCAATTTATTCCCCCCCACCCTCCCTGTCAATTTATTCCCCCCCACCCTCCCTGTCAATTTATTCCCCCACCGTGCCTGTCAATTTATCCCCCCTCCCTGTCCATTCACCCCCCCCGTCTATTGATTCCCCCCTCCCTTTCAATTTATTCCCCCCACCCTCCCTGTCAGTTTATTCCCACCCCCTCCCTGTCAATTTATTCCCCCCTTCCTTTCAATTTATTCCCCTCCCTCCCTGTCCATTTATTCCCCCCCTTTAATTTATTCCCCCACCCTTCCTGTCAGTTTATTCCCACCCCCTCCCTGTCAATTTATTCCCCTCCCTGTCCATTTATTTCCCCCCTCCCTTTCAATTTATTCCCCCCACCCTCCCTGTCAGTTTATTCCCACCCCCCCTGTCAATTTATTCCCCCCTTCCTTTCAATTTATTCCCCTCCCTGTCAATTTATCCCCCCCGTCAATTTATTCCCCCCCTTCCTTTCAATTTATTCCCCTCCCCTCCCTGTCAATTTATTCCCCCCAGTCAATTTATTACCCCCCTCCCTGCCAATTTATTACCCCCCCTTCCTTTCAATTTATTCCCCTCCCTGTCAATTTATTACCCCCCCTTCCTTTCAATTTATTCCCCCCTGTCAATTTATTACCCCCCTCCCTGTCAATTTATTACCCCCCCCTTTCAATTCCCCCCCCTCCCCTCCCCTACCTCTATTGTAGCGTGGCCGAGCCCTCATGGACGCACGGGCAAAGCTGCAGCCGCACACATCCAGAGACCACCTTGATACAGGTAGAGTTCGAGGAATACGGACTGATCTCCAACCTTCAAATAAATTACACTAAATCGGAGATCCTCAACCTCACCATTGACCACGCCCACAAACGAGCACTCCAAAGACAACACCCATGCCGCTGGTGCGACCAACGCATGCGATACCTAGGGGTATGGCTCACACCCAACTTAGCAGACCTTTGCACCCACAACTATCTCCCTATATTAAAAAAAGCAACGGAAGAACAAAATAAATGGAGCTCTCTCTACGTGTCGTGGTTAAATGCCGTCAAGATGACGCTACTACCGAAACTTCTCTTCGTGTTCCAAACTGTGCCGATCCTAGCCCCACAAACCTTCTTCAAGACACTACGAGCAGAGGTCCGCAAGTTTATATGGAAAGGCAAATCCCCACGCATAGCGCACGCTCAACTAACCCTGCCTAAACTCCGAGGAGGCCTGGCGCTCCTCCGATTTCGAAAAATACTATCAGGTGGCCCACCTCACCAGAGTAGCCAGCTGGTCGGTCGCCAGCGGAACGAAACCGTGGACCCAGCTAGAATCCGACATCACTAACTGCGACCTACGAACGCTACCATGGATCCCCAGGGCCACATACAAGCATAAACATATCACCAACCCATTCGTGGCAGCGACCATGAAGATCTGGCACAGACAAGGCATGAAGCAATACCTCACAACGGATCAAGGCTCGCTACTGCCGTTAAGAGGCAACCCAGCCTTCCCAGCAGGGACGCACAACAATTCCCCGCATGATGGATGTCCTCCAATGACCATTTGATGTCCGAGGCGTCGCTGACCTTTTTCCAGACAGGACGCTTACCTTTTCACACACACTGGCGAGAGCACAAATAGTCGGATATGCTCGGTCCATCCCGCAAAAACCATCCTTGCTGAGAGAACCCACACAATTCGAACTACTCTGTAGGCAAGATAAAGAAACACTGCGGCCCATTTCGCAGATATATGCAATGCTGGTTACGGGAAGGTACTTACTGGCACCCCCCTGCATGGGAAACTGGGAGGAAGACCTTGAAGAACCCATAACGGAAGCGGACTGGGACAAAAGCATCACACTGATACAAAAAACGCCTAGCTCAGCAAGACTGCAAGAAAACTCATACAAAATATACACCAAATGGTACTTGACACCGACGGCGCTCCACGCCAGGAATCCGGATATCCCAGATACGTGTTGGAGATGCGGAAACGAGAGAGGCACATTCATACACATCTGGTGGGCATGCCCATGCCTCCGACCATTCTGAAACAAGATTAGAGAGGTCATATATGAAGTGACGGACGAAATGCTTCCAAGATCCCCAGCAACATTCCTCCTACACCTCACAGATATGTCTATACCGACATACAGTAAATCTGTCATCCCGCGGCTCTTAAACGCGGCCAAAGCGACGGTCCCAATATACTGGAAGCAGGCCACCACACCCTCCATCGCAAGATGGGTGGAAGAGGTGGAAGCAACCAGGAAATTCGAGGACGTAAGGGCAACCACCCCGAACCTCAGAGATCGCTACACTAAACGCTGGTTTCACTGGATTACTAACCGCCTCTGACGCTTTTCCGAACCAAATGGTGACACAGTAGGCAGAGGAGGAGAGTATTGAACCAAAATAACTACAGCACCAACATAAAGAGATGGGGAACGGCAAACCGGGATGGCGACAGGGGAGGGAATCACCCACCATCACCCCCTCATACTACCCACATCTACACAGACAGGACGCGACCCGCCACCACGTACATACACATGCGAACACACACCACATACAAGCAGCCGAGCATATGCAAAAAAAAAAAACACGTCCAACTGGAGGGCACACTCCCACGGAAAAACCAAAAACGCTGCGACTTCAAACTGCGCTACCTGAAATCAGGCCCACTACAAACCGACGGCCACTGAAACCAGCCGGAAACCGACAGGAGATGCGATATCACGCAAACAGGGCACCACACACACCCACAGTCCAAACACAGACCTATATGATCCATCCCATACCCCACAGGACAGCTCCACAGCCATGTGCACAAGTGGATCCACCCAGACAGACAACAATACGACTACATGAACGGCATGCACAGAAAACAATTCAGGAACACCGAAACATGAACCACAAAGATGCAACACTAGAGGCAGACACAGAGCGCAGGAGTAAAGCAACACAACACAGGTACAACAATGGATACTCGCAATAGTGGAGACACAGACCCACCACAAACGGCCCCACCATTACTGGCAAAGGGGACGGCCACGTTTAGGTTTTCCCTAAAGCAAAAGAAAAGTTTATGTACACTTAAATGTGGTCATACACTAGCGTAATGAGCCACTGCTTGACTTTCACGCAGACCTGCTGAGACTACTACTTAAGCTGAGCAAACGTAAAAGTGCTATGTTTACCGCCAGCACAGAAATTGTTATTAAGAGTTTAGATATGGTTTTTCGTGCAACGCGCTATTTACAGCCTTGCGTAAACTGCGCTCTACAACTATCACTCGTACGCTTATTAATGCGTTAGATATATGTAATAGCACTAGCACAATCTCTGCAATTAATGCTGTAATGTTTGTAAGTATATCCCTGCAAAGTTCGAATACGCCTATATGTTTTGATCCAATACGCCTCTGCGCAGGCAATGGTCTGCATTTCCCCCTATATGCTGACAATTAAGCCTCTACGTAGGCGAAAGTTCACCTTCTTGAATGTTACTGCTTAACCCCTTAACCCCTTAAGGACCAAACTTCTGGAATAAAAGGGAATCATGACATGTCACACATGTCATGTGTCCTTAAGGGGTTAAGGACACATGACATGTCTGACACGTCATGATTCCCTTTTATTCCAGAAGTTTGGTCCTTAAAGGGTTAAGCCCCTGCGTGGGCAACCACTTGCCTTCTTATAAACCAGTTCGCAATCTGCACTTATATTGTGAAACAATAAAAATATTCAAAACAAAGCTGCAGCCGCCTGAGGCTCTCTACAGAGCGCTCGGGCGGCTGCAGCATGAGGGGGGTCGGCGCTCCTGGCGGCGGCCTAGTCCGCCTAACAGGTAGCGCCGGCCCTGATTGTACCCCATATTCGGCAGGTCCTACTCTAACTGCCTAATGTCTGCTAAACGGCCATTAGTCACTACACCATTAGGCATGCATTGGTATTCATAACGCTGTAATGCTCCTCAAAGATTAAGTATGGATTCTGTCACTTTATGTATCTTCCGTATGCAAAACCTATTGTGTAAAGGTTTTGGGTAGCATCAGCAGAAGCAACTTAGTATTTAAAAACAAAAGATTCTTCACGTTATGCCCTTATTTTCAGTTTACAGATTAAATGATCATGTGATGAGTTTAAGCTTGTTATGACTTTTCTTTTAAACAAGTAAATGAGTCATAAGTGGGTACAAATATACAAGGAAGGTCTGGTAAGATATTGTTGATTAGCACCAGAAATCGAAACACATGCAACATGTAACTTTAAAACATAAGCCTGCAGTATAAGTTTGTCTGATATTCGTATCTACGAACTATATGAAAATTCTAAATATTCTGTCTTGAAACACATATATTGAAACAATAAATGTTGCACTCAAAAACGATATTATAATTACTATACTATTAGAATTACTGCCTGCAGAAATAAATTAACTAGGACCTGAGGATCTCCAGTAAAACAGGGGGGTACATTGAATTGACGAACTATGGATAGTCCGTTTTGTAATAGCTCTAAGTGGGTGGGCACAAATATGCCTACCAGCTTACTCCCGAAGAGGAGGTTGAAATAGGGGCTACTAGAGCTGAAGCTACAGGCACATGCATTCTAATAGACCCAAGCTGTCTTATTTATCTTCCATGGTCTGGCTGAGCATCATGGGAAACCAGCCGTAAAACCTAGCATGCTAAATGTAGCTTTTGCACTGTATATAGTAATTTGTATCTGATCTGTCTCCTGACTAACACCTGGAGAGGCTATATGCTGGTGTTTCTCATCTTTTTCAGTAAGTATGCCCCTGTATGTTATAAAATATTCCCAAGTACCCCTATCTACGACCATGGCATGTATTTTTGGAGCCTAGTCAAAAATGCTGTTTGCCTCCTCATGAATCCCGCAACACTTTTCAATCCATTTTTCTATGTTTTTAGTGCGTTAAAGGTTGCAGATTGAGGCTGCTGCTTTAAGTGTTGTTTGTATAGAGATACTGCATTGTTCTGTGTGTGTGTATAGAGACTATGTATGTTTTATGTATGGAGAGGCTGCGTGATGTGGTTTGCAGACAGTGTGTGCGATATGTGTGTATTTAGTTTGTGGTAAGGCTAAGTGTGTGTTAAGTATGTGTGGAAGACTATCTGTGTTTGTGTGTTATACGTGTGAGGAGACGCCTGTGGGTGATGGGTCTGTGTGTTGATTATTGAAAATTTCATATTTTGCCACCTCCTGCTTACTCCCCCCAAACATCCCAGGTACGGTGGACCGACCTTATCTCAGGATCCTGTCCCACCATCCCATGTTAGTTTCTTAGTATCCCTTAGTATCTTGAGTGCATCCTTAGACAAACTTGCTCTTTGCTGAGAACACTAAAACCATACATAGACTACTGTAGCTGTGCTCTGTGTATGGTCTGCTATGATTGGGGTTAGCCATAGAGGCTGATAGTCAGCTTGGCATGCATTTGCACCCGGCTGACACCACCTTTTTTAGATGGGACCTCCAATTTTTAGCATCACCAGTGACACTAGTGGAGTCACTGGCGTAATGTTCAGCTCCAGGTCTGTAAATACCTAATACACCACTGTAAATTTTACATTGTGTTATGGAGACTCTTACCATCCATGGACAATTATCCTACTTTTCACATAGTGGTGTGGGTTAAAGGGACACTCTAGGCACCCAGACCACTACAACTCATTAAAGTGGTCTGGGTGCAGTGTCCCTATTGCACTTAGTGCCGCAATTGAAGTGAATTGAAAGCTAAATCAGGCTGAAATGCCTATTTTGCTCCCTAATTCCTCTATTTTGCATGGGAAAAGTGTAGGACCAATAGGGACGGAACACATTAAGGGTTAATTCCCCTCCCTCCCTTATCACAGCCAACTTGGAGTAGTTTGTCCTCCTGCTGTCCTGGATGCAAAGACAGGATTGGGTAAAAGGCAGAAAGCAAGTAGGAGGAGCAAAGGTAAGAAAAGGAAAGATGTAAGATGGTTTTTGTATTATTAACCTTGTGTTTTTGCCCTCTCAGCCCTCTCCGAAGGAGGTTGCGAAAATACAGGACAAAGTAAAAGGAGCAAAAAAGGAATAGTTTAACACAGGCAGAGGGCTGATTATTCAGTCGGACCTCACGTAAGTCCTGGTGTTAGTAAGGATAAGTTACAATGGAAGCTTTTCGTTCTATGCCCAGCAGTCTATCGGCTGAGGGGGATGGAGGCTGTTACTGCTGCAAAGATTCCAAAGAAATATAGAGCGGAAATGGGGGGGTTTGGCCTGGTAGCCGATGTAGCCGCGAGCGTACCAGGGAGAGGACGGACAGCGGGGCAGTAAGCCGCCAGCCACGGTGGGTCGTGTTGACGCTGGGGTGCTCGAGGAACTCCTTGCTGAATGGGCTCGCTGGCAAGGATTGGCGGGGGATGGCACCCGCCTCAAAGGAAAATGGATAAGCTGCCAGGCCATTTCCCCTTCCCCCTTTTTTGGGGTTTTGGAGTCGGGATTATTGCTGACCATAATAGTTGCTGCTAGGGTTTAATATTCTACACCCTGTTCCAAATTATTATGCAAATGATATTTTTCTCATTTACGTAAATAATTGATGTAAATAACAGTCAGCATAATTCTCATGCTATCAACTATTAAGAGTACAATTCAAATTTTATTGAACAAACCTCCTTATGATAACAGTATTTTTTTAGACATAAAAAACTTAAAATGCACTGTTCCAAATTATTACACACAGTAAGTTTAAAAACACTTTATAGGTTGTAAAGAACTGAAAATTGTCATTTGTTGTGTTTGCAGCATATTTACTAAAATCAAAAGCTATTTCAATCAAACATTTAACAACATTTTAACTTTTTAAACATTTTAACAGGTCACCGAACATTTTAACATAGGACCCCTTATTTGATAGCAGCTTCACTAATCTTGCATCCATTGAACTTGTGAGTTTTTGGACAGATTCTGCTTGAATTTGTTTGCAAGATGTCAGAATAGCCTCCCAGAGTTGCTGTTTGGATGTAAACTGCCTCCCACCCTCATAGATCTTTTGGTTGAGGATGCTCCAAAGGTTCTCAATAGGATTGATGTCAGGGGAGGATGGAGGCCACACCATGAATTTCTCTCCTTGTATCCCCATAGCAGCCATTGATGCAGAGGTATTCTTTGCAGCATGAGATGGTGCATTGTCATGCATGAAGATGATTTTATTACGGAAAGCAGGGTTCTTCCTTCTGTACCAGGGAAGAAAGTGGTCAGTCAGAAACTCCACATACTTTGCAGAGGTCATCTTTACACCTTCGGGGACCCTAAAGGGGCCGACCAGCTCTCTTCCCATGATTCCGGCCAAAAACATGACTCCACCACCGCCTTGCTGACGTCGCTACCTTGTTGGAACAGGGTGGCGTCCACCAACCATCCAGTACTCCATCCATCTGGACCATCCAGGGTTGCACGGCACTCATCAGTGAACAGGACTGTTTGTAAATTAGTCTTTATGTATTTTTCTGCCCAATGCAGCCGTTTCTGCTTGTGAGCATTGGTTAGTGGTGGCCAAATAGAAGGTTTATGCACAGTTGCAAGACTGTGGAGGACTCTACACCTTGATGTCTGTTTCAAATATCTGTTTGCTGCTATGTAATGGTATTTTAGCAGCTGCTCTCTTGATCCGATGCATGGATCTGGCAGAAATCTTCCTCAATGTGCCTTTATCTGAACTACCCGTCTGTGCTCTGAATCAGCCACAAATCTCTTAATAGTGCGATGATCACACTTAAGTTTTCGTGAAATATCTTTTTCATACCTCGTCCAAGGCATTGAACTATTTCCCTCTTTTCTTTTGGCAGCAGAGAGATCCTCTTTCTTCCCCATAGTGCATGAAATGGTGCTCTGCTTAATAATGTGGAACACTCTCTTTTAGTAGTTTTTCCTTAAATTGGGCTCACCTGGCAATCTAATTATCACATGTAGCCGAGATGGTTTTCAGTGATCAAAAGAGCCCTGAGACACAATGCCATTCATGAGTTAAACTGAAAAAACAAAATATTTAATCTTTGTGACAAATAAAATTTGCATAATGATTTGGGACAGGGTGCAAATAAAGTTTTAAAAAAACCCTCTTGTGAAGTCAACAAGTTGGGGGAATATAATTTATCGTTCTAAACCTTGTGTCTGTCTGAATTATTTAAGGGAACTTTAAAAGGTTTTATAGATGGTTGCCCAAGAGGCTGAGAGGGTAGGGGAGTTTAACCCTTAAAACCTGATCAATTGTTTCAAATCATATTTACACTGCAAAGTCAAATCTTCCCAGTGTCTCACCCTCCAGTGGCCAGAAAGTAGAACAAACAAAAGGGATGTCAAAACAATGTGTTTGTCAGGGGGTGGGGCCTGACTGCCATGGCGGATATCGCATCTTGCTCCAGCTCCTCTCCTACTCGGGCAATACAAGCCATTTTTAGCTATATCAAGCCCAAAATCTCACTCGCCCACCGACTCACCTGCATCCCGACCTGACTGCAGCACACTGTGGCGGTTGGAAACGGGACAGAAGCTCCCTGTTAGCACAATGTGACACATGTGGTCTAGAGCGTGACGGACGGGGGAGGCGGACGATCTCCCAGGGTGGAGCGGTTCAACAGTCTAATCATGATGCAAGCATCCCGTCCCACCCTTGGGAGTCTCATCAGCTATAGTGGGTACATAGAGAGAGACCACAGAGACCGCAGGGAAACCAAGTGAGCCACCAAGTATTGCGGACGCCACGTGGAACCGCGACCCTGTCAACGAGCAAAGCGACCTAACGACCAGACTCAACAGAATCTTTGACAAATTCTGGCGGGACATGGAGAAGAGGAGGCATCACACCACCTCTGAACAGCCGATAGCACACTCACCTTCACAGCAGGTCGTGCGCCCACAGCAGACACCCGCAGCCTTGGCAAAGGTCCCAAAATGGCGACGACGCAAAAAACCTTCATCTTGCAGACGAAAGCCGCCACACGGATGGAAAACAGCCCGAATCAAAGCTGGGTGTCCTAAAGTACCTGAGGGATACAAAGCTGTTGACCGGGAAAGCACCAACCTTGCCCATTGAGAGGTCCACCTGGCCTTTCGCTAGGGCCTGAGACATCGCAGTGTCCGCCGCTGTACTGGGACTGTGCTCTCCCCTCGGCCCATCCAGCCGAGTGGCTGCAGCCAGCAGAAACTCAACGTGAAATCATCAAACTTGCCTTGCTAGACTTTGTCCTGACCCAAACCTCAGTGATCTGGTGTATCCAGTTCCAGCGTCTTGGCAGATCCGGGATCAGCTATCCTGCACCTCCACACCATTACTGCGACTGGGTTCGTTAAAAGCTGACACTCCTCCAAAGCGCACAGACTTGCCTTTCTTTATTTTGTTTTATTTCATTATATATACGCACCCTATGCACTGCTCTTCCTGCCGATAGTACCACAGAAACCCGGTTGATATCCTCCATGTCTCCTATCCCTCCTATCTCTCTAACTAGTCACTCACACAAGTTAGGATTACGTTTTAAGCAGATTTTTTATCTGTACAACAAACTAGTGCTGTACTCTCGACGATGTTAACATATACCTTTAACTTATCAGCGAACATGTCTATCTACCCTGTTTTAGAGTGTCCCACTTTCGTCAACTTACCTAACTTGCTTTCAAATACTTAAAACACTTTGTGCTAGACCTATAGTTCAACCTGTTTAAAAATGTTTTAAAAGTGCAATTCTTTCATATGCCATAACACTGTACCTAAAATGTATGATGACTATGTCAATGCCGTCGTGGCATAACAAGCCTGTATGTTACTCTTTGCACAAAAATTAAAGAATTATAAAAATACAAAAAACAAAGCAATGTGTTTGTCAAATATATGTAACATATTTTGCAACAAAATGTGTGACCATTAAAAGCTTTGCTGTCAAAACGGCAAGTTCAAAATGACAAGAATCGTACAAGTTTGAGCTATAATGAAACTCTATTCATATGAGAACAGTATCATTATTTAGAGAGTGTGTAGGGTTTGGGGACTATCCAGTGTAGGAAGTACCTGCACTAAAGCTGTCATGGACTGTAACATCCATCATTCTCAGCCACACAGTGGCAGTGATTTAATTTACAGACCACATTGGTAGTGTCCACAACGAATTGGGGGCATACCTCCATGCAAATGGAATCTCTGCACAGGGTAGATCACTGTACCGTTATCAGCATAATGTTGCCCTTTGTGAGTGCATGACTGTCAGAGTTTAATTAAAATGATGCTCAAAGTTTTAATGGCAACATTTGTAAAAGAAAATCTATATATTCCGGAAGGTATCAACTTTATGTAAACTTTTAGAGTGTGCAGGGCCCTCTTCATCTACTGTTCAAGTATGGCAATCATGTTTTGTTTATATTTAGTGTCTGTCTGTACAGTGCTGCAAAACATATTTGTTCTATATAAATAATTGTATTTACTGCAAATATAGTGAAGAAGTTCACTTGTTTTGTTACATATATGTCAGAGACTGTTGGCAGTAAAAAAGTTGTCACACGTCTCAAGTGCTCATTGGATTGAATTGTCTAGACAGGGTGAGGTGCAAGGACCCCTTTAATGCATAGGCTCCAGGCTGATAGCAATCTCATGGGTATTCAGGCTTCTGTCTTAGGTGGGGGTAGTGTGTTAGTCTGTCTGTGTGAGATGAAGAGACTTCTAGTTTCACTGACTAGGCCTCGAAACTCAGGGTAGACATGGGAGGGGGGAGAGCTTCTGTGTCAAAGAATGACTAATTGAGATCAGTGGGACCTGCAGATTTGTATTCAATAGAAGATACATACCAAAGGCTTCTTGCACCAACTTTTTATCCATCGTATAATAATTTACTTTAGTGATGCATGCCGCCATTTCCTCAATTTGTCCCCATCACTAGGTAACTTATCTCTTAATATCCCTTGTGTAAACATACATTGTGTTGCACTGTTAATAGGTTTACGCCCTGAGCATTTTCTCAGCAAACTATCCTGTCTCACCAAAACACAAATTATGCCAGGAGCATTCTGGTCTTCCCTTAGGCTAGCTGGCAACTTGTGTGAAATTCAAACTTGGCACTGTTTTATTTTTTAGATTACTGGTATTTATAAAGCGCCAACACATTCAGCAGCGCTGTTCTATTAAATAGTGTACTTTTAATTTTGCCATTCTAAGTATTTTTATAAATCACAGCATAATCATTATATGTGCTGCCACTAATGTGTGGTGACACAGGCCACTGCCCCTAAAAATGGTTCCCTGTAAGTCTGGATAGATCAAACAAAAGGCCAGCCATGTCTTTGCTTTCTGTTCTAACCAAAGCTGTTCTGTCATATAACACTGCCGGCCCCACTCTTTCCCCTCATAAGCTTTGTTCTACATCTAAGTGATGATAACTAAGGCTACTGACACATTGCGGGGAAACGCACATACATTATAAATTATTTTAAAAATTTCAGTTCTGGCATGCATTCTGATGCCGGTGGCACTTCCCTGTGTTTGGCTGCTTAGTGAGATATTGCAGATTCACCATCCTGTCAGCAGCATGTTCAGACATCCCTAGTAAAGAACAGCCCAAGGCAACAAGAGGGGGAGGGTGACAGACAAGCCTCACAAAAACAAAATGGGACAAATTCACAGGACAGCCCTTAAGAGAGCATTTCAAATAAATTCTGCAAAACTGTTAATTATGTGTGAACTTTTGTAGCTGTTTGGTTTATAGCCTATAAACCCTTTGACTGACAGAGTTTTAAACATACTAACACTCTACATTAAAATAAATAAAACATGTACATTATACTCCTGAAACATCTGCAACATGACAGGTGATGTGCCAACACTGTCATGTCAAAATATACACGGATTTACCTTGTCTCATGTTATGTTATATAACCGTTTCAATAGCACAACAAAAAATATATACATATACAGGGAATAAACATTAATGGAAACACCACGTAAAAAGATTTACTTTGAAGTACCTAAATCACAGTTACAAATGCAGCTTCGAAGGATGCGTAATATGAGGTTTTCTGCTAATTATTAGCAATATGTGTCTGCTGTAAATGAGGTCTCACAATTTGTATTTGATATGTGAGTTGTCACAGTAACTTGAGGAAAATAAAAGTTCTAAAGACCCTAGACAGACTGTGACTCAACATGGCCATAGGCAAAGTCCAACATAGACCTCACCAGCCCACCAAACCCAACAAACCCATGAACCCTCAGGAACTGTAATCTCTGCACATTCCACCATACATGATACAAATACTGATCTCATACACTGATACATGTATAAAACCATAGTAAGTGGGTTAACCAATTTTAAAATGTTAAGTTTTTGGCAAATTGACAAAAGTGAATAATGATGTAACTATATTTACATATGAGATATTCAAGATACTTAGCTGTTAAATCAGTTTGTTGAACAAACACAGATTCTTATACATGTAACAATGTGATGATCAATCACAATATACTTTGATCTAAATGTTATGCATCATTCTCTTTCTGAGTACTTTTATTTTTTATTTGCAATTTTATTCTGGATTGCCAAATCCACAATGTTTTGTGTGACCCATGCAGCATATGTAGTATTTATATGCTTTTTTTTTGGATTAGCTTTCCAAATGTTTTATTATTTTTGGATAAACCTTTTAAATATTAAAATATAAAAAAATATCATATAGAAAAAAAAGCTATCAAAAACAATCAAAATATTACAAAATGGAAATATTTTTAATAATATTACATCATTTTAAAAGTTGAACAAAAAATATTAAATTCATTTGAAAGCTTATCCAACAATATTAAATCGAAGCCATATAGTCATAGAATCCAACATCAGTCAATTATGTTTTATATATACAAAAATAAAAGTAGCCACTCAATATCCTTAATAAGGTGCAAGGACCAGAGACTTGCAATCCAATATTCCAAACAAATAAATGATGGTTCAGCACGCCAGATATAAGATTTTCTTTTATTTAAAGGCAACAGCATAAAAAAATATGATGTTGGGGGGCGGGGCCTGACATTGAGGGGAGACGGACGCCATTGCTCCGAGCTCCGGGAAATCTCACCCTAATCTGATAACTCCACCATCCTGCAGAAACCCAGGCAGCACACAACGCTGTATACCTCAGAACATCCAAAGGCACCAGCAGATGCCGTTCTTCTCATCCGCTGGCTCCAACACACGGCGCTGCGGCAGTAAGGCACACCACGTGAGCGGGAGACGGCAAGGCCTTGCCGAGGAGCTGCGTCTGTGGACCAACTGCGACCCGGAAGGCTGGTTACCCGGTTTCCAAGGTGAGATGGGCCGCAAAACACATAAACAGCCCTCACTCACCCAAAAACCCCAGAGGGACATAAGCCAGATGCTCTTAACTACCAACCCCACTCGTGACACGGGCGCAAAACGGCCTCACCTGCACCCTCAGACGAGGAGGACCAACCTGACAGCCCTCCACGAAGCCCCCGGCCCCTACAGGAACCACAGGACTGCGCTCCGGCCTCTAAAAGCGACATCCAGCAGATGCTGGCAGGGCTACAAACTAACCTCAGACAAATGTGGGAAGCGGACTTAGCATCACTTACAACTAAAGTCCAGGCAGTGACCACAAGACTGCAGGCGACTGAAAACGACGTAACTATCCTGAAACAGAACCTCCACATAGTCAAAGAGAGTGTACGACAGCTACAGGCCACACAGGCAAATATGACCAGGCAGATAACCCTGCTAGACGACAGAGGCAGACGCAAAAACCTCAAGATCAGAGGGGTTGCGGAATCAATACTACTAGAGGAATTACCTCACTTTATTAGATGTCTTGCGGAGACAGTGTTACCAATGAGACAGGCCAAAATCTTCGGATTCGACAGGGTCTATAGGATCGCCAAATCCCCACAAGCACCAAACACAGCCCCACGTGACCTTATACTGCAGTGCCAAAAAATGTCTGACAGGCTTGGTCTACTGGCAGCTCTGAAAGGAAAAACACCCTACGACTTCGAACAATGCAAACTATCCTTCTTCCAGGACTTAAGCAGGGCTACGCTAATGTGGCGCAAGAATATGCAAGTAGCAACCAAGCCCCTCCAAACCGCAGGAAACACATACAAATGGGCTACGCCAGAGACGCTCTGGGTTACAAAAGATGGACTGCACTACAAGGCCACAGGCCCACAACACGGACCAGCGCTGCTCACAGCACTAGGACTCACCCAGCATACTTTGGACTCTGCGATAAAGTCTAACCTTCCATCACGACCCGCACTCTATGCAGCAAGCTCATCATCAGGAGAGAAGAGGAGTGCACCCACCTGAGCCTGCTATCACGGACCACACACACAATATGATACCAGTTAATATTGTTATAACTATGTGTTTTTATCTTGCTAAGCATTACCCTGTTTGGTCCCACCAGTTGAAACTATAGCTACATAATATACTGTACTACACGCACCCCACAGACCAAAGGCCGTTGAGGTAGCACACTCACTCTACACCACCTGCAGTGTAGAGGTGATTAAGTCCCCCCCCCTACAGTCCCAGGGATACAGGGGCTCATCCAGCATAGGAGCCCAATCCAACCGCCCCACCGAAAACATAGAGCTATCAGCCTAAAAACGGCAACACACTGGCCCAGACAGGCAGCACAAATTACCCAAGCTCCTACTTGAAGAGACACAAACTCCCAAGAGCCCACAAGAGCCCACAAGGCAAAGGCCTTGTGTTTGAAATGTCATCAGTTTTTTTGCTGCTGACTTAAAATAAACAGAGAGCATATATCTAAAGTTCTGGACCATTATTTATTTGATTATGTTTGTTAAACACAAAAAACTATTATTGTGTCATTCTCAAGATGGACATCGTCACAGCGGGTGAATATGTGAATTGCTTGAGTGGAACAAGATCAAAACTTTTAGAAGACCTTGCCAAAGATGTTTTTGGCATATATGTCTCAAAAGAGTTATTACATTGAAAGCAGAGACTGGTTCCTCTGATTTTTCAGCAGTTTCAGTTCCAGTTTGTGAGAATTTATTCGCGTTTTAATTGCCAACATCCAAACTTTTTCAGTTGGCATATGGATCCAGAGGCATTAGGCTTCTGCACTTATCTTGAACACTGGCCCATGGAAACAATTTAAGTTTTTCACATGTTCGTGATGATATCGCAAGTCCTACTCCGGTTATCGACTAAGAAGTAGTCATTAATAGTAATAACCGAATGATTGCCCACTCAGCCTTGGTTTCCTCACATATTGAGTTTGATAATATACTTTCCGAAAATCATTTCTATTTCCCCTTCTTTTTTCCCCAACTCATCAAGAAAAAATCACGATCTGACAAATTCCAGTCAGTTGCCGTTCGAAACATGATGGTTTTCGGGTCATGCTCACATACTCGGGAATTTTCTAAGTCAATTCAAAGCCTCTATTAAGATGCACGGAACCCAGGTACCAGAGCAAATTACAGGTGGATTTCATACCTTCACCTATTTATTTATTTTTTTAAGGGCTGCTTTTGAATCATACTATCAACATTTATAGTTTTTTTTTAAGCGGGTCATGTCCCTTTCAATATAGTTCAGGTAGGTAAACATCCTTTAATATGTCAATTTATACATGATGTTATATTTCAATAACTTTAGCGTCCAAAATACCATGAACATATGTTCTCCAAATGCTTAAATCTTGGGATGATAATGAATTATTGTCTTTGACAATGTTATATTGTAAATTGACCTTACGTTTGCGCCTTATTTCTTTTAGAATTATATATATATTTTTTAATTCTTTATTTTAGGAGTGCAGGTTTATACATCTTTGCAGGCAGTGCCACAACAGCAGCTGCGTTGCACAACATATCGTATTATAACATTAAAGTGGCATACCGTAGCAGACATTAGCACATTTGTATTTTTATTTTGTGATATCGTTATCAGTAGGTTGATCCACTGTGGTGTTTAGGAATGCGAGTGCTCCGGTTGGGATGTTCGATGTATATCGAAATCCTATATGTGGATGATTGTGTACGTTTGTGGATGAGGGTTTAATAGTAGTAACAATTATTAGTAAGGAGTCAGAGAGTAGTGGAGACTGAACTCGCGAACCCCATGAAATGTATGGTGGAGTGTGTCTAGTAGTTAGGGGGTATCGCGGGTCTCGATCCTCTTGCGGTGTAGGAGAGTGTACTTGCGCATCAATTGAGTGACAAGAGGTTGACACTCACTTCAATCATATATTAGTGCTGCAAGCGAGAAGTAGGTGAGTGGGGGAGGGGTTATAGACGGAGTGTACTCCCTATGCCAGCGTACATCTGAAGGTATGGGGATGCGTCCCTAGGGGTATGGTATTTGCATCAATGTGTAGGACAAAAATCATAAAACAGAAAGAAAGAAAGTGGTGTGAACCACACAACAAGCAATAACAAATATAAGGCATAGCCACTGGTTGCAGGTCGTGGCCGTTCAGGGCACAGCAGTTGTGGCAGGATCACCCCGCAGAGCAACAGGAACAAACGGGCGGACCCTCTCAGGGCCCCAGATGCTCTGCTGTGTAACCGGAGCGGAGGCCGAGTTTCCGTAGAGCGCTGGGTATGTTTTCAGCCTCCAGCACTTTCAGTGTCCCGGATTCTTGGGTGATCAGAAGGCTCCTTGGTGTTCCCCATCTGTAAGGCACCTGGAATTTTGTAAGTATTGCCGTTAGGGGTTTTCAGGGACTTTCTCCAATCTAAGGTCGCTCTAGAGAGGTCCGGGAAGAAGGTCAGTTGGTGTTCCTCAAAGGAGTAGGGCGATTTGTTTTGAGTGGCTGCCATGAACGCCTGTTTCTCAGGGCCGTTTCTGAAGCGGATTATGACATCCCTATGCCCTCCTGTAGCACTTGCGGGTGGTGCTGGGAGTCTGTAGCTGCCGTCTAGTTGCATTATTTTGGCTTCTTTGGCTGAGAATAAGTGGGTCAGGAGCCTGGTGACTGTATCAGGTAGGCCGCGGATCTTTATATTTTTCCACCGCCTCCGGTCTTCTGCTGCGGCCATGCGGTGTTGTATCTTAGCTTGTTCGCACTTCAGGGTGGTGAGTTTCCACTCAATTGCTGCGAGTCTCGTCTCTTGGCCTGCTGTAGTGACCTCCGTGTCATGGAGGCGGGCTGAGACTCCTCTGATTTCATCCCGGAATGTGGAGATTTCTGTGGCAATGTTACGCCGTAATTCGTCCAGGATGGCCTTTAGGGTGTTCTCTGTCACTGGCGACCCAGGTTGCCGATCAGACCGTTTGTCAGTCCTTTCACTGTGTACCGGTGCCTCCAAGTCTCTCAAGTCGGTGAGGGAAGTTTCGCTGGATGAGCATGACGGCCCATCCGTGAGAGGCGCCATGTCAGGCCTCATGGAGCCTTGGGGCCTCCAAAGGAGATCGCCGATATTGGCGGTTGGCAGGGGCTTGTCTGCCCGGTATTTTTTCGACTTGCGTCCCATCGTGGTTGCAAGCTGCAGCCCGTCTTCGGTCAGGATTTCCGGGTCAAAACTAGGTTTTTGTGTCTATTGTGGCTGTTTGTAAAGTCGGAGCTCCCGCAGGATGCGTCCGTTCGCTTAGGTAGCTGGCTCCGCCCCCCTAAAATTATATTTTAATTATGTGCAGAGCATAGATTTGTCTTACAGATATAATTCTGCAAATGGTGTTCACATGATTATTTGTAGACATTTTTTTCAAGTAAGTGTACCTAGAGAACTTATTTATAAAAAAAAATATATACCCACAGGGCACAAAATCTAGACTGTAGGTCGAATATGTGTTATGTGTTTTGCAACATTTATTGCATATATTTTGTAGTTTTGTGTTTTGAATAATATTTTACTTAAAGGCATACTATAGTGCTAGAAATACAAAGCTGTATTCCTGGCACTAAAGCTCCCTCTACCACACCCCTCCCTGGTGCCCACCCTCCACGCCACGGTGAATAAGGGGTTAAAAAAAACCTTTATTTACTTACCTGATGCCAGGGCCGATGTCCCTCGTGCTGGGTCGTGTCTAAATTTCCTCAACATGCTTCAACAAGCAGTCGCTAATGCGCATGCGCAGCGAGTGCCACACATGCAGTAGGCCTCCCCACAGGAAAGCATAAAATCAATGCTTTCCTAAAGGGAATTAGCTGACACTGGATGTCCTCATGCAGAGCGTGAGAACCTCCAGCATCAATTAGCAGAGCAAAAGCCTGTTAACATTCAGGAAGTCCCTTTAGTGTAGTGGCTGTCTGCCAATGGAGGCAGTCTTAGTGCTGCAATGTAAACATGTTTTACATTGCAGCACTAAGTGCAATAGAGACACTGTACCCAGACCACTTCAATGAGCTGAAGTGGTCTGGGTGCCTATAGTGTCCCTTTAATATAGAACATTTACCACTGAGAAATCTTGGGGCAGATGTAGTCTTTTGCATGCTGTGCTGCAGTCAGTCTTTAGGTGAATAATAAGGGACTTGAATCCATCTGCTCTTATTAACTATTCTGCTATAACTATATTTTCTTCTAGCTCAGAATCTTAGGTATATATGAATATGTCAGAGATCATCAACAATAAAACTTAGAGTGTTATGTCTTAAACTGTATTAAATTAGTGTAGAACTGAGTTTAAAGATGTATTTGAGCAAAAAAAAAAAAATGTGTAATTATTTTATTGATTAAATAAATCGGTATGTTGGGAGTCCTGCTAAAACTTACGGGAATTGCCATGACCATGGGTAACCTTCAGTCACAACCCCTAGAACAAAAGCCATTTGAAATGATGGGTGATATGCAATGTTTATGCACCATTAGTTACAGATATTTGTAAGCGGTACTTTGAAATGATGGGTGATATGATATGCAATGTGTATGCACTATAACAAAATCAATTTGAAATGATGGATGATATGCAATGTGTATGCACTATAACAAAAGCAATTTGAAATGATGGGTGATATGTAATGTTTATGCACCATTGGTTACAGATATTTGTAAACTGTACTTTCAGGAGTCACTAACATTAAGTCTGTAACTAGATTTGTTGCATGGAATTACTCATTACTGGCTGGATAGCTGGATAGTATAAACATATTATTTAGTTGTATGATAAACCTACATGAGTTTGATTTTTTGTTTTGAAAAAAAGTTATTTAAGAAGAAAAAAAACAACTTTATTTATTTATAGCGCAGAAATGGCAGTATACATACAAAATAGAAATAACCCTCACGTAGGGACAGTCAAGCTTACATCAGCAAAACAACATCCAAATGTGCCGGGTCTCAGTTTTTAAATGAGATCAAGGCAATTCTGGCAGATGCCAGACGTAAGAAGAATGTTTTACCCAAAACTAATCATTTAAGATGGTCAAACACAAAAACTATTATCTCCGAACATGGCTGGGATGTGAGAAACCTGAAGACATGCACAGAGTGGACATTCAGAATAAGTTATTCAAAGCTGAATAGGAAACGTCCAATGGAAAAGCTTCCTGAGTTGAGAACAATCTGTTCCATTTCCTCCTAGTGACTGGAACTGTGATGGCTATATCAGTGGTTCTACCTCTTCATCGCCTGATCTGAATTGTAGAGTATAGAAACATTCCAATATCGCTATTGCCAGAACAAACAGAAATGACTCCTCTTTCTTTCATTATGTATTTGTTTAGAACATAGTTTATCTTGCAGGAGTAATATGTAGTTTTTTAACCAGCCAAAATATGTGAAAAGTAAATGTACATTCAATTGTTAGCCTTTTTACTTATTTTAACATGTTAAAGTGACAGGTAGTATAATCACATTGCAGGACAAATTAACAACCTGAATTATACAAACTATTGAGTTTGAGGAGATTGATTTGTGATGCAAATACATGTATTACAACCCCATGATCAATGACTGACATTAACATTCCTTGCACCTTCATTTTCTGTGCCACAGGACATAAACATCATTTGTTTCTGTACAGAGAACCAACTTATCGCAATGTTTAGATGATAGCTTATCGCTATAAAGTACATAGAAGAGGTGAGGGCATAGCCACATTCCAACACATTTCTAGGCACTAACTGGGCCCAGATTAGAATTTGAAAACATTTCTACAAATAATTGAGGATTATTTTTATTTTGACAATTTGTGCTTTGTTACATGGACCATTGTGACAGGTTTTGTATCTGTCTCCCCGTCCTCCTCAGATGTGGCTTTTTATCAGTGAGAAGTCATTGTCTTGTCTAGCACAGGTGCCAGATGATTATCTTCTTTTTACTGCATTCTGGAGTAAAACAACTTTAGAAGATCAGGAATACAAGTGACTGGGGCACTGCAAAAGTATTAGCAAGGTCCGTCTCCTTCTAAATTCCCAAAATATCACCTACGCTTAATACGAACAAGTTATGTTCTGTAATTCTACACATATCACTAATTTTTATAAATTTACCTAATTCCACACATTTATTTTAGCTATTTATCTGTACAGCTATTCACTAATCTCAGCCTTTTGGGTTTATATTGATGAATTACTATTTTTATTCCAAATGAGAAGTTTTACTGTGTCTTCATTATTGCAAGAATTCTAAGGGAAACATACAAATATATAAAATAAAATAAAGACAAAACCAGTTCTAGAAATTTTTATACTTAATTTCACCCTGGGGGTAAAAAATGCAAATATGTACCCATTAGTCCATCTCAGTCAAGCCAATAGAGACGCATAATGTGATCAATAAAGCCTGGCCTGCATCTCTCGATTAAGATCATGTTGCATTGTGTTCTTACATTCACATATACAAAGAGAGTGATAATACAACACTACAGAAAAAAAGGGGTAAAAGAGAACAATAAAATTAAAAGAATTATGTAAACTCTATGTTCCTCATATTTTATATTGAAAGTATTGACATGCGTTTACCATATTTCAAACAGCTTGCTTGAACTTGCATTCTGCAATCATATACGTTAAAGGAACACTATAGTGTTAGGAATGCAAATCTGTTTTCCTAACGCTATAGTGTGCATGCCCCTAGTTAGGTACAGAGCCCTACACCCCTGGGTGTGGCATAAAAATATTTTTTTAAAGGATTTTTTTTTCCATTCTGTGCCTTGTGCCCATGCGATTATTGTCATAGGAAAACATTGAATGAGCTGCAACGTCACGTAAAAGAGTTTTTACTTGGTCATTGCAGTGGAAGCACCTCTAGTAGCTGTCAGTATGACAGTATGAAGCCTCAGACCAGCATAGAAAGTGTAGGCACATACTAATTGGACATGGTTTTGCAGACTTTAAAGTTTGTTTAACCTCTTTGTCGCACCATAACTTCAATGCGATAAATTTGTAATGGTCCTTCAATAGCTCTCTTTAGTGCACCTCTATCCTTGCATGTTTAGACTTCTATGGTCAGGGGCACAACTTGTCTGTTAAGACTATGCATATTTTCTTTCTGAAACAATTCTATAGTTTTTTTAGGATGTCCAGTAATTGGAGAGATAATAGCCTTTGATTGTTTATGTGTTTTTTTAGTCACATGACCAGTGTTTCTGATCAAGGAGGACTTAAAATGGCTGCCCAATAGAGAAATGTTTAGCGAGGAAAATGAGTGATGACGTCAGTTTTCCTTTACATATACCTGGGACCTTCTGATTCTGGTAAGATTCAGCGTAATTTTGAATTGATGAATCAGCCACCAATCTTATGCTATGTATGCAAATTGAGTCGGTATCAAAAAAAGAATAATGACGCTAAGCAATAAAGGATATAGTACTGCACATGTGTGGTACACAGTACCTTACTGCAATGCTCTGTATCCATCATGGACATTTTTAAAGAGACACTATAGTCACCCAGACCACTTCAGCTCAATGAAGTGGTCTGGATGCCAGGTCCTCCAGGTTTTAACCCTTCAGATGTAAACATAGCAGTTTCAGAGTAACTGATATGTTTACATTGCAGGGTTAATCCAGACAGCCACTAGAGGGTTTCTGCCATGCTGGATGCGAAAATTGCATTCAGCGTGCAGAACGTCCATAGGAAAGTATTGAGAAATGCTTTCCTATGGACTGTTTGAATGTGCGCGTGCAGGGCCGCCATCAGAAATTGTGGGGCCCCTAACACAGCTCAAGGTCCGGGGGCCCGCCTCTAAGCCTCGCCTCCAAATCCCACCCACAGGAATACACACACAGACACAAAAGGACACAGACACACACATACTAACAGACACAAATACTGAAACAGACAAACACACATATAGACACATACACAGATACAGATACACACACACACACACACATACTGACTCACACACTGACGTACATACATACTCACATACTGACACACACACATACATACAGACAAACATACATACTGACAAACAGACATACAAACTGACATACATACATACACATAAATACATACTGACATACATACATACATGATGGCATACATACACATACATACTGATATGCATACATACAGGCACACACAGATATATTTATACATACACAGATACAGACATACATGCATACTGACATACATACTGATAGATAGATAGATAGATACACACATGCATACTGAAATACATACATGCACACATACATACTGACACACACACACACAGACATATATACATACTGACATAGACACACAGACATACATACAGACATATATACATACTGACATACACAGACATACATACATACTGACATACATGCATACTGACATACACACACAGACATAGACATACATACTGACAAACAGACATACATACATACTGACATACACATACATACTGGCATACTGACATACACACCTCATTTATCAGCCACCCTCCTCTTACCTTTAAGTTGCAGGAGGGTGGCTGGGGATGATGGGAGTGGATGCCTCTGGTGTCCTCTCCAGTCCTCTCCCTCTCCCCCCGCGCGGAGTAAGCTGGGAAGAAGTGACTGTCCGTCACTTCCTCCCAGCAGCACTTGCGGTGTAGCCGTAATTTTTTTTTAAAGGGGCCCGGTCGCGCAATTACACGGCCGCAGAGCTGACCGGGCCCCTGAAGATATAGGGCCCATCGGGTGACCCTAAATGCTTGGGCCACCTGATGGGCCCCCGGTGCAGATGCACCTGCAGCAGTTTCGCCGCTCCACGTGGGGCCCGGGGCGGCCGGGCCTCCCAGGACCGCCGGGCCCGTGACAACCGTCATGGTTGTAACCCCCTGATGGCGGCCCTGCGCACTGACGTCGGCGGGGGAGGACCGGTCACCAGTGCAGAGGGAACCCGGCGCTGGATTAAAGTAAGTAGCTAAAGGGGTTTTAACCCCTTCAGCGGCAAGGGAGGGGGGCCCTGAGGGTGGGGGGACCTAAGGGTTATATAGTGTCAGGAAACGGGTTTGTTATCCTGACACTATAGTGATCTTTTAATATATTTATTCATATGTTTACAGCAGTGACTGCAGTTTTTATAAAATTCTCTATATTTCTTTTTGTTTCATTGGACTGGCCCTGGGACGAATTTGTTTTGTTGTTATTTTATATTTTCTTTCTTTTTTTTTAATACACTTTTTTAAAAGGTTATCACCTCTAACCTGACTTTTGTCCTATATGGTGCGGCAACATGATGCTTTTTAATTCATTTTAATAGTTGATTATCTAACTCTGCCAGTCAATCAAGAAGAACTGGTCCTATGGTCACTCATGGAAACTGGTAATCACTGTAAAACATTGGCAAAGCACTCGTACGCAATCATAACATAACAATAGGTCAACAAGACCTCTGCCGGTCTTAGTGACCTATGCAGACTAGGCTATATATAAGAGAGTATTTTAATAAATTGTAAAGAAATATTTAAGAATGTAAGCATCTATGGAGGTATCTATTCTCCGAGACCCAGTGCAAATAAAAGATTTATCAAGGCTCTGAAATGGCATAAGGAAAAGTGTGATATTTTCAGAAAATCTCACTATTTACTATAGTTGATTTCATGCTTTGAAGCTAATTTAGAATAGGGTGTGCCGTATTTCTGTATTGGTCCCAGCAGTAATATGATGTATGCAGGAGAGTGCATCCTCTCTGTTCTATATTTTTGCTTACTATATAAAATAAAATTAGTTTTATAATGCAGTTATAATTTCTTATTAATCTATTTTTTTTCGGAAATATGAAGGTTTTTTTTCCCGTGCACAGGGTCTAATTTACATCTCAAGTGTCTGCAGGTGCAAGAAAATAAAAGTAATTACCATGTAGCAAATTGAAACAGTAGATGAAATTATGTATGAAATTGAAACAATGCACATTTGTATATGCCACTCACAGCTGCCTACACTGCCAATTTGCAAATCCAGCCTTGCCTGTCCATGATCACATTTACTGTATTTTCAGCCACAGACAACATAAGAGAGAGTGTGTTGACTGTGCTCTTTGCCAGGCTGGGAACATTTATGTGTACATGTGCGTGTACGTACAGGTACGCATATATGCGCAGTCACAGCACAGTACTTCCAGGTTCAGGGAGTTAACTTGCATTGCATGAAAAGCAATATGAACTGACTCAATACAAGTAGTTGGACAACTGAATACAGCAGTAATAATTTCCTATGTGATATCAGTGGGAATGGGGGTGCAGCCTAAGTGCCATGTATTAAAAGAAAGCAGGGCATTGCTCCCACATTTTCTTTATGAGCAATATTTCTAACTGATCGTAGAAATTGTTATACATGGTCCCTGTGTCTCAATGCTTCTTTGTGAAACGCATTGGAATGACAAGGAGGAGAGGAAACAATCATAAGAGATAAGTAACATTTCTGATACAGTTTGTGGGAGACCTGGCATCAGTCCCTGAGGTTGCCCGAACCCATCTAGTTCTTATGAACAAATTTGTATTCCCTTGTTCGGGAACCTAACAGAATGTGTGTGGTTTCCCCCTGGTATTGACTTAGAACACCGACCACCCCTGGCTGTTAACCGCAACTAAGGAGTACTTGAGTGCTTTCCCTGGGTGGCCGCCGTTTATATAAATGAACGCACGTGGCTCCATGCACATTTTGTCTCCTGAATGCAGGCAGCGGTACGTGGTCGTTGAGTGCATGGAACTAATTTCGGCTACATGTTTTTTACGAACCCCGGTCAAGATGGTACTGCTACCTGTATACTTTCCTGAACAACTACACGAATCATGTTCGGGAGATATGATCTACTGACTGGGGGGAGCATTCGCTTGCTAAGAACCAGGGGGAGCATTCGTTGGTGTTCGTGTAGAAACTCCCGAACCAAGACTGGCTACAGCCCTGGATTCTCTGGAACCATTTTGGGGCATCACCTCGTGGTGAAATCTTTTCCTGAATAGCGATCTTGTTCCACCAAACTAATCTGAGCACTTTTGTTATATTGGGCCCTCAGATTCAGGCTATTCGGGGATATAAGAACTGTGGGGTTTTTTGTACTGTTTTATTACGTTTTTGGGGTGTTTTATAAAAAATATATATTTTATGTAACTGAGAGATAATTCAATTATCTGAAATTCCTAGCTCACATCTCTGAGACACAGTTCGTCTTGGGAAATTTCCCTGTCAACTTGTGCATATAAAACTGTGTGTGGGCTAATAAAGTTATGTTGTACTCCCAGAGCTATGTGTGGTCTAGTTATTGGGAGGGGAAGGCTATAATCACTGCTCAGCACCTTGATCCAGCTCATGGAGGATTCGTAAGGACTAGAGCTCCCAGGACTGTGTGTCGTCCAGTCCCTGGGAGGGAATAGAGCTAGTCTTCTATCCTGTTCCAGTTTTATATGCACAAGTTGACAGGGAATTTTCCCAAGACGAACTGTGTCTCAGAGATGTGAGCTAGGAATTTCAGATAATTGAATTATCTCTCAGTTACAGAAGGCAAGACACGCAAGGCAACAAGCCTCCACTTTCCTCTCAGTACTTGGCCTTGTAGAGGCGGATACTGTACCTACAGGACCTGTAACCACCCATTATTGGGACATCCCAAATATGGTATCCTTTGTTCTATCCAGATGCCCGGACTCAGTGACATAGGTGATAGCTCAGTTTTGCAAGCACCTAACTAGTGCTTTTACTCACAGTTCTCTTTCTCATTATACTAACCACTGAATGACTGTAAGGTGGTATTGAAATGTTTGGGACATAGCTTATAGTTTCTGCAGGATTTTTGGTTTCCTTACGTATTTTTTCGAATCCGTGTTATCAAGCACAGAGAATTCTATCAGTACCCCAGGGCCGGCGCGTCGATAAGGCGGCACAGGCAGCCGCCTTAGGGCGCACTGGCTCCGGAGGTGTAAAATTCCAGTGACCGGCAGGAGGGAAGCTCTCCCTCCTGCCAGGCCACCATCTCGGCCCCTGGCGCGGCGTGCGGCTCTGCTCCCTCGTGCATTGTCTGCTGATACCGCGGGAGCTAGAATATGACGTCATATTCCGGCTCCCGCGGTATCAGCAGACAGCGCGCGAGAGAGCAGAGCGGTGAGATTAGAGCTCCCTCTCCGCGTCTGATTACAGCACAGCTGCACGCCACCCAGCAGCCCCTCTGGACCCCAGGGAAGGATTCATCATCCACACTAGCTCTCCAGGTAGGGAGGCTGGGTGGAAAATGTCTATTTATTAAAATAATTAGTGAATGTATGTGATGTGTGTCTGTGAGTGACAGAGAGTGTGCGTCTGTGAGTGACAGTGTGTGTGTCTGTGAGTGACAGTGTCTGTGCGTCTGTGAGTGACAGAGTGTGCGCATCTGTGAGTGACAGTGTGTGTGCGTCTGTGAGTGACAGTGTGTGTGCGTCTGTGAGTGACAGTGTGTGTCTGTGAGTGACAGTGTGTGTGTCTGTGAGTGACAGAGTGTGTGCGTCTGTGAGTGACAGTTTGTGTCTGTGAGTGACAGTGTGTGCGTCTGTGAGTGACAGAGTGTGTGCGTCTGTGAGTGACAGAGTGTGTGCATCTGTGAGTGACAGAGTGTGTGCGTCTGTGAGTGACAGTGTGTGTCTGTGAGTGACAGTGTGTGTGCGTCTGTGAGTGACAGAGTGTGTGCGTCTGTGAGTGACAGTGTGTGTCTGTGAGTGACAGTGTGTGCGTCTGTGAGTGACAGTGTGTGCGTCTGTGAGTGACAGAGTGTGTGCATCTGTGAGTGACAGAGTGTGTGTCTGTGAGTGACAGTGTGTGTCTGTGAGTGACAGTGTGTGTCTGTGAGTGACAGTGTGTGCGTCTGTGAGTGACAGTGTGTGCGTCTGTGAGTGACAGAGTGTGTGTCTGTGAGTGACAGAGTGTGTGTCTGTGAGTGACAGAGTGTGTGTCTGTGAGTGACAGAGTGTGTGTCTGTGAGTGACAGTGTGTGTGTCTGTGAGTGACAGCGTGTGTGTCTGTGAGTGACTGAGTGTGTTTGTGTGAGTGAGTGCGTCTGAATGTGTGTGTGTGAGTGAGTGATTGTATGAGTGTGTGTGCATGTGAGTGTAGGAGTGTGTCTGTCAGTGTATGATGAGTGTGTTTGTCAGTGTATGAGTGTGTATCTGTCAAATCAGTGAGAGTATGTTTGTCATTGAGTCTGTGTGTGACTATCAGTGTGTCTGTCAATGAGTGTCAATCAGTGTGGGTCTGTCAGTGTCAATGAATGAGTGTGTGTCAGATCAATGAGTCTGTGTCTGTCAGTGACGTCTGTGTGTTTGTCATTGAGTGTGTGACTGTCAGTGTGTACAGTGTGTAACGGAGCGGAGCGCGGTACAGGAGCTTCTGTTTCCTGTACCTGGCCAGACTGACAGGAGGTGCTCACAGAGAGAGCACTCCATGTCAGTGCGTCCGGGTACAGAAAACTGAAGCTCCTTTAGGGGATCTGCTCTGCTCGGCAATGCAACAATAGAGGTAGGAGGCACACCAGGAAGGGGAGTGTGACCACTAAAGGGGTGTGGGGTGCACCAAGTGACAGGGAGGGAATGGGAGAGAAACACCAAGAGACAGGAAAAAGAGGGGGGAGGGGAAAAGAACACTAAGGGACAGGGAAGGGAAGGGACCACTAATGGTCGGGGAGGGGAGAGGGGCTGGTTAAGAGGCACATAGGTGAAGATGGGTTTTTATGGGGGGGAAGGGGGCGGAAAAATGCATCTTCGTCTATGTACCTAAAAATCCAAGTACCGGCCCTGCAGTACCCCCTCGCCTCCCCGCACTTCTCCCTTAAGGGCAATTATGAGCCCTGGAGGCATTACAAGTTTAATTTATATCAGCAGGTTTATTAGTCTCTTATACCTTTTAATTGCATTCTAATATTAGATCATCTGCTCATGGAGCAGGGCCCTCCACCTCTCTGTTCCTGTACGTCCAGTTTTCTGGTTACAATTACATTTCTGTTAGACCCACCCATTGTACAGCGCTACGGAGTCTGATGGCGCTATATGAATAATAAAATAATAATAATAATAATCTGGCTGATAGCTTTCTACTACCATGCTGACAATCTCCAGTACTCATTAAACGTAAGGTAGTGATCCACCTCTGTCTTGTGGAAAATTCTAGATAAATCGCTTACAACGCATGCATTGAATTTAATATTTATATTGGCTTATATAAGTTTCCATATTACTGGTTATCTTTTCTATTTGATGTTGTGTTTTGCTGGACAACTGCATAAGTTCAGATTCGATTGCATTATACAAAATGAGTGGTTCTGAGGAACACCCTACTTATTCTCACTGGGTTTAGTCTCATGTTTGTCTTGGTGCTAATAGGCATTTCTGACATTTGGTATTTATGCAACCACTTAATCCATGTCCACGATATTCTACATGTATGAAGCCTGATATGTTTCTGGAAGCTATGTAATGTCTGAAGCATATTTGCTCAATAAAAAGTGATTTTAAAAAATGGAAAAAACATCATGCCAGTTATTGAAGTGCATAAACTATTAAAGATAAATTAGTGGCGTTGCACAGGACACAGTTTCTGTTTGGGTTATTTGTTGGAAAACTCTGTGACCAGTGATCCTTGCTTAATTGAAGGTGAAGAAACACTAGTCTGGTCTGTTCCATAAGAACACACAGGTTTACATAACACATCATTATACATACACATGGACATGCCCACAAAGGGTTTCACATGGTTAACACAGAGATGTTTCAGAAACACAGACAGGTGTCAGGTGAGTGGACACCTGGTGTTTGCTGTGGGTCTGCACCATATTTACATTTAGAATGGAACCTTTTTATTGACCTGAAAGCAGCATGGATCTGTTTTGTTTTGGATATTCTCAAGGAATGTGTATGTTTGTGTTCCATCAGTCACTGTGAGAGTGTGTCTGTGACTGACTTTTTTTTTTTTTTTTTTTTTTTTAGGAATAATTATGCATTCCTTCCTGAGGTAAAAATAATTGGGTGTGTGATTTGTATAATGCTGTGCATATTGTTTAAAACTGAACTGAGAAAAAGTGTTGTTTTGCTTTTGGCATACAAAAAACATGTTTTAAGATTGTGTAAGTGTCACTGTATGGAACACATGTTCTCTGGTCCTATAAGAGCATGATTGTGCAATACTACATTACATGATGCTGTCTGTATGTCATAGGTATGTGTGTGTATGTGTGTTACATTCTGTCTGTGTGTTGCACTCTGGCTGTTTGTCTGTGAGAATTGCTCATGTGCACACAAATCTAATGACGTTCTATAACTGCTGAACCTGGAGGCTATTTTTTTTAATGCAAGAGAGAACCCCCTTTCTTTCACTCCCCTCCCCAAATACAAGACCTCTCCTCAGTCAACCCCTGCCTGTCTCCCTCTCTCTCTCTCTCCTTCCCAAACTTCCAGCACGTGACGCTGCTCAGATGTGTCACTTCAGGCCATAAAAGTGAAGAGACAGAACAAAAGACAGAGAGCAGTATAAATCCCCAGCAGGAATACTCTGCTGCTGACAGGCTGCGGACAGCTCCTCCACACAGACAGAAACATTAAAAGCAAGAGAAAAAAGAAACAACGGCAGACAGAGACAAGCAATAAAGGAAAACGCACAGAAAATAAACTATATACATATTCCCAGTGCCTTTATTTTTATTTTTACAATCAGCAGGTGCTTTGTAAGCAAGCTTAGCTATTTCACCAAGTGCTTTGCCATGAGCCTTTACCTGCTGCTCTCCATCCTACCTGCTCTCTACCTGCTGGGGGTACAGACCGCACCCCTGACTCTTAGATCCCCCCCAAAACGAACACAGGTAAGTGATATTTATTCATTCCGTTCATCAAAACTGTTACCTGCTGTGCAGTGGTTCTATTGGCATAAGATACATTTTGTCTGATCTATGAACATATGAATTCTGGTTTACCTTGATACATACAGCATCAAATTTATTTGTATAGATTTTTGTAACACATACTCTTTGTGTGCTGCATCATACAGAAAGTCTACATAAAGCCTCGGTTATTGTTACTTTATGTAACCAATCAGCAGCAGACATTGGAGGTTGGGTACATAAGAACATACTGCAGCCATGGAAAAGTTCTAAAAGTGGTGCAATCAGCAGGAATGTTGCTTTTATCCACTGTTAACCACACAATTACTCTTTATAAATAACCTCCACTGTTTTACTGGAAGCACTTAGACACCAAACGTTCTGGGTTATTTATAATAGCTATGATAGGGGGGGGGGGGGGGGGGGGATTATAAAAGTGAAACGATCATTAGTAAAAAATGCTGTTATTTTCTATCGAGATTGCTCACTGTTAGAACTTTGCCACACAGCTAATCTTTATAACTAACCCATTGTGTTTCATTATCAAGCTGCCTCTTATGGCTTTGTTTCTGTGTAACAATGAGGTAAAGAGTGTATTCAATGGTTTGTTAGTTTATCACATTATGATCAATGTGCCAGTGCTGTGTCATTCATTTTGCATACCTATAAATTATACAAAATGCAAACTTGGTTTTTAATCAGAAAATGGCTCACACCATCCCAGAATATCAGTAGGGGTCCATAATAGGACCTTTATTGTATGAGTGTGTCATAGTCTGAATTCTAAGCCAGTGTCTGTCTTTAAAAGCCTTAATTGGCTTTGTTCTCTAAAATGTCATATACATTGCATTTCATTGTGATAACTGATGTTCCTTCTCACAAGCTCCAATTTATATGTATTGGCTATGGACATTTAGTGGCATATTGTACCTAGAGCAGGCAGCCAGAGGATTTTATGAATTGTAAACCAACAAGAGACCAAGTGGTTTTAAAATGTTGGCAAGACTTTTATAACATTACTTTCGCTGACATGTTCTATCAGTGACTGACTGCACTGTACACATCAATCTTGTGCTTGCCTTTGTAATCCCTTTGTCAGTGATTAGGTGCTGCAGCAAACAGTAAAATTAAGTAGTCACATTTTACTATGTAGTGGAATGGTCATCCACTTTACAAGATGTTGTACTAAGTTTATGGTTTTTTTATTCGTATATCTGTGGAAAGGCTTCCCTATTACTGGATAGGACACTTACCAACCCAAGTGGTTTGTTTATATAGAAGTGATTTGAAATACATAGAATTGTCCTGTTTTTAAACAAACTCTTGTCATCTCCTTTCAGTAAGTGGGAGGTCACTGGTAAATTGATATACAATCCCTCCTTTCATCTTCTTCCCATGTATGTTTTAAAGACATAATCCTCTCTGTATACATTATAGATTCATTTTTGCCATAAGTGTTTTTTTTCTCTCAACAACCCTTAATGAACTGCAATATTTGAAATATTTTTCTACTTGGATAACAACCCCATAGCCTGGGAATGTATAGTTGTGTCTGCAGAGTCTTGCTTCCAGGATAGATGTGCTGCAGGTCTTTCGACTGAACAGTGGTCGGGATTTTCTGATTGGGAGAGTGTGACAGCCACAGGATAACTCTGGCAGACCTTGTTTGTATAAGGGATGTTGTGTTTCTGTGCTGTCAGCTGCCTAGGATTTGGAATCTGCAGGCTGGCATTTTTATATATCAGTGCTGAGCAAACTGTATGTTCTGAGTGCCTTTCACCAAACACAAATATACACACACATAGATTTGAACAAATGCACGTGCACACACCACATAAGCCTATCCTAATTTTAGAGGATAGGTTTCAGAACCAACTTTATATGGAACCTAAACACTTAAATAGTTGCCATAGCATAGTATGAGGCCTGGGCAAGTTTATCCCACAGAAAGATGTCGCTTCCTAGTGAATTCCTAGCAAGAGAAACTCGGAATTGGTGAGTTGACTCTTTCTCACTAAAGCTCTATGGTGTGCCTTGCTCCAAGTGCACATACTACCCATCTACTCTAGACATCAAAGGTTCAATGAATGCGTGAATATAGCCAAGAAGGATACATCAGATGCCATAGTGACAGTGCATTTCATACATTCTCTAGCTATTGGGATAAAAAAAGATCTTAGGAATCTTGCAGTCCTAGGCTGGCACAGTCATCCAGGCATATAGCATGTGCATGACAGTCAATAACATGCAATATATAATTCACACTATCTGCATGCAGGATAGCAATAAGCATGACATAAGTGACTTATATCATGCTTATTGCTATCCTGCATGCAGATAGTTTACTGATATTTCCCAAAATTTCAAACTATTTGCCCCATCTCCATCTTGGCCTACTGATGTTAACAATTGGCCTTTGTGTGCAGTCCTGGTCCTACATATTTAGAGACCATCTTACCATGTCCCACTGAGAAATTTTCTTTGATGATGCTTAATTCTGTGTCCTCCTAATCCTCCCAGGGATCCCATTTGCCACATTATAATCTCTCCGTGGACTTTTACGACCGGACCAGCCTGAGATTACATCCTGTAAACCTCCACGCTGAATGATGTTAGCCTAACTGAGATTGCCCAACATGCTACTCAGCAACCTGAAGGCAAATGTTGTTATAGTTAGTAGAGTGAAGTGGCTGTTTCATTCTATTTGGTACCTTATATATATTTTGCATGGTGTCAGTATAACCAATTTCTATTCCTAATGTTTTCCTATTACTTCCCAACCTGCACATGGTGTCCATTATATTCTGATGTCAGCTAAGAGATTTCCTGCATATTTTTTCTGTGTCTCCTATCTGACCATAACTGGACATTCCAGTTTCCCCTCTTTGTTGCTCTGTCCATCTTATTGCCTCTTTCGATCTAGGTCTCACCTGGATGTTCTTTATTTTCTCATAGTTAATACACATCTCCCATACTTGCCTCATTACTTCCTAAATGCCTTTCTCTAGACAGATGTACCTTTGATTCAAGGTACAACAACAACAAGCAATCAGTACAAAATAGAAATGGCAAAGCGTGGCAACTGCAAAAGAGCCCTTTAAGATCCAGATATATAAAAAAGACCTTTCATTGACTGTCTCTCCGTGCTTTGGTATAGCAATATTGAACTGTTTCTCCAACCTGCCAGTAGTGGCAACTATTGGCCATTTTAAATTCAGTGCAGTGGTGAAACCCAGCAAGTTACAAGCTGGAGCCATTAGTATTTTATCAAAGTTTGACTGGTTACCCCATCTGACAGTCTATGTGTAAGCAACATCACAACCAAGGCAACCGTTACCATTTGCAGGTTCTTAGACAAGATAGATTTGCGGGCCTCACCTTCATCCACACAAACACATATATGGTTAGCTTACATGCATAACTACACACTTGAAAAAACTAGTTAGCCAGATAATTATGCAGAAGTATCAATTCACACACAACTAATAAGCCATTTGCACATACAGAAATACAGAATTTGCCATTCACATGCATATATAACTTGCCACAAACACCAAAATGATTAGTAACATACTCACACATCATGTAGAACAAACACTGGCACAAATACACTAGCACACAGATGCACACTCCGACACATTGGTACACATAAATGCACACCAAACACATACACAAATACACATTCATGTATTATGAATTGCTTTTCTTTTCTACTCACCTTCTTCACCTTTATTTCTAGTGTGGAGGAGCAAGAGAGATGTCTACCAGGCAGCAGAGACTTCCTGTCTGCTACTAGACTTGTGCATTCAGTTTCAAACAAAGCGAGTTTTGGTCAATGAGCTATTCATCATTGTTCTGCAAGTCCCAAACATCAAATTGTAGAATCAAAAAACAAACGAAACGGGCAATGGACCAGCTGTTTTGTTTGTTTTGTGATTCGTAGTTCTGTCCATAGCACCAGGAAAAAAAAATGAAATGAAGAAGAGCTGATTTTCTTTTGTTTTGCAGTACACTAATATGCGCATTTTAACGCCATTTTGGTTTGTCCAAACCGTTTTTCCTGAAACTATTGCATGGGTGAAATTAATTCGAACTGAAACACCACATGGACGAAATTTGGTTGAAACACACTTATTAAGTGACATGGTTCAAGTTAGTGTTTTACCTTATTGCTACATTTGAAAGAGATATTTTATTATCAAAAATATGTCTTCATTCTCCAAAGACCAACTGATGAGAGTTGTATTTAGTTTAACAGCTAAATTGACAGTATGTTGGAGCAGACAATGGTCCTATAATATAATCTGCCACAAAACTTAAATAAATAAACTAGAAATAATCTATGAAATATCTGGCCAATGTTCTCTAAACGTGGCCTGTAGTAAATCGTTGAAATACATATGCCAGTGGACTGGACAATGTTGAACTATTGATAGGAGTAGTAGTTGAACAGTATCTGGTTAATTTATGAGAATGTCTGGGTCATTTCATCCATCACTCTTACATTAAATGCTAGATTATGATTTAAATCCAGTAACAGCTGCATGGGTTATAGTTGCTCAATCAACCACATGGTGTGTTTGCATATAAGAGGTGACACAAGGTGATGCTGTACTCTAAGCTCCAATGATATCTTTAAGATCGGTCCAGACGGATTCTATGTTCTTTCTTAGCTATTTGTGATAATCTGAAATGTTTACTTTCTGTATAAACAGGAGCTGAAAACATTGTACAGATTGAGATTTCACTAAAGAGAGTGGGGAGAGGGACGGGATGGATGTAATATGGAAAAAGCAGAAGCAGTTGAGAACTAAAAGGGAAAGTTGTAATATATTTTAAACATATAGAGGAGGCCTGTCTGCGAAGTAAATTTATGACGTGTAAACCCTTTAACCCCTTAAGGACCAAACTTCTGGAATAAAAGGGAATCATGACGTGTCAGACATGTCATGTGTCCTTAAGGGGTTAATAAGGTTATATTGTGATGTCCACCCTTTTGTAGAGTTAAAACAGAGAGAAATAATAGGCTATTTTATAAGTGACATTTTGCATTTGGGCAGTTCACATCATCTGGAATGCAAAATTCTCCATCTCACAAAACCATAAGCCTCACTCTAAACTTAATAATGGTGCCAATATAAATAGTGCTGCAATGCACTGCATTTGCAATACATTTTGGTTCTTGCTATTTTGAATTCACCATCTTAATAGGATTGCTTAAATAAGTGAGCAGTGAAAAGGGAGATGTAGAAATTTGATATAATAACAATAAATGTGACTTATATACAAAATAAAATTGTGACACTCTGTAGCACAGATCACTACACTGCATATTCAAATAACTGTTTATGATTGAACCTAGAAAAATTAGATATTCACAGAATGTAAGCTCATTGAGCAGGGCCCTCCACCTCTCTGTTCCTGTACGTCCAGTTGTCTGGTTACAATTACATGTCTGTTAGTCCACCCATTGTACAGCAATACGGAATCTGATGGCACTATTTAAATAATAATAATAACTTGAGAAACAATGTATACAAAATCATTAACGTTGCTTTATTATTTTTTCCAAAAACTAGTAAGTATAACATAATATAATAAACAAACAAATAAACAAATGAAATATATATATGAAGGAGTGTAGCCAAAGCATGTTTTAATTTAGACAATGGACAAGAAACAGAAAACTGGAGACTGACTGGATGGGCAGGATATATTTGTGGTCTATAGACCAGCGTTTCCCATTTGGTGTTCCACCGCAATTTTGGGAAACAAAATAGCTGCTGCTGATAATTGAGACAGGTGTCGGGAAGCACTCTCCCCTGCTCGGCTCCCTCGCACTCAGCCAGCCGCTCAGCCCAGCAGCCCCACTTGACCCCAGGGACTGCACCCCAGCCATTCAGCCCAGCAGCCCCACTGGACCCCAGGGAAATAGAGACGCCATGCCAGCACTCCCAAAGGTAGGGAGGCTGGGTGGAGTGAAATTTAAAAAAAAAAATTAAATTGTGTGTGTGTCTGTTAAGGAGTTTGGATGTGTGTTTGTCAGTGAGTATGTGTGTTTGTCAGTGAGTGTGTATGTGTGTCAATGAGTGTGTATGTGTGCTTGTCAGCGTGTGTGTTTGTCACTGAGAGTGTATGTGTGTTTGTTAGTGAGTGTGCGTGTATGTGTGTTTGTGATTGAGTGTGCATGTGTGTTTGTCAGTGAGAGTCTATGTGTGTTTGTCACTGAGTGTGTGTGTATGTGTGTTTGTCAGTGAGTATGTGTGTTTGTCACTGAGAGTGTGTGTATGTGTCTTTGTCAGTGAGTGTGTATGTGTGCTTGTCAGTGAGAGTGCATGTGTGCTTGTCTGTGTGTGTATGTGTGTTTGTCACTGAGAGTGTATGTGTGTTTGTCACTGAGAGTGTATATGTGTTTGAATGTGTATCTGTCAAATAGTATATGTGTCTGAGTGTGTGTCAGTGTGTGTATCTGTGTGTCAAGGTTTGTGTACAGGCCCGGACTGGCCATCGGGCACACCGGGCAAATGCCCGGTGGGCCGCGGTGGCCGTGGGGCCGAGGCCGGCAGGGGAGGTCACAGGATCTCCCCTGCCGGTCTTTGCAGGGCCGGCACTATCCTAGAGCCGGCCCCGCTGTATTCCATGGAGGGCCGGTGGGGAGATCAAAGATCTCCCTCACCGGCCCACATGCTGTCAAAGGCGGCCGCCGGCGGGGAGAGAGAGGGAGGGAGCCAGCCTGCCAGCAGAGGAACCCGGCGGAGCTCTATCTTGCAGCTCCGCCGGGTTCCTCTCGCGAGATCCGGAGCGTTGCCATGGCAACGACCGGATCTCACGAGAGTGAACTCTAGCCCGCAGGCTAGAGTTCACTTACCACTGGACCACCAGGGAAGGTGCACCGGTCCCCCCATCCCACTCACCAGCGTGCCGGTCCCCCCCTCCCAGGCTAAAAGATAAGAAGGGAGGGGGGGGACATAATGCTTACTCAGACACCTGCTGGCAGTGCCAATAAACAGTGGCTTCACATCTGGTGACAATGCCCGATAATAAAAACATACTGAACATGGATATCTGGATTCATACACTCCATCACAGGGGCAAACCTCCCTTTACAGCCAGAAAGAAATATTATCCTTGCCATCCCATCTATGACCTCTTTCAAAATTTCACAGTGCAAACACCTACTAACATCCGCAAACAAACTCACCCAATTTTTGTTGAAAAAAAACTAATTCCCAACTATGAGAAACTGGATCCCAACAGAAAACCTATACCAAAATAGAAGTCCACTCAGTACAGCAAGCCACCTACCGATCTAAACCACACAAGAGCCTCACCACCCGGGTCAGCCACACACTTTTTTTTTATTTATTTACCCCCCAAACACACACAATCCCTTCTAACATGTATACAGAGCACTCTCACACACATCACACTCAGCACTCACACACATCATCCACAGCACTCTCACACTCAGCACTCTCAGACACATCACACTCAGCACTCTCACACACATCACACTCAGCACTCTCACACACATCATCCACAGCACTCTCACACACATCACACTCAGCACTCTCACACACATCACACTCAGCACTCTCTCACTCAGCACTCTCACACACATCACACTCACACACATTACACTCAGCACTCTCACACACATCATCCACAGCACTCTCACACTCAGCACTCTCACACACATCACACTCACACACATCACACTCACACACATCACACTCACACACATCACACAGCACTCTCTCACACACACATCATCCACAGCACCCACACACACAAATCACCCACAGCACCCTCACACACAGGACCGTCACAGCACCCTAACACAAATCAATCACACACAGCACCCAAACACACAGCACCATCACACCTCACACACACATACTGCACCCCTCACATACACACAGAACCCCCCCGACACACTGCACCACACACATACACAATACTTCCAAACATATATATATATATACACACACACACACACACACTAGATTCCTTGTAAGCAAACACATACTACAATCCTAAACACACACTCTCTACAAACACTACATCACTTATACACACACACACTATAGCCTGCATGCACACTCTTGCTACATCCCCTATACACACATTCTCTACAGACCCTAGCCACATATGCATTACCTTACACCACAAACACAACACGCCTAAAACCGACCTTATAACACAATACCACACCACAATCAGCTCACTCTGCACACACACAATACCACAAGCAGGCTCCAAACACATGCACAATACTCTTTCCTGGCATTTTTGTCTCCTGGTATCCATTTATAGAGACACCAGAGACAAGTTGCAAGGAAACACAGTGCAAGCATGTTATTACATTTGCTTGCACTGTGCAGAACAAATACAGGGCTTTTTTCTCATGCTAGAGCTCTTCAGCAGAGCTCTGCGCATGGTCTGCCCTGGAAGAGCATTGAACCAACATGCTCACTTTGAGAGGGGGCGTGTTTGTCATTAGTGATGACAAAACACACCCTCTCTGCCCCGCCCCCTTCTTAGTGGGCCGCTGTGGTAAAAAAATGCCCGGGCCGAATTTTTTTCCCAGTCCGGCCCTGTTTGTGTATGTGTCACTGTATGCATCTGAGTGTGTGTGTGTGTGTGTGTGTGTGTGTATGTCAGTATGTGTGTATTGGTGTGTGTTTGTGTGTGTGTGTATCTGTGTGTCAAGGTCTGTGCATGTGTCAAGGTGTGTATCATTGTGTCTGTGTGAATATGAATGTGTGTGTATGTGTCAATGTTTTTTTTTTTTTATTCTTTATTTTATTGAGGCATGTGGTTATGGTGGTACAGAAAAAAGAGAGGGAGACTTGCAAGAGTTGTACAGATTAGGGTCACTATAACAGATTACAGCAATCTCCTAGGATTATCAACCTCATTTTATATTATATTGACAAGTTTAGACCATAGGTGAATAACAGGTATAGTATTTGCTAAACAATGCGCATTTCCTGATAATAGTATTATCTGTTTCTAGCTTAGCTGAGTAGGTTTTCGCTGTAAGCCTTTAAACACAGGCAGGACCGGTGCTAGGATTTTTAGTTACACAGGCGAAGAGGCATTTTGGTGCCCCCCACCCTCGTTTAAAATAAGGTTCATACAAAAACAGAAATAATCATACAGAGACATACAGACACAGACAGAGACATACATGCATATAAAGACATACATACAGAGGCATACCGTCATACAGACACATACATACATACATACATAGACATACAGAAACATACATACAGAGACATCCAGGCATACAGACACATACATACATACATACAGAGACATACAGGCATACAAAGACATACACGCATACAGAGACATACCGTCATACAGACACATACATATATACAGGTATACAGAGACATACAGGCATACAGACACATACGTACAAAGACATACAGGCATACAGATACATACATTTGTACATACAGAGACATACAGGCATACAGAAACATACAGGCATACAGAAACATACATACAAAGCCATACAGGCATACAGAGGCCTACATACATACATACATACATACATACAGAGACATACACAATTACATACTTACATCAGTTCAATCTTGTCCCCTGGATGCATGCTGTCTGGCTCCTTGGAGTCCTGTCCTGCAGCCCAGCCCCATCACTGGCCGCCAGCCGCGCTGTGTGGTACACAGGGAGCAGGGATATGATGTCATTCATATACTCGCCCCCTCCACACAGCCTGCGGCAGACACCAGGGTAGGTGCAGTGGCGTACACATGACCCATGGGGCCCCAGTGCGCAAATTGATCCGTGCTCCCCCCCCCTCTCGCGCTTACTTTGCGCGGGCCGGGGCCGCAACACATGGCGGCGGGCACCTGGTCGCAGGGGTTGCAGGGCCGTGACCCCTGCGACCGCGGTATGTACGCCAGTGCATGCAGATGCACACACACTTAAAGGACCACTACAGACACCCAGATCACATCAGCTCGATGAAGTGGTCTGGGTGTCAGGTCCCTCTAGTTTTAACCCTGCAGCTGAAAACATAGCAGTTTCAGAGAAACTGCTATGTTTCACCGAGGGTTAATCCAGCCTCTAGTGGATTTCTCACTGACAGCCACTAGAGGAGCTTCCGCTATTCTAAAACACTGAACGTCCATAGGAAAGCATTGAGTAATGCTTTCCTATGGGCGGTTTGAATGCGTGCACGGCAAGGGCATTCGGAGCTGAGAGGCGGAGGAATCCCCAGCGCCAAGGGAGAAAGGTAAGTGCTGAAGACACACACACACTCTCACGAACAGATGCATACACACCAGCTAACGGACACACATTTACTGACAGACACACTCAGCGACAGACAGACATACACACTCACTTACAAAACATACACTCTCACTGACAAACACACACTCACTAACAGACATCAAACAGACTCACTAATACACACACACAAACACACTCAGTAAGAGACACACAGTAACACAATCACTGACACTCACTAGCAGACACACTCACTGACACACTAGCAGACACACACTGACACTCACTAGCAGACACTCACTAGCAGACACACTCACTGACACTAGCAGACACACTCACCGACACTAGCAGACACACTCACCGACACTAGCAGACACACTCACCGACACTAGCAGACACACTCACCGACACTAGCAGACACACTCACCGACACTAGCAGACACACTCACCGACACTAGCAGACACACTCACTGACACTAGCAGACACACTCACTGACACTAGCAGACACACTCACTGACACTCACTAGCAGACACACTCACTGACACTCACTAGCAGACACACACACTGACACTCACTAGCAGACGCACACACTGACACTCACTAGCAGACGCACACACTGACACTCACTAGCAGACGCACACACTGACACTCACTAGCAGACGCACACACTGACACTAGCAGACGCACACACTGACACTCACTAGCAGACGCACACACTCACACTCACTAGCAGACGCACACACTCAACACTCACTAGCAGACACACTCACTGACACTCACTAGCAGACACACTCACTGACACTCACTAGCAGACACACACACTGACGCTCACTAGCAGACACACACACTGACGCTCACTAGCAGACACACACACTGACGCTCACTAGCAGACACACACACTGACACTCACTAGCAGACACACTCACTGACGCTCTCTAGCAGACACACTCACTGACGCTCTCTAGCAGACACACTCACTGACGCTCACTAGCAGACACACTCACTGACACTCACTAGCAGACACACTCACTGACGCTCACTAGCAGACACACACACTGACGCTCACTAGCAGACACACTCACTGACGCTCTCTAGCAGACACACTCACTGACGCTCACTAGCAGACACACTCACTGACACTCACTAGCAGACACACACACTGATGCTCACTAGCAGACACACACACTGACGCTCACTAGCAGACACACACACTGACGCTCACTAGCAGACACACACACACACACTAACACGTTTTTTTTTTTAATTTAATCCCCCAGCCTCCTTACCTTTTTGGAGTGCTGAAGGGATTCCCTGGGGTCCAGTGGTGCTGCTGGGCTCCTGGGCTCCTTGGCTGGCTCCCTGGCTCCCTTGGTGGCTGGCTGGCTCCCTTGGTGGCTGGCTGGCTGGCTCCCTTGGTGGCTGGCTGGCTCCCTGGCTCCCTTGGTGGCTGGCTGGCTCCCTGGCTCCCTTGGTGGCTGGCTGGCTCCCTGGCTCCCTTGGTGGCTGGCTGGCTGGCTCCTGGGCGGGCGCGAGGGAGCACTCTCCCATGTGTGCTTCCTCTTCAGCTCCCTCGCGCACCGCGTAGGGATGCCGGCGCCGGAAGATGACGTCATCTTCCGGCTCCGGTATCAGTATACGGCGCGCGAGGGAGCTGAAGAGGAAGCACACATGGGAGAGTGCTCCCTCGCGCGCCCGCAGAACCGGGCGCTCGGCCACACTACAACAGGTCGTCGGTTGGAGGGGAGCGCAGTGCGCTTCCCTCCTTCCGGTCAGCCTGATTTTGCGCCCCCAGGGCCGGTGCGCCCTAAGGCGGCCGCCTGGGCCGCCTTATGGTAGCGCCGGCCCTGAACACAGGCTAAACAAACTGAAAGGGATTTGCGAACATGCTCACTATTAACATGGAGCTAGGAATTAGTATGGTTTAAGTATGTTGGATTACAGGCTATGCAAGATAACATCAGTTACAGCTTTCTATATATTGAGTAGATTTAACCACCAGGGGACAGCGGAGAGCCGGGCTCGTCAAGTTGGGTACATATGTAAGCTTAGTCATGTTAAGTGCTTTCTGTGGGGGGCTGCATAGGTAAAATCCACTGTAGTAAATTCAATGTGATATTAAGAATAGTGCACTAAAATAAAGATTACACAGTGATATGTTGTAACTTTAGGTGTATGTGAGTGGCAGTCGCTTGGTCATTCCTGCAGCTGTGCCTAGTCGGCTGGCTTCCTGGTTGTGATCAAGTTCCTTGTGTTTCACGCTGTGAAATGCTTGGGTACCTGCCGGCCAGGAGTTTGTTCGCTGGTACCAGCCTTGGGTTGGGAGTAGCGCTTGTGCCCCGTGTCCATCGCTCCACTATGTCTAGGCAGGGTCAGAGTCCGAATATAGTCCCCACAGACCCGCCGGTGGCAGTGGGAGGTGGGAGGTGTTGTTTTGGATGCTGTGATTCTGCTCTTGGAAACGAGCTAAGCCGGCGTGGTGAGTATGTACCTTTTAGGGTTATCCGATATACTCTGTTGCCAGCGGGCCGCGTTCAGTACGCTGTACGGTAAGGGCCGCGTTCAGTACGCTGTGTACTTGTCAGCGTCAGTTTCCAGACGGCGCCCAGCCGTTGCGCCGATGTTGTGGCTTGTAGTAGGCGCGGCTGCCATCTTGTGTCATGCGGTTTCAGGTTAGATTTTTCCCCCTGTTCAGTTGTCATGGGTGGTGGTGATCTCTACTTCCCCGGTGGGGTCCGGGATAACCCCCCCGGTCCACGGGGGGGGAGAACGGGGGCCCTCTGCAGGCAAGCGAGAGGTCCCGCCGGACCAAGCGCAGGGGATCGGCCGCTTCCCCCACCAGGGCCTCACGGCAGGCCGCAATCCCGCCCACCTCTCAGTCGGCATCGCCGCAGGACGGGAGCCACCAGCCGCCCCGAGGGCTATTGCTTAGGTCGCCTTGCCTTCTTATTAGTGCTGAAGGTTTTTCAGGTGCTGCGGCCCACCAGGAAATTTCCCGGTATCCCGGTGTGCCAGTCCGGCCCTGCCAACTGTACACACAAAAGCACACCTTTTGGGGGGTTCCACATTCAAAGGGTTCCATGGGAAAAATGAATTTGGAACCCCTGCTATTGACCAATTCTGTAATTAGTACCCCACTCCCTCGCAGTCCTGTAAATTCATTATATTTGGAAAGTGTCAGGATTTAACAACAGCTGCTTTTGGATGTTCTAGCCCTGTATAAGAGTAGTAGAAACTGTGAAACCTGTATTTTATAGTTAATTTGTCATCATTTTATGTTTGTGTTCATACAAGAATTTTTACAGATGCTACATTGTTCATAGTACCATAAGAGATTATTGTGTACTAAGTCTGCTTTTTATGTAAATTGTTATTTAACCTGCATGTTGTAAACAAGGGGCTTTGAAGAGGGGTAGTTACAGGCTTACTATGATAATTGGGGGGTGGTACAGATGATGAAGAAGTAAAGGTTTGGTGGGAAATTTATGGTGTAATTTATGGATGAAGAAGTAGAGGTTTGGTGGGAAATTAATGGTGTAATGGATTGAAACCTTTAGGCATGAAATATTTCTTCTGGTCACTAAAAACAAACACAGGCTATTTATTCCAGACTGTCTGCAAAACCCAGAGACCAGCAGACCATTTAACATATTCACTACTAGGGAGTTAGAGTGCAGAGGGATTAATTTCACCATTTTTAAAAGGAGAAGGGAATTCCTCGCAGTCAGTGAGTCTGACAGTGAATAATGCACTCATTTAATGACTCATACTGACCTCCTGAATAACTGTCTGCACTCCACTAAATGGTACTGCCCTCCAGTGGATGAATGTAGTCTACACATGAACAGCCATGCATATAATGTCTATTGCCTAACAGAACATTCCTGTGTCTGCTGTCAAATCATTTTGAGTTGAATCAGCTGGTATTCAGTTAGGTTAAGCTGCGTCCATTTTTCTTAACACTGCATAGTCCCTTGGCACCTGATCCAAGTCCAATGGAATATCTATTGACTTTTGTTTTTTCATTTCACCCAACAACAAACTTAATATTAACCTGCCAAGTTTAAATCTATCAATGGAGCCCTGACTGACCCATTCCATTTTATTTCGGTTTGACTTGGTTGATCTGTGTTAGCTGTAAGTAGTGTTACCCCTAGAGTGTATGTATGGGATCTCTGTAATATTCTCTGCTCAAGTCCATAGCTTTTAGAGGAAGTAGGGAAGGAGATAACAGTAATTATCTCTAGTAGGGAAGGAGAAAACAGTGTGAATCAGACAGTTTTATAATCACCTTTCTCTAGGTTCATCAACCATCAACTAGCTGTGCAAAAATAGGTCAGACCTCAGCAATATCTACACTACTGTACTATGTCTTTGCCTACCTTCTCAAGTAGAGCTTCCACTAGGGTGGACATTTATCAAGACAAAACTAGGTGCTAACCTCTGGAAAAGTAACCAATTACTATGGAATCACTATAGACACCAATAAATTGTCTCCCAAAAGTTAGCACTTTGCACCGGAAAAAAAAGCATTTGTTTTTCTTGATGTAATTAAACCCAATACTTTTCTATGAGAAGTATTCACAGAGTTAGGCAGCATTATGCAACATGTGATGTTGATAAATGTGAAGACTTTCAAAAAATGTAAGTCTCCAAAGTGCCTCTAATGGCTGTTATTATAACAAAATGTAAATGTTTGTGTTTTACATTGCCATATTTTTAAGTTGCAACAAAACACAGTAAAACTAAATTAAAGGGATACTATAGTGTTAGGAATACAAACACTATAGCTCCTTCTGCCTCCTCCTTCGTGCCAAAAACCCTTTATTTATTTACCGGATTAATTACTTACCTGAAACTGAGTCAGCACTCACTGCTTTCCTATGGGGAATTCTCTGATGCTGGATGTTTTCATGCAGATCGTGAGGATGTTCCATATCAGTTAGGCGACCAATAGTCATCTAGCAAACAGGAATCGCCAAGAGTGGCTGGCTACCAGCATGACACTGCATGACTAAGGTTCAATAGGGACACTGTGCCCAGACCACTTCAATGAGCTGTTATAGTCTGGGTGTCTATAGTGGCCCTTTAAGTCATGCTGAAAAAGGGAAAGTAGAAAGAAGGGAGAAAGGACAGAAAATAAATAAATCTGAGATTCAGTTTTGAACATTATATTGGCGGTATGTATATTCCTCATATTTTATACAAGATTTCCACATTTTAGAGCAAGAAGATGTATTACAGTATATAGTTGTTAATTTTTCCATTTGATGTTGTAGGTTTTTGCATAACCTTGCTAAAAAGTGTGGTAGAAACATGGAGCCAGCACTTGGCCAAGTAACATCTGGCAACCGAGGCATTTTACAGATTTATTTATGCTCAGGTTATGTTAAAGAAGGAAATATGCTCATGGAGTTAGGGGAGGAGGTTTTCTAAGTAACTTATGGACCTGCTCCAAAACGTGTTTATGCTGTGTTCATAACTTCCTCTACGGCTGTACGTTCTCCAGCGGTTATCACTGGGGATTCATGCCAATACTTAAGAGCTTATAATTTCACGCACATAACAGTTTTAGCTGTATATTCCCAAAACTCCAGCCAAATAATGCATTCTAGATTCCCCTCTACAAGTCAGACTTCCATGTGAAACATAAAGCAGATATTTTCAATCAGGAATAGAATTAAAACATTATAGAATATTAACCATTTTGAGTTTCCAGATAATATAATTTGAAAAAAAAAATGTTTTTACCAGTAAGCTTGCTGTCATGGTATTATCTTTGACTTTGGCTTTACCCTCACACCCCATATCCAGTTTGTCATGAAATTCTGCCATTTTCACATTAAAAACACAGCCTGCATCCGTTTCTTTCTTACCCAAGATTACCGGAATTCTCTCCTAACTGATTTCTCCATAAACAATACTGCCTCTCTACAGTCCATAATGAATGCTTCCTCCAGGCCTTTATTTTTCTTTTTCACTTAGCATGTCGATAGCTACATTGACTTTCTGTATCCTTAAGGATTCAACACAAGATACTAACAATCACATATAAAGCTTGTAATAATTTTACCCATCACTAATGTATAGATACAGTCCTTATTCAGCCACTCTGCTCTACCATTAACCTTCTTCTGGCCTTTGTGGCAACTGTACTTCTAATTCTCATCAACTAGATTTTCCAGGTGCAGTTCCATTCTTATGGAACATCCTGCCTCTCTCCATCATGTTCCACTTGTCTTCAATCCTTTAAGAAGTCCCTTAAACGCACTTAGCGCAACACAGAAGACACACTGTGACACTTCCCTGCTTGTTAAATTCTCGGCCTATTTAAACCGCATCGTGACACCACCTAACCGCCTCTCAGTAGCTTAGCCTGAGTGGCTATGAATGATGGCATACCATGAGACGAGCCACACATAGCAGGGCAGTGCACAGTTGCGAAGTAAGCAACACATCTTTACTCAGACTAGGTAGGCGAACGAAGACAAACACCTATTTTGTAAGCCGTGGTCTCCCTATTCATGTTTTACTGGCTTTCATGTTTTATTCTTACTGATGTTCACCATAACTATAAAAATGTGCTCATGTAATTTAAACCCCCATGTAAGAAATGTCAATGATGTAAGCGAGTGGATTGCCTTTGGGGTACCATGAGCTTTTCTGTTGAACCTATATGCACGAAAAAATAAAGAATTAAAAAAAAAAAAGAAGTCCCTTAAAACTCTTCTCTTCAAGCTAACTTAGAACCTTCCAGATATTAAATAAAACTTTGTAAACAGATGTAAGCCTTTTGTAAGAATAATCAGATGTAAGCCTTTTTCATAAAGTGCTTTGTTTTCTTTAAATTTCATTTACATTTCCAACAATTTTTCTTTAAATTTCATTTACATTTCCAACAAGGCAAATCCAGGGTAAACATTGCTAATGAAGATGATAAATAGAAACACTGCTTCATTTCTCCTCATCCATCTGTGCTTTCTCTATGGTGACTGCAAAGTTTATAACAGTAATTGACAGGGAGCTAAGATGACGGTACCCAGTTGCAACATAAAGAAATATGGATATAATTTCACACTTCATAAATACATATTAGATAAAAGTAGGACTACATAAACATGATAACAAATCCTGAAAGGGACAGTTCCCCTTTAAGCTATCTGGCCCTATTCTAACGTGATTTGTGGCTTCCCCTCTCATACCATCAAACTCCATTTCCAAGCATTTACCTATTAATCATATCCCCCACACTGCTCTTCCTTTAATCATTAAATACCTCTCCTCTTTTAGATTGTAAACTTGTTTGAGCTGGGTCATTAATAACCTCTTGTTTTTTGTTGTTTCCTAATAGTTTTATGTTCAGCAGAATATTTTGCTAAATAAATGTCAATAATAGATAATAATAATAGCACTTATAATGTATCCTTGCAACATGCTGACTTTGTTTCCCAAACCTGGGTTGCAATCTACCCTGAAACATCCCAGCGGGTCAGTCCTTTTCCGGAGAGCAATTATCTTGCTCTGGAGAGCATTGAGATTCGAGATCATGGGCTACCTGCTTAATAGACAACATTCATCAAATTTCCACTTTTTGTTTTTTCAAGTTCATTAAAATTAATGAAACGTGATGATTTTTTTTTTTAAATGATGTATCTTATTTTTTAAGTTCACTTTTTTTATCTGGCTGAGCAGCCATGTTGAGTCAGAATCTAGTGTTGTGTACCAAACTGTTGCTCAACCAAACCTGTCTGCTGCTGCGATTGCTCTAAGTACACATCGTTTAAAAAAAATATCATTAAGTATCAATAACGTTAAAAAAAAAACTTTTAAAAAAGAAGCAAAAATATGATGGCAGTTGTCCTTTAATCACAAAATTTCCCAATTCTGGACTAGCAATGTCTATCATCATTCCTGCTGGCTGCCTTACTTCTGCAGTGCTTTGTCATCTGACATCCCAACATACCCCCTTCCCAAAATCCCCCTACCCACACTGCTTTAAACCAATATTAGAATGGTTCTGTGAGGCCACAACCCACAAACACTGTTTGCAAGTGGACTATGGAAATTCTTTTCGTCACGAGGCCTCCACAGGTTTAGGTTAACCATCAGTGGTCTCATTAATACATTATTTATTGTTTTCAAAATAACTACAACATGGTAATTAAACAAAAACTGCACAGATAAGTATAATCTAACGTCAGGCGCTTTCAACTTTAACCCCTTAAGGACACATGACATGTGTGACATGTCATGATTCCCTTTTATTCCAGAAGTTTGGTCCTTAAGGGGTTAATGTGCAAACCTATAGATAGTAAGTAGTAATAAAAGTAAAAATACATAACATCAAACGTAAACAAGCATTGTATAAGTGTCCTATATATGTTTTATATTATGTGAACCTGAGCTAACGTGAGTGGTGAAGTGGGACTTAAAAAGTTACTCGAACCCTTTTTAACTTTTCTTTTTTTAATGTATAATGCCCCATTTGTCACTGCTAGCTATGTCTAACCCACTTTATTACTTACCTGTAATCAAGTGCCGGGGGAATCTCATTTTGCAGGTTCCCACACCCCATCTGACGTCACTTCTTCTCTCCGTGAGGTCCAATGAAGAAGCACTCTGACCGGCTCAGAGCGCATGCACGTGCTCTGAACCAAGGAGGGAGAAAGTGAGGGTGGACAGAGGTGGGGATTTTTTCCAATGATCTGTCAATGTATGGAGGTAGGGAGGGCTGGGAATGAGCAGAGATACTCGCTTTTCCTTGTAGCTGGTGGACTGTTGGTCCGTCTGCTAATGTCTTCAATGGAATTATTCTGGGAATCATTGTCCTTTGGAGTCTAACAGTTTTGAGTACTACAATAGATGTGTTGCCTGCTTTATAAGGTTGTGTAACTATATTTTATATTATATTTAACTGTGCACTACTATATCTTCTCAGGAGTGGGGTGGATTTGCCTAAGGGGAAAGTGTGTTGGTGCTGCTTTGCAGAATTGACGTTATGCAGCCCAAAAAAAAGTTCTGGGTTCTGAGTTCAGAAATCAGAATAGTCAGGAATAGCCAAGGTCAAAATACTGGGAATATCAAAAACAGGACAAGAAAACGTACTCTCAGGAATTAGGAACGAAAACCACAACAGGGCAATAACCTAGGGTAAATATCACTCTGACTGCAGAATGTGCGTGTATGTGACCCTTGGGGGCAGAGCTATATCTGGCCATGACCGCGTGGTCGGCACCATATTGAATTCGGGCAGGCGGCCAGGAGAACCCGGCAGAGGGGCTCCCGACTCGCCGCTGAGCAGATAAGCTCAGTTCATTGGCGCGGTCGCCAATTGTATTAATTATTATTTTTAATTTTTTAATATTATTATATATTTTTTTTATTATTATTTTTAATATTGTATTATTATTATTATTAATTTTTTTTTTCGTCCCCCTTCCCTGCTTGATACATAGCAGGGAGGGGGGCTCCTTCCCTGGTGGTCCAGTGGGATTGGTAGTTCAGTGGGGGGAAGAGGGGGGCTGGCAGAGCTGTACTTACCTGTCCTGCAGCTCCTGTCAGCTCTCTCCTCCTCCGCGCGGTCTGTGCAGCTCCCTCTGTCAGCTCCCAGTGTAAGTCTCGCGAGAGCCGCGGCTCTCGCGAGACTTACAGTGGGAGCTGACCGAGGTGCTGAACGGACGTCGCGGAGGGGGAGAGAGCTGACAGGAGCTGCAGGACAGGTAAGTACAGCTCTGCCAGCCCCCCTCTCCCCCCAGTCTGTATTATGGCAATGCAAATTGCCATAATACAGACTCTGACTCGAGTATAAGCCGAGTTGGGTTTTTTCAGCACAAAAAATGTGCTGAAAAACTCGGCTTATACTCGAGTATATACGGTATATCCTTCACATAGATCTGAAATCTTACTTATCCCTAATTGGAGCCAGGGTTTAATATCTAAATCTATCAATGTATATCGTATATCGGGGTATCATAGAATATTCTATCTTTCAAATTAAGTTTCTTCATAAGTATTTTTGAAGTTATAACCATATCATTTAGAATATTATTGGAAAAGAGATTTTTCTCCAGTACAACTAAATCTAATAAGCCTATCCACACAAGAATAGGTAATTTATACTTGGGACTACTTTCTTGTTCAATACTAAACCATGGTGAGATGTCTTGATCCGTATTCATCCACATTAACAACTGAGATGCTTTACAGGCTTCATGGATCCTATATACATCCGGAAAAGCTATACCCCCTTTCGGGTAGCTTCTACGCAGTATTTCAAATGCAATCCTAGGGGGTTTGTTAGCCCATATGTAGTTGGAGAATAAACTTTGAAACCGGTTAAGCATTTCTAACTTAATTCTGAATGGAATTGCCCTAAAAAGATATAGAAGTTCCGGTATCAAAAATGCTTTAACCATGTTTATTCTACCAATCCAAGATGGTTCTAGTCGTTTCCATTTTATAATTTGATGTTGTAAATTTCTAAATAGATTTTCATAGTTCGATTGAATTACACTAGCAATGTCAAGATAAATCTTTATCCCCAAGTAGTCACTCATATTTAGCCCAGACTAAATGAAACTGTTTAGCTATTATTTCTTTTTCAACATCGCTTAACATATGAGATAGAATTTGAGTTTTTTCATATTGATTTTGTAATTAGAAAAAGAACTATAAATGGCTATATCTCCTAATAGATGTGCAATTGATACCTGGGGGTTAACTAAAGTAAGAATAATATCATCTACAAACAGGGTTATTTTAACATCTCTATCTCGCATTTCTACTCCTTTTATATTGATGTTTTGCCTGATCAGGGCAGCCAGTGGTTCTATTGACAATATGTATAGTAGCGGGGCCAAAGGACAGCCTTGCCTAGTACCATTATTAATTTCAAAGATATCTGAATAAAAAAAAAATTACTAATTTTTGCTGAAGCGTTCTTGTATAGTGTCATAGTCTTACTCCTAAATTGGCCCTCGATACTGAACCGGCCCATGACAGAGTCAAGGAATCTCCAATTGACCCTGTCAAAGGCCTTTTCGGCATCGAGGGCCATAACCACCGAACCCAATCTATTTTCATCCATTCTATGTATTAAATTAAAAATCCTACGAGTATTATCAGTAGTACTTCTTCCCTTTACAAAACCCGACTGGTCTACTCCAATTACATCATTTATGGTATCTTTGAGTCGATTGGACAATATACTAGAAATTTTTTTTATATCCGTATTGATGAATGAGATCGGTCTATAATTAGTAATTAGAGTAGGATCTTTGTTGGGCTTTGGAATAGGTATAATTGAAGCTATCATCATTTCTTTTGGAAAGGGAGAGTCTATAGATACCTTTATATAGATTCCATTATAATGTTTTACACTGCCCACCAACCCACAATCATGTCTTCACTGTTTTAGTCCAGTTTAATTAATGTGTGGCTCAGTCGTTTTCATTAAAAGAACACTCCACTGTCCAAATAAATAAAAATATCACTATATAATAATGATGAATGAAAACATGCAGCCCTCCAGATGTTGCTCAACTACAACTCCGATGATTCTTTCAATTAAACAGATAGCCAGGGAATCATGGGAGTTGTAGTTCAACAACATCTGGGGGGCCGCAGGTTGGACAGCCCTGGTTTAGCTCAACTGAGCTAACCAAACCAGGAAGAAACCAGGACCAGCTGTATGATTGACAGAAGGGGGATGTAACAAGGTCAGCTTACTAAAGTGTGAGTTTCTATTAAAATCTTCACTCTTTGTAAAATGAAAAAAGAGGGGACACACTTCACACATAAAGCAAGCTAAAGTGATTTAGGTATTTGGATTGCCCCTATAAGACTACAGTACACCAGCATCTTCATCTTCTCAATTACTGGGCTATTTGGTGCATCCTGGTAGCAGGTTTGCTATATATTATAATGATACACAACAATCATGCCACATTTTTATTAATAATTCATTTTTTTGTGAACAGGGACGAACATGGAAAGATCAATCTCTTTTATGGATGCAGCACCAAACTACTAAGGGATTCCTCAATGCTCCTGACTCAAAGAATCCCCCACGATGCGGAGTACCAGATTTTCCTGTCTCTCCAGATTCTTCTAATGGGCACAACCGAAAGAAACGTTTTGTGTTATCTGGAGGACGTTGGGACAAGACCGACTTGACCTACAAGTAAGAGTTCACATCACTATGAACTGACTCATTTCCATAATCCATATGCTGCCTATCTCCACCCAACATGAATGTGAGTGATGTGTTGAGAATAATGGAGGAAGAATGTACTTTAGTGTCAGCTGATGTGATTGCCCTTAAAAGAGAGGGATTTAGCAAATGCCACACAGAAAAAACAAAAACATTCAATGACAATTGTTCAGTTCCTCACACATTCTTAACATTACAGACTCAGCATATATTATTCCCGTTCCTCTTCTTTGTAATCTTACATAGTTCTAATGATGTTCTAGGATTATCCGCTTCCCGTGGCAGCTTAGTAAGGTGAAAGTGAGACGCACAATTGCCGAAGCATTGAGAGTATGGAGTGAAGTAACCCCTCTAAACTTCACTGAGGTGCGTGACGGACGGTCTGACATCATAATTGATTTCACGCGGTGAGTCTCAAGAATATATCTTAAATGTCCTTCTCAGTACATTTGGATTGGATAGTTGATTCCTTCCAAAAGACTCTCAGCCTATTTGGATATGCCCATCGACATTTCAGATTGTGTTTTCTCACAACTTTCAGTGGTACTCTGAATTCCTTTTTCCACATTCTTGTGTTGATTGATGGATCTTGAAAAATCTGGATGTCCTTATAAATTTCTTCTATTTGTCTGGAATTTCTAAAAAGATTTTGTATTTTTTCTTTAGTATTATATGAATGAAATTGAACGATTACATCTCTGGGGATATTCAATGGAAGATGTTTTGGTTTAGGTCTACTGTGCAATCTCTCAAACATTGTTTTTTAATCCCCCATTGAAGTTCCTATTCAAGAATATATCTTAAATGTCCTTCTCAGTAGGGGTTTATCTGTGGTCTGATATATATGTTACACACACAGGATGTTTTTTTATGGAATGTTTTATTAAAACATGGTTTCACTTTTCTTCTTTGCAGGTATTGGCATGGTGACAACCTTCCATTTGATGGCCCAGGGGGCATATTGGCACATGCTTTTTTTCCAAAAACACATCGGGAGGGGGATATACATTTTGATTATGATGAAGCTTGGACCATTGGGACCAACCTAGGTATGTGATACATGTGAATAGTAATAATCTAGTTATATGCAAACCTTCTAAAGACATCACAAGCCTGCACTTTGCTACAGAATTAGTATGTGCTAGGGGTCCTGCATTGTTAATTGTGCTCCCAAGTGTGAATGACAGGGTCTCTCACTATCCTCCTTGTCTGTCCGTGTCTTAGTTCCCCTACTCCTGTTGCAGGCACAGATCTTCTTCAGGTGGCAGCCCATGAGTTTGGGCATGTGCTCGGCCTGCAGCATTCATCAGTCTCCAAATCACTGATGTCTCCTTTCTACACATTCCGTTACCCACTCAGTCTGAGTGCAGATGACAAGCTTGGCATCCAGTACCTATATGGACCGCCACAACCACCAACTCCTCCACCCACAATTAAACCTGAACCAAAACCAACAGAGAGTGAGAGCAACGAGATCCCTAGTTCAGAGGTAAGTAAAGCACAAAACAAAACAAAGTATAATTCCATCTGCAAAGTATATATCCTAAATGCATGTAGTAGAATGAGATGCTTTCTGTTTTTTATTTTTTTACAGGTAGAGAATAAATTATGCAAACACTTTACTATTAACTTTACATGTTATAATCTCTAGAAAAGAATAAATGGATGAGTAAGGATTAGAATAAAGGGATCCCATGGGCTGGCTTTGACCCCTTTTTTATTGAATAATACAGAGAATGCACTAATAAAACACATCAAAAAATACATTGGTAAAAAAAGATAACAGAAAAACCTCTACTACTTCTACTAATACTGTGTAAGCAGCAACAGCAGCAAGCAGAAACTTCCCATACCAAGAGGCAGACCCCTTCCATACCATTAGAAACATGTTGTGCTCGCCTTTGGGTTTTTCTCTAGTCCCATAAACCTCTGTGTAGTTTATCCCCCAGACGATGTTCCAGTGACCACATAGAATGAGTGGAACTGTTCAATGAGGAATATAAGCCATATTGTAGCTATTATCAATGTATTTACAGCTCTGTCACAGAATGCTGGACAACAACTTGGACGGATCTTGAATGCCTAAGGGGAAAGTAAAAGTCCACTTTTTTTCTTCTTCTCATATATCGTTTTTATTAGATCAAAGCAACAAATATACATCTCTGCAATGAACATTGTACATGAGGGATACAGCAGGCTGCTGAATGTGGCAAAACTAGCCACTTAAGAATGTATTTTTATTTAATAGGATGCTATCCCTTTAAGACTGTTAGAACCAAGTGAGTACCTATACCTGTATATTGTGCGAACGAGAGCATTCGTATGCTGACGGCAGGAAAGCCACCAGCATTCATACAGTAATTTCATGAACAGTGAATTTCAACACTGTTCGTGAAACGAACAAACTACCGAATGGGAGACCACACACAGGAGGTCGTGTGGCTCCCATTAAGCATTGCAACAATGTATCCTTCGGTAGTTATTGAGATTCAGGGTGGCCGCCGTTCGGCTACCAAACACGCGGCGGTCGGCCATCTTGGATCATTTGCCCAGCGGTATTTGGTCGTCGAGTGCCTGGAACTAAAATCGGCTACTCGACGGCACGAATACCGCTGGACTTCCAGGCCGTTCGGGAGTACCGGTCCTTTGGTAGTTTGTTCCCCTATATGCATTCGGTACCTTTGAGGTGAATGTAAAATAACATGTGTTTCATGCGGCGTTCGGTTATTTATATTGGGATCTGAGCGGTACTTTCACGAAATGTGTGCTCAGACCCCAGCTATCTACCGAACGGTCATTCGGTAATATAGGATGAATAATGTGAAAGTTGTGTATTTTTATGTGAAATGCCAGTTCTGCTGCATGGAGGGATAATCCACTTGACTGGATATTCTAGTGGGAGTATCCCTCTCGTGCAGCAGTGCATGATGGGAGAAATGTCCGGGTTGTTAAATTCCCCATGTAGTCCTCTACTGTATGTAACGGATCGCCTGGCACCCCGACTTGGTACCTCCGTTAATGGATGCTCCTAGTGCTTCCTGAGGACTCCAAGCACTCTGGCAGACACCACAATCACCGAATCCGAGAAACCTATCAAATTCTCCCAAGCATATGAATGCTGTAGACCATTGAATAGGAACCATACGAATAGGCTTGTACTCCTAGCAGTCAACTGGAACAGCATGCAATAAATCCTTCCCCCCAATAATGAGACGACACATCACTTTGAGGGTAAAACAGGAACTCTGGACTGGCTCATCCAGCCTGGCTTTTATTTCCAACTCACACATACAGGCCACACCCAGGGGGAGGCATAAAAGAACCAATGACATAGATGTTACCTCCCACACATCCCCTCCCCTTAGTGTGACACATAATCCCATTATGCATACAGTGTAAAATATACTTTTACACAACTTTCATAACTTTAAAACCATACATCACATTCACATAAAAATACATATCCACAATCAATCCATTCAGGGGAACAACATATTAAAAAATGGCATGAATCCGACCAGGGGTTCAAAAGTTACTAAAAGTATCTTTTGTTCCTTTCTGGCTGGCAGAAAAACATCCCCACAATGCACCCTGGTTTCCTCCCTTCTGCCCTGGAGTTAATTGGAGAAGTAATCCAATTACCCAGGACTAAAGGCAGACTCCATTAACCACATGGTTGCAAAACAACATAAAACACTTTAAAATACATAAAGTCACATTTACACATAACACAGAGACATTTCACCTATCCCCAGATAGCTGGGATCTGCACGCACAAAACTACCGAATAGCGCGCAGATCCTACTCACACAGTACAATTGCCATGGAGCTAAAGTCTTTCCCATAGTCTTTCATTATATGAATAGGCTCCATGGTATGGCTATCTGGGGTATCACATTCCCATAAAGTCTGGTCCATAGTCCAAAGGCAAGAGGCGGGCAATCAGCCCCCTCCAAGGACAAATGGCGAGGTCGGTTTCGCCACACTTCTCCCCTTTACCCCCCAGACTAACAGGGTACTTGACCTCCTGCCGGTCAGTGCCCTTGTTAGTCCAGCAGCCCACCCACAAGACAGAAACAGCAGAGCAGCCCACCCACAATAAACAGTTACTACACCTGGGTGAGGGAGAATCTTGTCCAGGTTCAGGTGCCTCACCACGGCTGTGTGGGGGACTGGTAGGCTGCCTTGGTAGGTTGCTGAGGGGGCAGAGACCAGCGGTACTCTGTCCTGTTGCCAGCACTACCACGGGAGTAGTCTGGTTGGAGCCTGGTTGCTGGAGACCGACTGTCTCCCCTTTAAATACACCGCTCTGCTGCTGGAGACCGACTGTCTCCCCTTGAGTTACACCGCTCTGCTGCTGGAGACCGACTGTCTCCCCTTGAGTTACACAGCTCTGCTGCTGGAGACCGACTGTCTCCCCTTGAGTTACACAGCTCTGCTGCTGGGGACAGACTGTCTCCCCTTTAAATACACCGCTCTGCTGCTGGAGACCGACTGTCTCCCCTTGAGTTACACCGCTCTGCTGCTGGAGACCGACTGTCTCCCCTTGAGTTACACAACTCTGCTGCTGGAGACCGACTGTCTCCCCTTTAGTTACACAGCTCTGCTGCTGGAGACAGACTGTCTCCCCTTTGGCTAAACAGCCCTGTTGTGGGGGGGCAGGACCGACCGTCCCTACCCCCTGTGCTGGAAGTGCAGAGACCACGGTCCCATCTGCACAGGTGTGGGGCTTACAGTCTCCCCCTGGTACATTAAGCTGCCGCTGGGGAGAGGTGGTAACCAGCTCCTCTCCCATTAGAACACTCTGCCGCTGGGGAATGGAGACTGGGCTCTCTATTCCCTGTACATTAATGATCCGCCGCTGGGGAGAGGTGGTAACAATCTCCTCTCCCATGCATACTTCCCGTCTCTGCGGAGGGAGACCGACTGTCTCTCCTCCCAGCACAGAGTCCTGCTGTGGGGGAAAGGGGGCTGGGCTCTCTATTCCCTGCTGGATACTCTGCCGCTGGGGAATGGAGACCGGGCTCCCAATTCCCAACAAATCACACTGCCGCTGGGGATCTGGGCCGACTGCCCAGCATCCCTGTAGGGCCGGTAGAGAGACCTCGATCCCATCTCCACCTGCCATCTGTGGGTCTCTCCAGGACCAGTCTATGAGGTCCCCTACTTCTGCAACTGGTAGTGAAGCAGGGGGTACCTCTGCCGCGTTTTCCCAGCTGTAGGCTAGCAGGTCTGGGTCTGCCACCCAGTTTTCCCGGTCTGCGTCCCTGCTCTGCGGCTGGCAGGAATTTAATAGTTCTACATAGTCCATCTCCAGCTCTCGTTCCATGGCAGCGAAACGGCGGAGGTCTTCTCCCAGTCCAATAGATCTCGGGCCCTGTATCATCTCACCTCGGTAATGAAAGATAGCCCAGTACCGTGACTCTGCTGGACTGCCGAAGTCGACATCCTCCACTAAGGCTTTCCACAACAGGCCAGGGCTTGTGTAGTTCTCCCCCTCTGGCTGGATGCCCTCTGCCCTCCACGTCTCTGGCTGGACAGTGCACCACCACAGTGCCCGGTATGAGGCGTCCAGGCTCAGTTCCCTTTCCACGAGGTACTCGAGTTGTCTTACCCGCTACCCTCCAGGTTGGTCTCCCAGAAGTGGCATCCGCCAGGCCATTTGTTCCTCCAACTGGTATGCGACACCAGGAAGGCGCTGCTGACGTTGATACTGGACTTCCTCCAGGGCATCGTACCATAATTCTTTCCGGGCATTATCTCTCCATTCTAATTCACTCTCTTCCTCATGTGTGTGTGTTGCCCAGGGGTCTACGAACCCCATTTTCCCAAATCTTTGTGTAGACAGGGACGCTGTAGGCACACTAGCGTCGCCCTCAATTTGTAAATCCAAACGTACTGTGTCTCCGAGCTGCTTTACCTCGCACTAGGACGCCATCCCACCGCTTGCCACCAATGTAACGGATCGCCTGGCACCCCGACTTGGTACCTCCGTTAATGGATGCTCCTAGTGCTTCCTGAGGACTCCAAGCAGACACCACAATCACCGAATCCGAGAAACCTTTTAAATTCTCCCAAGCATATGAATGCTGTAGACCATTGAATAGGAACCATACGAATAGGCTTGTACTCCTAGCAGTCAACTGGAACAGCATGCAATAAATCCTTCCCCCCAATAATGAGACGACACATCACTTTGAGGGTAAAACAGGAACTCTGGACTGGCTCATCCAGCCTGGCTTTTATTTCCAACTCACACATACAGGCCACACCCAGGGGGAGGCATAAAAGAACCAATGACATAGATGTTACCTCCCACACATCCCCTCCCCTTAGTGTGACACATAATCCCATTATGCATACAGTGTAAAATATACTTTTACACAACTTTCATAACTTTAAAACCATACATCACATTCACATAAAAATACATATCCACAATCAATCCATTCAGGGGAACAACATATTAAAAAATGGCATGAATCCGACCAGGGGTTCAAAAGTTACTAAAAGTATCTTTTGTTCCTTTCTGGCTGGCAGAAAAACATCCCCACAATGCACCCTGGTTTCCTCCCTTCTGCCCTGGAGTTAATTGGAGAAGTAATCCAATTACCCAGGACTAAAGGCAGACTCAATTAACCACATGGTTGCAAAACAACATAAAACACTTTAAAATACATAAAGTCACATTTACACATAACACACAGACATTTCACCTATCCCCAGATAGCTGGGATCTGCACGCACAAAACTACCGAATAGCGCGCAGATCCTACTCACACAGTACAATTGCCATGGAGCTAAAGTCTTTCCCATAGTCTTTCATTATATGAATAGGCTCCATGGTATGGCTATCTGGAGTATCACATTCCCATAAAGTCTGGTCCATAGTCCAAAGGCAAGAGGCGGGCAATCAGCCCCCTCCAAGGACAAATGGCGAGGTCGGTTTCGCCACACTGTACAACCCCTGTAATGTCAGTAGGGAAACCCCTTGCATGGGGAACCACATAAATACTGTGACCTGTGATTAAAAGCTCAGTTGACGGGGGGCGGGGCTAAGCCAGCGAGCCAAACGGTCGCACGTAAGCTGGGCTCCCGTCTAACGGGCCCTGTTACTGCTGATTTTTGCCAAACCCGAGCCGAAAACTAAACCTGGAAACGCTGATCGAGATAAGCGAGACCTGGTGACAAGATTGATACCCGTTCTGAGAACCTCGGAGACCGGGAGGCTATGCTGGCCAGACGCGGCCTAGAGGTGAGGGGACTGGGGGGAGGCGGCCGCTCTCCCCGACCCTGCATCGGAAGGGCAACTGACAAAACACCCTGTTCCCCCCCCCGGACCGGTGGGGGTTATCCCGGTCAAAGCTTGACAGACCAACTACCTGCTAAAACCCCAAACAGGGAGCTCCATCGACGGCGGGAAGAGGCGAACTCCGGCAAAATGGCCGCCTTCGCACAAGCTCGACCTATGGAGGGGACTGACCTCCTTGCCAAACTAGATGCGCTATTTGCCAAATTCTGGGAGAAGCTGGCACTCAGAGAGCAGCAAGCCCAGGCACACAACTCTCATACCCGCACACTCACAGCGGAGCAAGCAAGCATCCAACAAGAGCGCAACCCCCCCCTGGCAACCAAGGCCCTAAAATGGCGACGGCCTGCCAGAGGAGAACACATACGCACTAAGAAGCGACCCAGGCAGCCTCTTAAAAGCCGACACTCACCCCGAGACAGCACGACAATCCTGAAGCGACGAAAGCCGCGGAGACTACCTTACCGGCTGAATGAGCGTGCAGCAGACAGACACCTCGCCCGTCACACCAGTGCAGACACGAACCCTCAAAAGCATACCTACCTAAAGCATCTCGTCCAGCCGCAACCCGCTACACGAATCCCCACATCAGTGCAGAAAACGAAGAGTCCTGCTGAATACTGCCAGCTCAGCCACGCCGGGCAACACAGAGCACGAGCACTGAGAAGACCCAGAGACCACGGTCTGGTAACTGGACTATGCCGCTATACAGCCAGAGCAGGGCGGGAGCACAAGGGCACTAGGGACTGGTGGCTCCCTTCCATACAAAGAGGTGAACTTGTGGGTTCTAGTCTTAGCAGCGTGCCATTAACGGGCATAGGGTGATCAGCCCCATACAGATCCATCAACATACAGCTTGTTTTCACGGGTCACCTTGCCTTACACCAGCTCCAAGCCTTGATAAGACAGTGCAGTGATATAACACTGGCCCAAAAAATGTTTTCTCCTGTTTCTTTTTATATTACTTCTTGTTTGTATGCCGGTTAAATTAGTGCTATCTTCTTCATGCACATAATCATCTCATGGCAAAAATAACATCTTACCAGTATGAGCCTCATCAGTTAGCAATTTGATGCTCAGTCGTCCACTCTGACAATGTTAATGTCTGCCTACCTAATATGCCTTGATAACACTGTCTCAGATGCCCATAGCAATCTGTAATGTGCCCCCTGTACCTAACAGCAGGGTCCAAGCTGTGAAACCAACTGTATGACCTCTAATATTTTAGCAGGTTCCTAACCGGATCGTCTGATCCATAGCCTGCATTTAAATTCCCTGATCGATACTTATAACAATTATCCTAATGCTCCACCGCTGTTGCTTTAAACTGTGAGCTTCTCGTCTACGCATGTAAAACCAACTGTAGGACCTCTAATATGTTAGCATGTTACCTACCGGATCTTATGATCCTTAGCCTGTATTTTCTAACTACGGTTTTAACGACAGAAAAATATTTAAAAATTGAGGCACCGCAATTCAGGAAATGTCATTTAATCTTGCTGTACTGACCCTATACTGTAACTCATTTGACCGCTTTCCCCAATTTCTCTTATGTATCCCATCTTGTTTGCCTCTAATAAAAGAAAGATTGACAAAAAAAAAGCTCAGTTGACTCCCAGCCTATGTGTTGTCTAGTACTTGGGAGGGAAGGATTTATGCAACGCTACCGGGATTATTGTATGCTGTACTTATTTTGCCTGGATTATTTTATGCTGTTCCTGTCTACCAGCGGAGATATTGTGGATTATACTACCTCTCCGCTTCACTGAACATACATCAGTTTTAGGCTATACAGTTGTAAATAAGCGGAATACCATTGGCAATGTCTAATAACACAAAATTTCCTAACATAATGTAATATCCGCTGTGGCTCCAGTGCACAATTCCTTTACATGGTGTGACAGTTGAAAGCAATTTGTTGCTTTTCTAATTTTTTTGTTCGCTATGTACAGTTCGCTATGTACAGTTGACAATAAAATATTTTTAACTCTAGGGTAAAGAAACATATCCCTTGATGGTAGGGAGTATTGATTTTGTAAGATAAAAACATTCCCTATCGTGTCACCCTCTAGGACGTCGTTCACCCTATGCATGCCCTTATTTATCCATGATGTTACTGGCAGATCAGGGGAGAGTGCCATTATTGTTCTAGCAGTGCAGATCTTAGGAGAGATGTTGTGTTTAGGACGTGTGGGCTCCAGGATTTCCAGGACTGCAGTAGAAACTGTGAACACTGCAGTATGGGTAAACCAGGTGACTGGAGGAGCGTGTGTGCCCAAAGTGAATAGGTGATTTCGTTTGGGTGCCGGATAGGCCTGAACCCCCCCATCGAGTTAGGGAGCAGCAGTTTGCAGTACACCACTCAAGGGGGTTTCCTCTTCCAGACATGCGCATTTATGGTGGATTGGAATTGTTTAAGCGCTATGGGCAGGGTACGAAAGAGATAGAGGATATGTGGCAGCACCATCATTTTTATAGAGCTGATGTGACCCAACCAAGATACCTCCAGATCAGCCCATTTCTCTAGGGACGTTTTAATTTTGTTTATCAAAGGATGATGGTTCTCATGCGTGATATTATGAAGGGATTTCGTCAGTTGTATTCCTAAGTAGGATAGAGATTTTTTTACACCAGTCAAAGGTGTATGTTTGCGCCAGCTGCGAAGCTGTGGTTTGCGCGAGGTTGATAGGCTGTGCTTGGGTTTTAGAGGTGTTGTTTTTGTAATAGGACACCCTGCTGTATGCTTTTAAGAGATCTAACAATTTGGGAATGAAAGCAAACAAGTCTGTTATAAATAGGAGGATATTGTCAGCTAAGCTAGACAACTTTTTGGTGCCACCTGGGGTATTCAAGCCTTTGATGTGTGTGCACTGGTTTATGAGATGTGTCAGGGGTTCAAGACATGAAATAAAAATTAGCGGAGATAATGGGCACTCTTGACGAGTGCCATTGTGTATGCGAAACGACATGGATAGGAAGCACGTGCTAAATACCTTGGCCGATGGTTGCTGGTATAGGGCTAAGATGCTGGGCTAAATTAGTAGTAGGCAATCGACTGCAGCTCGTGTGTGATTTTTCTTTTGGCCTTGTTGAGCGATCCTGCCATCTGCCATTCTCCTTGGGGCGTTTCCGTGATGTGGTAGCTGGTGCTGCAGACGCTCGTGGATGAAACAGTCCCCAATCTCTGAGGAGACACATGCCATCCTCTGGTACGTTGACGGTGTGGTTCCTACCATTTCTCCATAAAAGGGTGTTCGTCGGGTAGCCCCAGCGATACTGTTGGTTTCTCAGCGTCTTTCTTACTGTGTTGAATTCTCTCCGGCGGTTCATCGTCAGTGCTGATAAGTCAGCAAATAGCTAGATGTCATTGTATAAATATGGCAGCTTGGGGAGATCCCGCGCTGCGAAGAGCAGTGCATCATTTGTTTTAAAATAGTGGAATCGCACTACCGCGACCCTTGGAATATCTTGGGTGAATCTTGGGGGCCTGGGTGAGCAGTGGGCCCTATCCATGAGCCGCTCAGCCACTGCGATATTCGGCAACAGGCATTTGCAGAGCCCTATGATATATCAAAATAGTGCATCGGCAGCCACATTGTCCAGGATAACTCAGGAGCGGACGTTGTTGACATTGTTCCTCCTTAAGCGGTCCTAGAGATCCGCCAGCTTACGTTTAAGTTCCTAGAAACACAGAAACATTGAATTTGACGGCAGATAAGAACCATTCGGCCCATATAGTCTGCCCAATTTTTTCATCAGCTGGTGCTCATCAGCCAGGGTTTGCACTGTATCAGCCACTTTGTTGTGCGCCGTGCATAGTTCTTCTGTGTGAGCCTCAAGGCGGTTGGTCCTGTCACCAAGATCCGATATCTCTCTTTTTATTTCGCTGGTCACTCACTTGAGATCAGATTGGAAGGTAACTCTGAATTCCTGCAGCATGACATACAGCCTTTTCTCAGTGACCATGAGATTTGTGAAAGCGCCAGGCCTTCGTCGCCATCTTGAGTAGGCCTTTCTTAGCGTGGTGGATCGGGTCCGTTATTTTCGTTTGTTTCACCGGTGACTTTGCAAGCAGGAGGGCCGAGTTTTCAGCGTTTATACAGGCTATCGGGTCATATAGGACCGGGAGCTCTCACTCCATGAGTCTATTCACCTCGGCAGCTAGCCACGCCCCCCCGTAAAATTTCACTTTTAAGGGGATACTCCAGACCCCTAGAGCACTTTAGCTTGCTAAAGTGATTTATGTATGAAGAGTGTGTCCTCTTTTAATTTTACAAAAAGTTCACAATTCAATAGATTTGCGCTTTTATAAATTAACCTTGTTGCAACCCCTGGCTATTAATCAGACGACTTGTCTTGTTACTTGGTTTGATTAGGTCAGTGGAGATAAACTCAAGAAGCAGCAATGGCTCAGAGCACCTGCCTTGTAAAGATGTGTCATTGAACTATTTGAAAGTCTGTGAATGGACAGCCACAGAAAGTCTGGGCGGGGTTCGAAGGGCAAGACTTGCAAAGGCTTTAGGCATGAGAGCTTCACCTTCTGTGAGCTGCTTTTAGATAAACCCGCAATAAAAAAATTGCATGAGTAAATGTTTTTATTGGGGGTATATCTAAACAGTGATTTTTGCTTATTATGTATCTATGTTCCTTTTATGTTATATTTATACCAAAACTCATACTTATGAGACATTAAACATTAAATTTAACTGTAATCAATAATAACTACCTTACTCTGAACTTCCTCTTTTATTATACATACTTGCGTAGCCAGCTAGGAGCTTTCCACATTTTGTGTCCATTTATTAATTTTCCTTAATCCATATGAATTATTTTTAATTATTCTGATTTTGCATCTTGGTATTTTTAAAAAAAGTTTAAATTTTTTATTTTTGCAGTGCATGAAATATTACAAGCGAGCATGTGGTACCCCGATGGCATTCCTCATGCTTTTCAGTAACATTTGAAACAGTAGGGTATATGTTAGATCTTGCACATTTTTTTTATAATAAGTCCAGCATAGGTGAGACAGACTGATGGAGCAATTTGGTAAGGTTTAGGTAGGCTCATACAATTCAAGATCATTGTAATGGTTAAACAAGCTTAAGCATATAACAGGTTTAAATGTATCTTGTTGAGCAGTGTTAGAGTGCATGGGTCTGTGAGTGAGTAATAGAGTGGTCTTGAGTAGCTTGTCAGGGTGTTTTAATCGTGTAGTAATGCCTGCAGTGTGACCTTTTGCATCGTAGGACCCTGAGCTCTCTGTATATCCGTGTGTCATTAACAGACTGGTTTACCAATGTTATTTTCTACTCTCTGCTCATGTGTAGCCTTTACCTTGTCCGTAGTCTAGCTGTTGGTTTGTGCAGCACTATGCCACGTTGCTTGCTTGGCCAAACTATTAATACAAAAAGTGAAAATTAAGTAAGCAGGCCAAACTTGCGTGTGTCTAGTGTGGGGCACGGTAATACAATAAGTCCCCTCGGGTCCCCCAGGAATGAGTCCCTCTTTGGCCTGGTCGGCTTTAGTAAGATCGTTCCCTCAGTGCAGCGCCATGTGACCTATTCGGTCTCCCGGCCCCGGAAACTCGACTTGCAGTGCTTCCTAGCTGATTCACCCAATGCCTCGTTGGGGCAGAGTCATTCCCTGCTGTGGATGCCCGTGGATCTCCCCTTGGGTGCGGTAAGTGATCGGGAGTGGATGGGGGCAGTTGGTACCTTGGTGCCCTCGTGGGGTCGTCCCTGTGGCTGCGGGTGCCCGGAGCGGGCCCTTGCTTGATTTCCGCGGTGTCCTTCGTGGGGTTGTTCTCTGTGGGTGAGGCACACGCTTTCCTTTCCGCCGCCATTTTTGTTGTTGTCGTGTGTTTTGCCGGCACAGCTCCACGCCGTTGAGGATCCGGGGGTGACTGTCGAGGTGGATGGTTTGAGCTGGGTGGACGAGTGTTGTTTAGTTGCAGTACTTGTTCGAGTTTCAGCCAGAAGTCGATGAAGTTGCGGTCCAGATTGGACCCAGAGACGAGCCTGGCCCCCTGATTGCCTGGGAAACACGTGGTCTCCGCCATTGTGGGTGGGCCTTTCATCTCTCTGACCATTCTCTTCGGCGTAAGCACTGTTTAGTCTCTGGATGGCTCCAGGTTGGGAGGTCGGCTGCCTCTCCCGCCCAGCACATACCAGGCCGCATGCCCTCGTGGGTATATTCTGCTGTCCATCGTCCGCTCACGGGCCGCTTTACCGGTTCACCGTGGGGACTTGGAGGTGGTAAGTCACTTGGGGTCTCATGTGGTGAGTTAAAGAGTGCCTTTTTAGCCTTTTTTCCGATTTTCATAGTGAGCTCTAGTGAGGCACATCTTCCCTCCATGGCAGTCAGGCCCCGCTCCCGCCTCTTGGTATTTTTAGTCAATCAAAATTCAGATAAGATTAAATCCCTAAGATAGTTGTGTACAGATAACACAAAGATGAGACTACAATAATGGTAGACTATATTCATTTTTAAAAGTGAGATTAGGTACAGTATTTTTATAAATATGTTTCAAAATCTCTAAATATTGTCTTTCACATAAATGAAACTAAAACGAAGCATTGCTGTCCCTTTAAAAGTAAACAACATTGCACATAAGGATTTATTCACTAAACTCTGAATTTTAGTGACTTAAATACAAAATTCCCATATATTATATACCCATATATTATAACTAGAAATTTTGAATTGAAAAAAAATAAAACAACCAGTGCTGTATTTACAGTAAACATCTGCCTATGTGTCTAGCATATGTAGTGTGTTTGTACACAGGGCATGTAGCAGGTTTGTGTATACTGGCTCTAGCTTTAAATGGGTATAGGTAATGGTAATTTTATTGCATGACGGTCCATGCATGTGTTTGTAGGATTGTTTAAATTTAATCCCCCCTCCAGCCTCTTACCTTGGGCCAGGGAAGGGTGACTTGCCAATTCCTGGTGCTTCAGTGGCGAGGGACTCTAGCTTGCATCTCCGCTAGTGCAGACTGCTCTTGGTTTACCAAAGGAATACTTTCAGCCTGCGCCTAGTGTAGGTGCAGACTAGTGTCTACTTGGCTCCCTCTAGCATCAGAAGAGTGTACTGGCTCGGTGTGTGAGATCTTTGATCTGAAGATAGCCAAATTTACAATTTACTTGAAAGAGAGCACTCAGGAGACTAAATAATGTTCAATTGTGCTGCTCTATATATCTCAAGGCTCACTGTGTGTATAAATAAAAAAATATATATACATACACACATGCACACACTCAGAATATGGAATGCATTTGGAATATAGGACAGAGACAGTTTTTACCCCAAATTTTATTGCAAAATATTGCGTGTTATATTATGAAAAATATGGTAGCTGGTTTGGAAAAAAGTCTCCAGCTCACCTCTAGTCCCAGTTTGGTTATTTTTGCCTTAGTTATGTAATTTATTATAAACCACAGGATACAATTTATTACAATTAAATCTAAAACGTAGAATTAGCAAATAAAAAAACCTGTCAGTTGATACTTATCTGTGTAGCAGTTACCCCTCTCTTCAATCCTCCTAGCCGGACGCATGTTCTACGGATTTTGATGCAGTGTCCACGATCCGTGGAGAGTTGTTTTTCTTCAAGTCTGGTTATGTGTGGCGCCTGCGTGGTGGGAAATTGCAGACCGGGTATCCCGCACTGGCCTCTCGACACTGGAAAGGGATCCCTGAAGCTGTCGATGCTGCATTTGAAGATTCTGTGGGAAATATCTGGTTCTTTTACGGTAAGAAGAAAACGTACTGAGAAAATGGCTGACGTTGCAAGAGCGGATTTATAGTATTTTACACTCAAAGCACTGTGATATTTACTAACTAAACCATGAATTACAGGGAATTAAAGTGAATGGCAAATTTTAGGACAAAATCACACAGCTATAAAAATAACTGGATTAGATAATTTTATATTTAATTTTTTCTATCAGCTATTTTAGTCTGAAATGTGCAAGCTTGTTCTCAGTTCACCACTGACGAAAAAAACTCTTTTAGAGTTAGGGTGCCTGGCAGTATATATGGTGGAGAATTCTTACCCACAGCCTCAATGTAACAGTGCAAGCTAGGGCAGGCCTGTGGGCATAGGGGTGCGCAGCCTGTTGCATTAGGGTGTGCACCCTAAAGCACAAACACACACGCCGCGTGTATATGTATTTTTATATACACATACACACACATACATATACATACATACATACACACACACATATATATATATATATACATATATATATATATATATATATATACAAATACAAATATACGTAGGTGCAGTGTGTGTGTGATTGTGAGCGGTGCAGTGTGTGTGTGATTGTGAGCAGTCCAGCGTGTAAGGGGTGAAGTGTGTGTGATTGCGAGGGGTACAGTTTGTGTAATTGTGAGGGATTCAGTGTGTGTGGGGTACAGTGTGTATGATTGTGAGGTGTGCACTGTGTGGGCGACAGGGGTTAGGAGGGTGGAGGGGCAGCGACAGGGGTTGGGGGGTAGAGGGACAGGAGGTAGGGGGGTGGAGGGGTAGTGACAGGAGGTAGCGGGGGTAGACGGTTAGTGACAGGGGTTAGGGGGTAGAGGGGTAGTAACAGGTTAGGGGGATAGAGGGGTAGTGACAGGGGTTAGGGGGATAGAGGGGTAGTGACAGGGGTTGGGGTAGAGGGGCAGTGACAGGGGGTGGGGGAGTGGAAGGGCAGTAACAGGGGTTAAGGGGTGGAGAGGCAGTGACATGGGTTAGGGAGGTAGAGGGGCAGTGACAGGGGTTAGGGGGTAGAGGGGCAGTGACAGGGGTTGGGGGGTGGAGAGGCAGTGACATGGGTTAGGGGGGCAGTGACAGGGGTTAGAGGGGTAGTGACAGGGGTTAGGGGTTAGAGGGGTAGTGACAGGGGTTAGGGGGGTAGTGACAAGGGTTAGGGGGTTAGAGGGGTAGTGACCGGGGTTAGGGGGGTAGTGACAGGGGTTAGGGGGGTAGTGACAAGGGTTAGGGGGTTAGGGGGGTAATGACAGGGGTTAGAGGGGTAGTGACAGGGGTTATAGGGTAGTGACAGGGGTTAGGGGGGTAGTGACAGGGGTTAGAGGGGTAGTGGCAGCGGTTTGGGGGGGTAGAGGGGTAGTGACAGGGGTTAGGGGGGTAGTGACAGGGGTTAGGGGGTAGTGACAAGGGTTAGGGGGTTAGAGGGGTAGTGACAGAGGTTAGGGGGGTAGTGACAGGGGTTAGGGGGGTAGTGACAAGGGTTAGGGGGTTAGAGGGGTAGTGACAGGGGTTAGGGGGGTAGTGACAGGGGTTAGAGGGGTAGTGACAGGGGTTAGGGGGGTAGTGACAGGGGTTAGGGGGTTAGAGGGGTAGTGACAGGGGTTAGGGGGGTAGTGGCAGGGGTTAGGGGGTTAGAGGGGTAGTGACAGGGGTTTGGGGGTAGAGGGGTAGTGACAGGGGTTAGGGAGGTAGTGACAAGGGTTAGAGGGGTAGTGACAGGGGTTAGGGGGTTAGAGGGGTAGTGACAGGGGTTAGAGGGGTAGATGGGTAGTGACAGGGGTTAGGGGGCTAGGGACAGGGGTTATGGGGGGTATGGGGGCAGAGGCAGGGTGGGGGGGCAGTGAGTGACAGGGGGCAGAGGGGGTTTAAATACCTGCCCTGGTGGTCCAGTGGGCGCCCTCTCTCTTCAGTCTGCAGCTCCGCCGGGAGTGAGCTGCAGACCACATGGTGAGTCTCGCGATCTCCAGTCAACGCTCTGATAGGCTGGAGATCGCGAGACACTTCAGTCTGCAGCTCACTCCCGGCGGAGCTGCAGACTGAGGCTGGATCTCCATCAGGGCAGACGGACAGGAGGGGCCTCGCACCCGGCGGCATTGTGGGCAAGCCGCCGGGCCCCCTCCTGTGTCGGGTCCTCGGTCATAGACCGAGGACCCGACATGTCAGTCTGCCCAGAGGTAGTGCAGCACGGAGGTGTGATTAGGGTGTGCCCAGGCACACCCGGCACACCCCGTGCGCACGCCTATGCCTGTGGGATCACCTTGCATTCTTAAGTCTGTTTTGTTTGTCTGCACTATGGTGCCTATGTGTGTAACATTCTCCCAGAGGGTAAAACTATATAGATATTGCTGCCAAGTCCCAGCAGCGTTAGCTCCCATAGTTCATCTGCCCCATAAGGCAGTACACCCCAGGGCCCTTTATTTCATAAAGAACAGCAGGGAAAAAGAACATGCAAGATAGTTCAAGTTCACATTGAGGTTACACACAGGAATTCAGTCATGGAATATACCATGATTAATCTACACATAATGAATAGAAATGTACAGATATGGTTTATATATAGAAACTAAAACCTAAGCTTGCTTTATATTATATTTTACATTTTTAAACTGTCTTGCTGTGCTGTTGTGGGTCCGTTATTCAATGATAAACTATTTCATACTTTACAACTGTTTCTATTTAGGAGGGACAGTCCCTATTTTGAGTACAAATACCTCTGTCCCTCTTTTCTATCATAATGTCCCTATTTTCTAGGCCAGGGGTTCCCAATTAATTTTTCCCATGGAACCCTTTGACATAGTGTATCAACATCCCTTTTGCGCAGTTGCGTTAACCTTTCAACTAGCAGAGTATAATGTCTTATTTTTTTACTATATATATATATATATATATATATATATATATAAAAAAAAGAAAGAAAGCCTTGCACTCCAACTCACATCAACATGGACCCGGTGCTTGATTGCACTGAATAGATACAGACGAAGAAAAATCAGCACTCCCAGGATTAATCCAAAGTGAAATGTTATTTCTTTATTCCAACAGTCAACGTTTCAGTTCCACTGGGGAACTTTGTATGTAATTTTATCGTTTTAATACAGGGATGTGTTTGTATGGAATGTTAGCATTTGCGTGCAGAGGTGTATTTGGATGTAGTGTTGGATTTTAAACGTGGATCTACATTTGTGGGTAGCATTGGTGTTTGAGTGTTTGACTGTTTGTATATAATTTTGGAGTTAGAGTTCAGGGGTGTCTTTTTATGTCATGTCTGTGTTTACAGGAGTGTGTGTTGTGTTGGTGTTTAATTGCTGGGATGTCTGTACATGTATTGCCACATACATATTTACACATTAACAAACAGAAACACACCGACACATACACAGTCATATACACACAAACACATACACAGACACACACACTGACACACACACACACCTTAACACACAGATACACACACTGGAATAAACAAACACAGATACCCACACCTTAACACATATACACAGACTGGCACATACAAACACAGATACACACTAGCACATACACACAGACATACACAACTTGACACACAGATACACACTAGCACACAGAAACACACATTGACAGATACACACTGACACATACACGCATAAGCACACTGGTACAAAGATACACACTGACACAGATACACACACAGAAACACACAGTGTGTATCTCTGTGTGTGTGTGTGTATCTGTGTGTCAGTGTGTGTATCTGTGTGCCTGTGTGTATCTGCCAGTGTGTGTATTTGTGTGTGTGTCAGTTTGTGTTAAGTTGTGTATATCTGTGTGTATGTGCTGTTGTGTATCTGTGTTTGTATGTGTGTGTATGTGTGTCTCTATGTGTGTGTCTATGTCTGTGTCTGCATGTGTGGGGGGGCAATGTATGGGAGGGGGAGGGTAGATGTATGGGGTGTGTGGCAGGGGGTAGAGTATGGGCGGGGGCCCAGGGCAATCTTCGCACCGGGGCCCCGTGGTTTCTAGTTACGCCTCTGGAAGTAATGCACAGAAATAATATAGGAAACCCAAATAGCAGGAAATAGATATGTGGAATTAGGACATGACTTATCAAAAATGTGTGCACCCCAGGATGAATGCAGTGCACAGGCTCCAAGCCAACATCCGGGGTACTATATACAATTTTAAAAATAATAACCACAAAAACACACACATAAGGCGGAGGAACCAACATAATCCCACCTGAGAACATACAAACTGAAAAATTGAGACCCCCACCTTCAAGAATTAGCTAGGCCGGGCACTGAGTCCACAGTCCAGGGGACCACCACAACCCGTGCAGATAGGCACCAACTCGTAACTTGAAGGAGTAAGAGCAGCTAATTAAAATCACTAAAAAGTTTTTTTTACCACTAGAACACATTTTTAAGTGCCTTATAATACATATTTTTAGTCACTACCACAACAGGCCCCGCACCTGCCCCCCACTCTATGATTCTTGCTTAATTGTATTCTTACAGGTTTTGTTAAGTTTCTCATAGACTTCCCAGGCAGCCGAGCGGCATAGCTGATGTCATGAAGCCATAATAGTCCATGACCCCCCTTTCATAAGAATTCATAGGCCAAAGTCTCCTCACTCCAGCCATCTGCTTGATCATCATCCAGGAGACCCACAGAGCCTCCACTGCAGTTCACGCTATACTGGCCTCTTTACTAGTTTAGGCTCCATCAAGTCAAATGACCACTGGTTCGTCAAGGGCACCAACTTCCCCCAAAAAGGAGGGCTCACAGCATAGCGGACAGACAGCTTCAGGCCCTCACACCTAGGCCTGGTGCGAAAGTGACTCTGGTCCCAAATGAGTGCTTGTTGTGGGGGAGGCAGGGCAGCACCCCACAGCACCCTCACCATCCGGTGGTGGCAGACCCTTTTCTAGGGTCCAGCATGCACAATGCCTATCCAGAAGATGCCCATCCCATTGAATATCTAGGCTACTCATGGTGTGTTAGACCTCTGGTCCAACATTTCATGTTTTTAGTTGGTAACTCTAAAATGAAGGAATCATCTTGTGCCACAAGACGTGCTACAGCAGTCTCTGTCCAGCATCAGTTTGTGCCAGCTTTCCAATTACACAGATTGGACAGATTGTAAATGCTCAGGCTGGAGCTGCTGAATGTGACATTTGTGCAGCTGAACAGCCAGGCCCTGCCACCGGCCAATGTAAATGTTTTAGACCTGTTCTATAACTTGTGCAAATTCATGAGAATGTTTTTGGCAATTAAATTTGTACTTTTTTTTTTTTTTACTTGTCAGAAAACTGTTCTAAATTGTATTTGCAAATTAGTGGTTAATATCCTAATTTCACTTCAGATTACCTTTAGTGAATACTGAAATTGTATTTTCAGATATAATGCAAAAATAATGCCATAGCAGAAATGTTTATTGACTTGATTATTAACATGTTAAACATTAACATCTGGTTTGAACTAATTTCAGCAACTTTTTATGTTGCTTCCAATTCTTAGGATCCCAGTATTGGGTGTTCGATGGGAAACTACAAGCATCAGGACCTCTTCAAGTTTCGGATTTAGGCCTCTCAGTACCCAGGGTTCAGGCTGCATTTGTGTGGGGAAATGACAAAAATAGGAAAACATACCTGTTTAGAGGATATGAGTATTGGCGTTTCAACCCAGATACTCGGCTTGTGGAGAGTGGGCACTCACGTAGCATGGCAGATTGGAGAGGTGTCCCCACCAGCATTGATGCAGTCTTCCAGGATGAGCAAGGTAAAATCACTTCTTCCATTAAAGATTATAGCAGTGCCAGCATTAAAACTTCAAGGGCAAGAATCTTTATGTTTTTTAAGCTTACTTTCTTTTTGCATATTTTCATGTAATATTTTATTTGTTGAATGTAATAAAAAAAATGAGGGTGGATGCTAGCTAAACTTCTGTGTGTTATATGCAGGGTTTGCTTACTTTCTGCGTGGACTATACTATTGGAAGTTTGACCCGGTTCAGGTGCGTGTGCTGGAAGGTTATCCTCGTCTCATCAGCCAGGATTTCTTCAACTGCCCAGTGACTTCTTCATCTGCCAACTCATTAAGATGAAGATTTTAATCTTCTTCCAGGAATCCTGTTCCATACCTCACATGCCCTTGAGGGACAACACCTGACACACATGGAAACATATTTCAGGGAGCACAGAATAATGTATCCAAAGAGCCATCTCCTTGATAGAACAGTGACCTGGTCTCTCAGCTATATGTTCTTATCCCAAACATCAGGATATTGTCATCTAGCAGGGTAATAACCCATGCCATTGTATTTTTCCATAAAACACATTATCCTACAAAGAACTCTGAGCACAATGGAAATCATATATACACTGTATCAAATACCTTGTTATGTTTGTGGACATATCAATTTGTGTAACTCATGATAATAACCTCTGGGTGTTCATTCATTTATTACTGGGGAACAAAACAATCTCCCTCCACTGAGATCAAACCTGCTACCTTGTTGCTTACCTCCAATGGAAAGGAGATAAAGAAGAGAGATCTTGGGTTTGGTGATATAGAAGGAATTTATGAGAGCTGTGACCTGGTGCCACAGCTCTCCCTGTCTGCTCCCATTTGGAAAGGCATGAGGTTATACCGAGACTGTGGAATACAAGGTGATTGTAACAGAATTAACCAAGGGGAACTAGGAGAAAAGTGTGACTGTGCCTTCTATTGTTCTTCTGCTAAACTACCATGGAAAGTGGAGGTCACTGAGTGTGTAGAGCTCCGAGGCCCCAAAGAATTGAAGGCTCCAAATTGCAGCAACCCTCCCAATAATCCCGATTGTTGTTTCAGTGAACCACTCCATAGCAAATATTTGCAATTCACATGAATACTTTTTTAAAATGCATTTTTTTTTTTGTGATATCATTGTTTATATGCTAACAATACCTCTATCAGTGCCGGACACTGACACAATGAGAAACTCTGGAATTTTTTAATAGTAAATATAATTCAGAGCTGTTCAGGAAACGGCAGCTGTTGGTTTGTAACCCTCAGCTATTTTATTAATTGTTTTATTGTACTAGTGCCATTTTTCTCCTTAGAATTGAAGCCATATATGATGGACTGAGAAAGTGTAGGCAGGCGTTGAAAAGTAACAAAAAGAATGTTCATTCTTTGCTACCTGTAATGCATTTTTTGTTGAGGTACTTTAGTTGTATTACCCATTTGCCACTATGGAGTTTGGAACCTAAACAGGATATGGAAAGTTCCACGTTAAAGGTCCAAGTTAATCAAAAAGCATATCTGTCATTGCTATAGCCCTCTGATATAACATTATGTGTCTGTATCTGGCTAGAAATCGCTATGTTGACTCCTACTGATCTTTAGGATAATCAGTTTTATTATTTAGGCTACACTTGCAGCCATAATTACATAACTCTTTCATGACAATGGGCTATTTGTTTCTCTTTTAGCTTTATCAACGTCAATAATATTTTAATTTACCATTGTATAGTGACTGGTTCTAAGGAAGACACTGGGCTAAATGTTGCCATGAGCACAATTTATTTAATGCATTATGTATCAATGTCTAATTTAGGTGCAGACCTATGTTAAAAGAAAACATTCATTTCAAAATGCACAGCTCACTTACCTTGTTTCTTTAGCAAGTTGTAGCACACTACCAAATCAGATCAAATCAACACACTTTTTGTTTGATAAACAAATAGAGGTTTTGTAAAAGTGACTACTTAGAAAAGTGAATATTTAGGCAAACCAGCAGATTGTTCCTATTATTTCTTTAGGCTTCTGTGGTAATTGCTCCACTATTAGGAGTGTCTCACAATTTCATATCATAATGTCAATTATAATATCCACTGAAACAAGAGCTACAGATGCCAATGTGTAACTTTACAGCAATAACAAAAATGTAAGAGTCTCATAAAAACATATAAATATAAACCTTATCATGCCCAGTTTGTTTATAAAGGTTTACAAAAATGTACACAGTAGAGACCAAGAAATATTGTTTCATATATATATATATATATATATATATATATATATATATATATATATATTCACCAATGAAGAGGAGCACTCAGAAGGACTAAACAATCGTGAATTTATTATTCAAGTAGTTTTACAACAGCATGTAAATCCTGTGATTCAACGTTTCGACCCCTCAGGGTCTTTTTCAAGAACAATTTACAAGTGAACTAAACATGTAATATATAGGCATGAAAACAGTGCACTCACCAATCTCGTGTGTGTAGCCGCCCATTCGAACCCGGAAGTGTCACGAAGCCCGCCCCACGTGGTTTCCATAGCGTGCATCAATACGTGCGACGTAATTAACGTCGTTGCTAGGTGATATCATATCAACAATATGTTATATTCGTGTATACTAGCAACCAGAATAGACAATGTGTTCTGAAAGAGTGTGAGATGTCTAATCGCTAAGGAAGAGAACCCTAAATATCGAATAAATCTTAAGTAAGAGGGTCTCAAGAAATGAGTGAGTGTCAGTCTGAGGCATGAGACTGAAGTGCCAGATGTGCTAAATAGTGCAAAATACAAGGCAAAAAGTGTACTACTGCATATAGTGCCAAACAAAAAAAATTAAAACATACGGCAACATCAATCTCAAATATTGCAAATTAAAAACAAAGAAGGCAAGAATTTCCTGAGTGTCGAGACTAAATATACAATGATATAAGTGATATTATGCAAACACTTAGTAAGACTATTGTATGTTATATTATCTTAGCTGATAGCGAATAATTAAGAAGGTTAACAAGCGGGATGATGATCTGAGAACCAAACATATTCTTATTGGAACGACATATGGTTTGCGTCCAGGTGATGTTTAGCAGAACATAGAGAATGAGATACATTCATTGAGTCCCTTGGGCATAACTGTGTCAAGTCGATGTATCCAATACGTTTCTCGTTGGAGTAGTGCTCTGGATCTGTCACCACCTCTTGGATTCTGTGGAACATGGTCTATGGCAATGAATCGTAAAGTGGGCAACCTATGATTGGCTTGAAGAAAGTGTTTGGCCACTGGCTTATCCGATTTTTGATCCCTGAATGCCGTATTGATGGTTGATCTATGGCCTCTAATCCTGTCCCTGAGCGTGAGATCTGTTTTCCCCACGTATGAGAGACCACAGGGGCAAGTGATGAGGTATATCACATGGTCGGTGGTGCATGTGATATAATGTGTAATGGGGATCCGAATTCCACTGTGTGGGTGGACAAATGAGGTATTGCTATTCATGTGACTACATGTCACACAGCCGCTACATCTGTAGCAACCTTTTTTGGTGGGTCCTCTCGATTTTTGGTAACATGTGATTGGATCGCTTTTCACCAATAGGTCTCTCAGATTTTTATTTCTTTTTAAACTAATCGTGGGTTGCTGTTGGAAAATTGGTGGCAGATTCTTATCCGAACGTAAAATACCCCAGTATTTATTTACAGATCTTTGGATCTGTGTGGTTCCTGTGTGTAACGTTAAGGGTAGGTACATTTTTGTTGTTTGAGAGGCCCTGTTAGCAGGGGATGTCATCCGTTTTATGGCTTTCTCTTTCGCCTTAGCTAGTATGTCTAAATTGTATCCTCTCTGTTGGAATCTGTCCGTCATTTCATGCAATTGTTGCTCACGTTTCTCTGGGTCGCTGTTATATCTCAATACCCGCATGTATTGTGATATCGGGAGGGATTCTTTCAGTTTATGAGGATGGTAGCTATTGAACTGAAGTAGCGTATTCCTGGCCGTTTCCTTACGATATAAGGTGTACCCTAATCTGCCGTTGTCTTTATAGATGGAGACGTCCAAAAATTGGATCTCTTGGGTGCTTGATGATAGCGTCAATTTTACTGGGCAATCGGCTTCATTCAAGTCGGAGACCATGGTGTCTAGGTCAGAGCTAGTTCCTGTCCAAATTAGGAAAATGTCGTCCACGAAGCGATGATATGTGAGTATCTGTTCACTATATCTTTCCAGAATGGATTGGGTTTCGTATATTGACATATAGGCATTGGCATATGAGGGTGCCATAGCCGCCCCCATGGAAGTGCCCGTCAGTTGAAGGTAAAAGTGCTCTTCGAATTTAAAATAGTTACATGTAGGGGGGGCGGAGCCTGCGCCTGAACGGAGCGGACGCAAGCCGCGGTAGCTCCGAGCCAAACGGGGAGAAAAACCCCTAAAACTACCCCTAAAAACCCGCAGCACCAAGCGACTCACCCGGGGGCACCGAGACCACGCACCCGGCAAGACATATGCCGTTCTTCCAAGCGGCCAAAGCGCCAAAGAAAAAGAGGAAGACCGGGGCCTACCACGCTACCCAGAGCCTGGACCTGGAGGCTCTGTTTGGCGCCTTCACTACACCAGGTACAGCGGGAGAGCAGGGGCTGGCAGGGCAGGCCACAACAGCCGCAGGGATGGGACGCAGACCCCCAAAATCGCCCCCACACACACCATCAGGGGCACAGCACATCGGGCACATGCTTCAGCGGCAGCCTGCTCCTAAAATGGCGCCGCCCGGGCACAACAGGGCCGTGGAAATGCCAGAGAGTCCCCCACAGACTGACTCCAATACACAGCCAGTCCAGCCCTGCACAGAGCCCACCACACAAACTACAGGGGATGGGTCAGCCCCAGTCACCCAAAGGGACTTCCAAAACTTAGTAGGAGAAATAAAAAACCTACTGGCAACTAACATGGCAGCCATCAAGGCAGATATACAGAGCGTCAATGACAGAGTGAGCACAACAGAGGGGGATATTGCTGACCTCAAACAAGGCATGAATGCTACACAAGAAACCGTCCACCACCTACAAACCATGCAACAAGCACTCTCCATACATCTAGCCACACTGGATGATAGGTCCAGAAGAAACCATCTTAAGATAAGGGGCATACCGGACTCGGTAACTCCAGAAGAACTCCCCCACTATGTGAGGCGCCTGGTGGCCACCATCTTGCCGGCCGCACAGGCCAAAAAAGTCACTCTAGATGGAACGTACCGCCTGCCTAAGTCCAGCAAGGCCCCAGCGACGGCAGTACAAGACGCCATAGTGCGATACTCACACTCACAAGACAAAATCGCCATCTGGTCAGCGCTGCAGGGCAAGACGCCGCTCACCTTCGAAGGCGCTAACCTTACCTTCTACCAGGACCTCACAAGGTCCACCCTGCAGTGGCGAAGATCCTTACAACCTCTCACAACCAAGCTGAGATCGGCAGGGATTAAATACCGCTGGATGTCACCCAGGCTACTGGTGGTTAACCACAAAGGGACAGTACACAAACTCTCATCGCTCTCGGAAGCCCCAACTTTCCTCACGGCGCTGGGTCTACCACCTCATGTAGAGACCGACGACAGACGGGCGAACCCTCATGCTTGGAAACCCTCCCGAATAAACCCGTTCGTGCCCGACGCTGGCACGGCCACCCACCCAGGGACCTGAACTCTGGAAAGACTGTATACCTACCTGCAAAGTTGCAAAGTAGACTTCCAGACACTGTTACAAAACATTATTAACTAACAATATGTAAATATGTTACTGCACCACACACATATGAGCCCCCCAGGGAAGACCCACCACCCCACGACGGATAGAACCTGGTAAAGGGGCACTACTGGACAGGTGCTCAGCTCCACACAGGCTAACTCTCCCCCCCCCGCCACCCCCTAGGTCAGGGGTGCCACCTAAGACGGGCCAATTTACCCACCCTCCATAGCTACACAACACACTATCAGAAGATAGAGCTATATCAACGGCCCGGACCGACACAATCCTAACACGGATCTAGATTAAAAACCACACTTCCACATACCACACGCTCGCAACCACCTCTACAAGCCATCCTGGAAACACGACAACACACAAGGTCACACAATATAAAAAACTGTGCAAGACAATTACTGTTATAACTGTTTTAACTATGCTAATAATATCTGTTGGTCAATCCCCGCTGCAGCTGTTGGGGCGCAGCGGTACAAAATGTTTATTGTTACCTATCACATGCACAACAAAAATAAAGAATTAAAAAAAAAAAAAAAAAAAAAAAAAAAAAAAATAGTTACATGTAAGGGCTATAGATAGCAGCTCCATGATAAATTCCACGGGCGGTCCGCAATATTTTGAAGAGTTGCTCAGAGTGTGTCGTAGTGCTTGTATACCATCTGTGTGTGGTATAATGGTATACAGATTTTTTACGTCCAATGTAGCTAATATGTATCTCTCTTCTATTGAAGTGAGGTTCTTAATGTGCTCCAAGAAATCATTGGTATCTCGTAGACACGTTGGAAGATCCATGACAGTCGTTTTGATGTGATAATCGATATATTTCGTGATTGGTTCAAGTAGACTGTCTCTGGCTGAGACAATTGGTCTCCCTGGTGGATGTTGTATATCCTTATGAATTTTCGGTAGTGTGTATAACACCGGATGTTTCGGGTAGTCAACGGTTAGGAATTTAGCCATATATGTATCTATGAACCCCATTTGTATGCCAATGGTGATGGTACTTTTTATCCGGTTCTGGAATTTTTTCACGGGATCGAATGTTAATCTCTGATAGGTGTTTCTATCGGATAGTTGGTTACAGATTTCCTCCTTGTACTTCACGTATGACATAACTACTATCGCTCCTCCTTTGTCGGCGGGTCGGATAATAATGCTCGCGTCAGTCATCAGGTCTTGTAGAGCCATCTTCTCGGCTTTGGACAAATTCTGTCTGTTGTCAGTTGGGTTTTGTAACATCTTGTGTGACTCGGTTTTCACCGACTGCATGAACGTTTTGATGGACATATTGGCGGTTTTCTGGTCTGCTGTGTTTTTGACTCTCAACGGGTTCTTGGGTAAAGTAGTGTTGTCAGGCATAGTCGGTTTCTCTTTCCATCGTTCATGTTTGGTCAAGATCTGTTGTATTTTGAAAAATTCAATATCAGTTTGGAGAGGTGCCGGTTTGGATACAGGAACGAAAGTCAACCCTTTTGATAGCACGGATATATGGTGTTCAGTAAGGTTTTTTTCGGATAGGTTAAATACTAATGTCTCTTCCCTCTTGGGGGTTTGCCCTTTACTCCTGTGTTTCTGGTGCCCCTTCTGTCCTCTTCTGGTGACTGTGTTCTTTTTCCTCCTCTGGTCTGCGTTTGTGAGGTTCCTGGAGATTCGTGGGGTCGTGTACTGGCCTCTAAAAAAGGCTGTTGCACCTGTGTATCCATCACATCCTTATTTTCCGCATCGGAGGCTGATTCACCTGAACTGTTGTCAATGGTTTGGAACGTCGGCTTTCTGATCCGATATTTGTATTTGGGGAATGATTCCCTGCTGGGTGTCTGCATTCCGCTTAGCCATCTATATACCTGGTGGCATTTGTAATCGTAGTTAACTTTGTCCAGTTTCTGTCTCTTAAACCGAACAAGTTCGTTCTTATATTTGTTTATGTCATCCTGTAATTTCAGCATATGTTCTGTAGCAGCTGCTGAGTGTAGGATGTCTGTATTGGTATTTTCGACCTCTTGTATCGAATGCTTGACTCCAATCAGTTCCTTGCCGACTTCCTCCACCACGATCACCATCCAATCCAGAGAGCATTTGTTGGCGATATTCATCCATTTCCGACAGAAATCAGGATTTTGTCTGCCTATGGTTGGAGAGTTGCGAACTCTAAATCCCCTAGGGATCCGCTTGGCTCTATGGTAATCGGAAATAAAAATGCCGTGTAGATCCAAATCTACCTCTCTTCGTTTCAATTTAATTAGATCATTGTATAAATCTTTAACGGTATTCGAGTGTGACAAATCTTTAGCTGTTCTAGACCATAGAATCGCTTGGGCCTGATCTTCCGAGATAGACAGGGTTTCAGCAGTATCAGCCATCCCACCCGCTCGCACTAGGAAATCATCCATCGTGACTGGCTTGAAGGTGTGCCTAAACGCACAGTAAGGGAATACAAAAACAATTGGGTTTCAACTTCGGGGGTGCCCAAAATGGTGTGACGCCACCATAAATATATAAACAAAAAAATAATCCTTCAGGCACTCACCCCTGAATGGTATGTAGATAAAACTTGCCTCCGGTGCTTCCAGCGTCGTATATATATTCACCAATGAAGAGGAGCACTCAGAAGGACTAAACAATCGTGAATTTATTATTCAAGTAGTTTTACAACAGCATGTAAATCCTGTGATTCAACGTTTCGACCCCTCAGGGTCTTTTTCAAGAACAATTTACAAGTGAACTAAACATGTAATATATAGGCATGAAAACAGTGCACTCACCAATCTCGTGTGTGTAGCCGCCCATTCGAACCCGGAAGTGTCACGAAGCCCGCCCCACGTGGTTTCCATAGCGTGCATCAATACGTGCGACGTAATTAACGTCGTTGCTAGGTGATATCATATCAACAATATGTTATATTCGTGTATACTAGCAACCAGAATAGACAATGTGTTCTGAAAGAGTGTGAGATGTCTAATCGCTAAGGAAGAGAACCCTAAATATCGAATAAATCTTAAGTAAGAGGGTCTCAAGAAATGAGTGAGTGTCAGTCTGAGGCATGAGACTGAAGTGCCAGATGTGCTAAATAGTGCAAAATACAAGGCAAAAAGTGTACTACTGCATATAGTGCCAAACAAAAAAAATTAAAACATACGGCAACATCAATCTCAAATATTGCAAATTAAAAACAAAGAAGGCAAGAATTTCCTGAGTGTCGAGACTAAATATACAATGATATAAGTGATATTATGCAAACACTTAGTAAGACTATTGTATGTTATATTATCTTAGCTGATAGCGAATAATTAAGAAGGTTAACAAGCGGGATGATGATCTGAGAACCAAACATATTCTTATTGGAACGACATATGGTTTGCGTCCAGGTGATGTTTAGCAGAACATAGAGAATGAGATACATTCATTGAGTCCCTTGGGCATAACTGTGTCAAGTCGATGTATCCAATACGTTTCTCGTTGGAGTAGTGCTCTGGATCTGTCACCACCTCTTGGATTCTGTGGAACATGGTCTATGGCAATGAATCGTAAAGTGGGCAACCTATGATTGGCTTGAAGAAAGTGTTTGGCCACTGGCTTATCCGATTTTTGATCCCTGAATGCCGTATTGATGGTTGATCTATGGCCTCTAATCCTGTCCCTGAGCGTGAGATCTGTTTTCCCCACGTATGAGAGACCACAGGGGCAAGTGATGAGGTATATCACATGGTCGGTGGTGCATGTGATATAATGTGTAATGGGGATCCGAATTCCACTGTGTGGGTGGACAAATGAGGTATTGCTATTCATGTGACTACATTTTTTTTTGTTTATATATATATATATATATATATATAGTTGCAATCAAAATTATTCAACCCCCATTGAAAATCAGGTTAATTATTTGCAATGAACAAGTCAAACAAAAGCAATTTAAGTAGCTCAACACAACAAATGCTTCAAGTGGTTTCCCCAAATTCAACTGAAAATGCAACTAATGGCAAGCATCTTTAGTACTTAGTAGAGCACCCTTTTGCTGTCATGACCTGCTGCAAACGAGATGCATAGCCAGACAACAGCTTCTGGCAGCATTCCTGAGGAATCTTAGCCCATTGCTCGTGAGCACTGGCCTCAAGTTCATTAATATTCTTGGTGAGCACTGGCCTCAAGTTCATTAATATTCTTGGGTTTATGTTCTGCAACCGCCTTCTTCAAATCCCACCAGAGATTTTCTAGGGGATTCAAGTCAGGTGACTGTGATGGACACTCTAGAATTTTCCAGAGCTTCTGCCACCATGCTTTGTTGGAATTTAAAGTATGCTTGGGATCGTTGCCTTGTTGGAAGGTCCAATGATGACCAAGCTTCTGCTTCCTCGCAGATGGCATGATGTTTTCTCTTAGAATGTCCTGATACTTCAATAAATCCATCATGTCTTCCACACGCTGCAGGTTTCCAGTGCCAGAGGATGCATCACTGAGCCACCAGCGTGCTTAACTGTAGGCAGAGAGTTATTTTCAGAGTATTCTTCATTCTTCCTTCTCCAGATTTACTGCTGATCCATTGGGCTGAAAAGTTCCAGTTTTGTTTCAACGCCACAGACCAGAATCCCAAACTACTGTGGCTTATTTAAATGATTTTGAACATATTGGAGCTGACTTTTCTTATGCTTTTGGGTCAGTAATGGTGTATGTCTTGGAGTTCTGGCATAGAAAACTTCCGCGTTTGGTATGCACCTTACTGTGCTCACTGAAACCTCAGTGCCTCTTGACACTAAGTCTTGCTTTAGATCTTTTGCAGTTACTCAAGGGTTTTCTGCCCCATCCAAGTAGTGTACAGGTTATTCAAGTGTTCCAGCTCAAGCACACCTAGTGCACCTAATAAAGATCTTGATTAGTTGCATCAGGTGTGCTTGAGACAACACCTGATTTGCATATTTGTGCTGTTGTGAAGGAATTCTTTTCAGGGAGTTGAATAATTGTGAGACTGGAGAAGTCATTATAAGTTGCATTTTTAATTTGGAGAATTTACCAGAGACATGTCGCCAGAAAGTGTTAACACAAACATGTCATTAAGGCTTAGAATGCCAACCACAGGAGAGTTATGTAATTTGGTCTAAGTCTAACCTTTTCATTCCTCCTATGGATGGTGTAGCATTGCTTGTTATCCCTACCTAGTGCCAGTTGTTAGATCGAAATATCCCAAATAATATATACTTTTGGGTTTCTTTTTTTTAAAAAGATGTCAATTCTTAATAATTCGAGCGTAACTGGAGATTCACTCTTCAATGTTACAAGTGATCCAAGGAGAAACATCATCATCTCAAACCTGACCATGATTTACTGGACTATATTCTAGTGCAGGAATAAGCAATCTTCAGCTGGTAAGCATCAGGGAGAGTCGTCCACATAACCGGGAGTTCCGTAGGTTTATTACGGAATTATTATTCCACATTGAGTTGGAAAATCCATTGTTATTTAAAAAAAAATCAATGTGAACTTTTAAAGCTCCACTATTGTATATAGACTTTTATATGACTTGTAATAAACATGCTTCTTTTTTATATTTTGGCTTGTTAGTATTATTGCATGGATGCACTGTCTCTGTGTGTGTGTGTGTGTGTGTGTATCTTTATGTATGTCTGTGTCTCTGTATGTGTGTGTATGTATGTCTGTGTGTGTATCTGCATGTGTATGATTGTGTGTCTCTGTCTGTGTATGTGTGTGTCTGTGTCTCTGTATGTGTGTGTGTGTGTCTGTGTCTCTGTATGTGTGTGTATATCTGTGTATGTGTGTGTCTGCGTGTGTGTATGTATGTATCTGTGAGTGTGTATGTATATATGTGTCTGTCGGGGGTGTGTGTCGGTGTGTTTGTGTTTGTATGTATGTGTCGGGGGGCCCACAGTCAGGGGGGAGAGGGTCAGGGTAGGGGGGGGCCCACGGATCCATTTCGCACCGGGGCCCCATGGAGTGTGTGTACGCCACTGGGACCAGGAATCAGACAGAAACAGATGCAAAACACCTTTATTATGAATAGCAAATAAAGAAATAACCAAAAGCAAAGTCCAGGAGGCAAGCAGGGATCCAGCACTAGAGCGGGTAGTCAGACGAGCCAGGATCAGGAGAACGGAGAGCAGCAGAGTCAGGAACAAGGCCAGAAGTCAGGAACCATGAACCAGGAACACACAGGAAACAGGGAGTCTTCTGGGAAACAGTAAACCACGCAAGGGCAAGGAGGTACTGGGACTTGCTGCTTAAATAGGCTGCACTGATTAGCAGCAGGGCTGGTTACTACAATCAGGTGAGTAAGCAGGGCAACATTAATAAAGGAACTGATCGCTAAAATCAGCTTAAAGCTCAGACACAGAGAAAAGAAGGGTTGCTGTTTAAAACAGCAAAGAAACCCTGACAGTGGGACACATGGAAGGGCTAGGGAGGGAATGTGTCTCATGTAATGGTTGGGGAGGGAATGGGACACATGGAGCGGCTGGGGGGGAAAGGGACATATGGTGGGTTTGGGAGGGGAATGAGACACATGGAGGGGCTTGGGAGGGGAGGGGGCACAGGACAATGCTAATGAAACCCTCATCATTGATGACCAGGTTGTGAGGGAACTCATGCAGTGCACAGTACACTTCTGTGAACATGACATCACTGAATAAAACCAGAAAAATCGCCTATAACGTGTGCTATCCTTTTTATTTTCATAAAATGTTCCATTCAATTTTAAATTTATATTAAATATCTAAAAAAATAACATCATAAGCCAGAAGCGTTATAAAAGGCAAAGCCAGTGCAAACATTGAAAATGAAGAGGATAAGAGCATTGCTTCATTTTTCCTATCATCTGTGCGCTTTCTCTGTGATGACTGCAAAGTGCAAAGGAGAGAGCTAAAATGGAGGCTCCCTGTTACAAGATAAAGATGTGTGTATTTCTCGATTTAATTTTATTTTTCACACCTGAAAAATACACATTTGCTAAATATAGGAATAGGCAAATATAATATGAAAAATCCTGGTACGTGCCAGCTCCCCTTTAAGCTTGTATAGAGCAGCAGCTGAGAGACATTGAGACAGTGAACAATTCATACTGACCTTCACTGGTCAGACTGCTGGGAGACTGCCCCAGTACACAGCAGGATATTGCTCTCTTCAGTCTGCTGCTGGACCACATCCCAGGGCAGCACTGCAAGTAGAACTTAGTCAAACATCTCCCTTTGGATGACTGGGGCTATTTCTTCATTTTGTTAACATTTGCAATGTCAGATGGCCTCTCTGCATATTGAAAAGTGCTGCTAATGAATTGAGATAGAGGAACCATTAAGCAAGCAACACGTGTGTTGCAAATAATACAATCCAGCTGTTGCAGGTCTTCGCCTCTCGTAGTTCACAATATGCATTTATTTCATGCATAATAAAAGTTGTTGTATGACAACATCACATTCATTGGAATGCTTACATTACAATGTGGCAACCCTTCAAAGCAAAGATAGAACGGATTTGTCCACATGGGAAGATTGTTTAAATTTGGCAACATGGAAACCAGTGTTTTCCATTTTGTTAATGTTTATTGTTCAGCATATAAGTTAGAAGCATAGATTGAAATGCCAGAAACCATTTAGTAAAGGATGCCAAATACAAACTGTGAGGATATTTACGGGGTGATAAATATTTTAAAAAATATATATTTTCCTAAAAATTATCAAAACTTAATTTAATAATTTTTATAATATCAACAATTGATACTTTGGCACTGTTCCCCTTGATTAATTAAAGCTAAAAATTACCCACTATTTTAATTCTCATAGATCCTGGAGTACGTTTATTAGAGGATTTATATTTCACACATTAATCACAAACTAATTATAAAAATATAATTTATTGTGACAATAATAATAGTAATGATAACGGGGGCGTGTTTCCGGCTCCGTCCGACATGGCCGCTTGAAGTGAGAGCTCCGCTCCGTGATACCCCGCCAGCGTTAAGTAACAGTTCGGAACTGAGCTTCATGGGGCGCACTAAACGCCCGGAGCCACCCCAGACCCCTAAGAACCCCCAGCGGGGCCAGCTAGACGGCTTTTTGCGGCCCCAGCCCGGATCGAGCAGTGACCCCCCTGACCCCAAGATGGCGTCCACTCCCACGCCGGGCCCAGAAACAACGGCCCTGGACCGGATTGAAAGCAAATTGCGGGACCTGACTGCCAATATGGTCACCCGGACTGACCTTCAGACCCTGACAACCTCCATCCAGGACACACTGCGGTCGGAGGTGGCAGGGATCCGCACAGAATTAGCGGCACAGGCGGGCCGCATCACCGCGGCGGAGGAGGCGGCTGAGGCCCTCACCATCCGCGTGGCATCCACCAACACGGCTGTGTCACGCCAGGGCGAAATCCTACTTTCCATGCGTCGCCACCTGGAGGATGTGGACAACAGAGGCAGGAGATGCAACATCCGCGTACGCGGCGTACCTGAAGCCGAAGGTACAGAAAACACAGCAGAGGTACTAAGGGAGCTCTTTCAATCCCTCCTACAATCTCAACAGCCACGTCCCATAGAATTTGAGAGAGCACACAGGGCCCTAAGACCAAGAGCCCTGGAAGATGGGCCACAGGATCTTGTATGTTGCCTGCACTCCTTCCCAGTGAAGAACGCAATTATGGCCAAAGCACGCGAACGCCCAACTTGGCCCTACAGAGGGGCCCAGGTCTCATTATATAATGACCTGTCCCCCATCACCCTAGAGGCCCGACGCGCACTCCGCCCTGTGACTGCCTTGCTGAGGGAACATAATGTGACCTACAAATGGGGATTTCCTTTTGCCCTGGTGGCCAGGCGACACAACACCTGGTTCACCCTGAGATGGCCTGAAGAGGTACCGCAGTTCATGGCGGACCTTGGACTCCCCTCACCGACAGTCACTAACTGGATTCTGGGAACCCTGGGTCCCCCGCAACGACCGCAGAGAGGGCTCATACGACCGCCTGTGGGTCCACCACCGACACGACACGACACCCTGGGCGACAAGACGACCCGGCATCCCCGGAAGAATAACCACAATATTTCCTCTGCAACGACGACCACCACCCTGAGCTCCTCAGCGTTTTCATCACCCCGACTCCTAGCGGATCCAATGCTGACCTATACTCCCTAAGGCTGATCACCTGTGTGCTATGCATATCCTTGGTAACTGATTTGGCTATACTGACCACCATGCCGACCATCAGGTACTCTGGGTCCACATATGGGGGATTTGGGAGGCGGGTACACGGGTCCCATTGTCTCCTGGGGGAGGGGGGGGCAGCACACCTTCGGATTTGGCTGACCTTACACTTATACACCCCTGGCTCCTGTGGATCCCCCCGGAGGCACCGGGCTTCACCCTCATCATATGAACTCCTTATCTTAGCTGATGAAGTGAACTTTCTGCTATTCTGGACTGGAGCAGTGGGGCTCCGGGGGGGGTGGGAGGGGGGTGGTTACTGGGCTCTCTAGATTAGGGATCCCCTCCCTTGCCGCTTCATGTCCCCTTCCCCCCCTCACTCCCTGACCGACGAACCAACGCTAACTAGGGATCAGCCCTGAAAGCCTTACACGTTTACTCACCTTGACTCCCATGACCTGACATGGAATGACGATACCTGCTGACGGACCCTGTGCTAGACCCCCACACTACGCTGCACCTCACCAATGGCCTGTAACCTAGGACCGATTCCCTTACCGCATTATTTTGAAACACCAACCAGCCATGATCTCATCGATAGTTATTGCCACCACACTTACGCTCAGTCATACTACGGGGTATTAATAGCCTGATTGCTCCCGTGACCACCTTGCTGCCCACTGATGGGCCCATACACCATGCCTCGGCCCCCCCTGACCGCTATATGCATTTGCATGACCTCACCTTACTTAGTCTCTCCCACGGGGACCGATGAGGGTAAAAGGCCGGGACATTACATATAGGACGTTACCGATGAACCGAACGGACATCAGTTGGACCTTAGGTGACAAGGGCTGGTCATACCTTGACTATGAGAACCAGAACCTAGGGATATTGGCCATTATTGAGCTGGGGGTGGGGGAATCTGCTAACACTAGCCAACCTCATTAAGGGGTAGATGGGCATTAAATAGAGCTTCTTAGGGTGGGGCTGCGCTCTCCTGCTGGGGGGAACATTACGGGGTATCAGGGTACTCTGGAACAATTATGCAACGTTAGGTTTTTGGATATGTTTTGACTCTCCTCTACCCGTTTATCTTATTTTCTTCTTATTTAATGTGCCGCAGTCAATGCAAACCGAACCTTATAATGTATGCGCCTTGTATTTATCAGCTGACCTAATTTCTCTCATTACAGTACTGAGGGGTGAGATGGAGTGGATGGATCCACATTCATCCTTGATCTTTACTTGGGCGGAGCTCGAGCCACGCTACCCGCCTACTGACACTCGTGCTGAAATTTGAGTGGCCAGACCATGGGTTCCCTCGACTTTCGAGCTCCCATCAGTGCTGGTCACTACACGAGACCACTCCTCCCTGTCTGGAGAGGAACTGGACACGGGACACCCCCGGACCTGGTGAGGTTTCTTACACATAGGACACACTCACACCCGTCTCTCTGAACACCACGTCACTTAGCTACCCGAACCTCTAAAGACTCCGGAACCTGGTTCTCTGGCCCAGACTCACAGCCATACACCCCCTTCTCTCTCTTCTCCCTCCTTCTCCCACTTTCTCTCTGTAACGGATCACCTGGCACCCCGACTTGGTACCTCCGTTAATGGATGCTCCTAGCGCTTCCTGAGGACTCCAAGCACTCTGGCAGACACCACAATCACCGAACCGATTCAGCATATGAATCTCCTCAAGCATATGAATGCTGTAGACCGTTGAATAGGAACCATACGAATAGGCTTGCACTCCTAGCAGTCAACTGGAACAGCATGCAATAAATCCTTCCCCCAATAATGAGACGACACTTCACTTTGAGGGTAAAACAGGAACTCTGGACTGGCTCATCCAGCCTGGCTTTTATTTCCATCTCACACATACAGGCCACACCCAGGGGGAGGCATAAAATAACCAATCCGAGATATGGTACAACCCACACATCCCCTCCCCTTAGCCTGAGAGATAATCCACTTATTATACAGTTTAAAACATAACTTTTACACAATATCTGTAACTTCAAAACCATACATCACATTCACATACAAATCACATATTCAGACTCAGCATACTTTAAACATAAACACTTCCAAAATTCAGGCAAATCCCTCCAGTGGATCAAAAGTTACACAGAAGTACTTTTATGACCGACCGCAAGCACATTTTCTTGCCCAAAACAGTTCCATAGATTTGGGCTGTGCGGTTGGTCAATTCCTGGCATAAAAACGGCTAAGTCCCATTCGAAGTGTGCCTGTACTTCGACTTTAGTCGAAGTGTCGAAGTGGAGTTGATGTTAAGGGTCGGCAGTGTTCGAAGTTAAAATGGCCGCCGCCACGTGGTCCTTTGTCCGATACCGGGCACTTCGACAACTTCGGTAACTTCGACAGCTTCAAACGCTTCGACCGCTTCAGAGAAAACAATAACTATCCCTTACTGAGATAGTGAGTGATATACTAAAGTGCCTGAATAAAAGCAGCTCAACACAAAAAGTGGAATACCTTAATCCACAATAAAGTGCAAAATATAAGAATAAAAAGGTATAAACAATATACCAGCAAGTGGAGCGCTATAATGAATATTAATATAAATAATGAGGGGGTATACTCACCCCTCCAACATAGTGATACAATGTGTCCAAATGTACATACAAAGTAAAACAACAAAAAGAGAGAATATAGTGCAGATGGTTTACAAAAATAAAAAATGAATAATAGTAGCAATTGGTTGAAACCACTCACGTGGGTTGGAGCCTATAAGCTATTGGCTCCGTAAGTGACTCCTTTTTGCTCTTGAGGCAGCAACACACCCCTTAGACAGAGCCTTGAATTCCTGGCTCTGAGGTTTGTTGGCAATATGCTAATTTATTGGGATAGCATTCCCCACATAATGTTCCTGGAGGCTAGAAAGGACTATATGGACTGATATAAAAAAATAACGATTTATTGTAGAGATAAAAAATAATAAAAACAATATTAAGACTTCTCAAAAGCATATAAGCTAAAAGGTAGAAAGTCCAAGTATAAAAGTCCAAAACTCCAGCTAAACGCGTTTCACTCTTGTATGAGCTTCCTCAGTAGCTTCGACAGCTTCGACAACTTCGACAACTTCGACAACTTCGACAGCTTCGACAACTTCGACAGCTTCGACAGCTTCGACAGCTTCGACTGTGTCTGAAGTGCCATATAAAAAAGTACCAATCTTTTCCCAAAGTATTTAAAGGGCTAGGGACAGTATTATACAATCCACATGCCCAAAAGTAGTTCTTAAAGGGTCAGTACATTATGGTAGCAGTCCATACGCCCCAATTCAGTCCCTTAAAGGGCAATACCTCCCAGGGACCATAATCACTGGGCAGGAGGCTAGCAACCAGGCTTCTCCAGTTCTCAGTGGCGAGGTTGGTTCCGCCACATTTCTCCCCTTTACCAAATAGACTAACAGGGTATCTGACCTCCTGCCGGTCAGTGCCCTGGTTAGTCCAGCAACCCACCCACAAAGCAGAAACAGCAGTACAGCCCACCCACAATAACTGGTTACTACACCTGGGTAGAGGAGAAATTGGTCCATGTCCAGGTGCCTCACCATGGCTGTGTGGGGGACTGGTAGGCTGCCTTGGTGGGTTGCTAAGTGGGCAGAGACCAGCGGTACTCTGCCCGGATGCCAGCACTACCACGGGAGTAATCGGGTTGAAGCCTGGTTGCTGGAGACCGACTGTCTCCCCTTTAGATACACCGCTCTGCTGCTGGAGACCGACTGTCTCCCCTTTGGCTAAACAGCCCTGTTGTGGGGGGGCAGGACCGACCGTCCCTAACCCCTGTGCTGGAAGTGCAGAGACCACTGTCCCATCTGCACAGGTGTGGGGCTTACAGTCTCCCCCTGGTACATTAAGCTTCCGCTGGGGAGAGGTGGTAACCAGCTCCTCTCCCATTAGAACACTCTGCCGCTGGGGAATGGAGACTGGGCTCTCTATTCCCTGTACATTAATGATCCGCCGCTGGGGAGAGGTGGTAACAATCTCCTCTCCCATACATACTTCTCGTCTCTGCGGAGGGAGACCGACTGTCTCATCTCCCAGCACAGAGTCCTGCTGTGGGGGAAAGGGGGCTGGGCTCTCCCTTCCCTGCTGGATACTCTGCCGCTGGGGAATGGAGACTGGGCTCCCAATTCCCAACAAATCACACTGCCGCTGGGGAGGGAGGACGGCCCCTTCGGCTCCCTGTAACTTGGGCGCAGAGACCACGGTCCCATCTGCGCTGGTGTGGGGCTTACCGTCTCCCCTTGGTGTGCTAAGCTGCCGCTGGGGAGAGGGGGTAACAAATTCCTCTCCCTTACACACTTTCAGCCGCTGGGGAGCAGGGCTGACCCTCTGTACTCCCTGTAGGCAGGGCGCAGAGACCACGGTCCCATCTGCGCTTGTGAGGGGCTTACTGTCTCCCCTTGGTGAGCTGTGCTGCCGCTGGGGAGAGGGAATAACAGGCTCCTCTCCCTGCACCGTAGACTGCCGCTGGGGAGCAAGAACGACACCTTCAGCTCCCTGTAACGCACACTGCCGCTGGGGATCTGGGCCGACTGCCCAGCATCCCTGTAGGGCCGGTAGAGAGATCTCGGTCCCATCTCCACCTGCCATCTGTGGGTCTCTCCAGGACCAATCTATGAGGTCCCCAACTTCTGCAGCTGGTAGTGAAGCAGGGGGTACCTCGGCCACATTTTCCCAGCTGTAGGCTAGCAGGTCTGGGTCTGCCACCCAGTTTTCCCGGTCTGCGTCCCTGCTCTGCGGCTGGCAGGAATTTAATAGTTCTACATAGTCCATCTCCAGCTCTCGTTCCATGGCAGCGAAACGGCGGAGGTCTTCTCCCAGTCCAATAGATCTCGGGCCCTGTATCATCTCACCTCGGTAATGCAAGATAGCCCAGTACCGTGACTCTGCTGGACTGCCGAAGTCGACGTCTTCCGCTAAGGCTTTCCACAACAGATCAGGGCTAGCGTAGTTCTCCCCCTCTGGCTGGATGCCCTCTGCTCTCCAGGTCTCTGGCTGGACAGTGCACCACCACAGTGCCCGGTATGAGGTGTCCAGGCTCAGTTCCCTTTCAACGAGGTACTCGAGTTGTCTTACCCGCTGCCCTCCAGGTTGGTCTCCCAGAAGCGGCATCCGCCAGGCCATTTGTTCCTCCAACCGGTATGCGACACCAGGAAGGCGCTGCTGCCGTTGATACTGGACTTCCTCCAGGTCATCGTACCATAAGTCTCTCCGGGCATTATCTCTCCATTCCAATTCACTCTCTTCCTCAGGTGTGAGCGCCCAGGGGTCCACGAACCCCATTTTCCCAAATCTTTGTGCAGACAGGGACGCTGTATGCACACCAGCGTCGCCCTCAATTTGTAAATCCAAACGCACTGTGTCTCCGAGCTGCTTTTCCTCGCACTAGGACGCCATCCCACCGCTGCCACCAATGTAACGGATCACCTGGCACCCCGACTTGGTACCTCCGTTAACGGATGCTCCTAGCGCTTCCTGAGGACTCCAAGCACTCTGGCAGACACCACAATCACCCAGCCGATTCAACATATGAATCTCCTCAAGCATATGAATGCTGTAGACCGTTGAATAGGAACCATACGAATAGGCTTGCACTCCTAGCAGTCAACTGGAACAGCATGCAATAAATCCTTCCCCCAATAATGAGACGACACTTCACTTTGAGGGTAAAACAGGAACTCTGGACTGGCTCATCTAGCCTGGCTTTTATTTCCATCTCACACATACAGGCCACACCCAGGGGGAGGCATAAAATAACCAATCCGAGATATGGTACAACCCACACATCCCCTCCCCTTAGCCTGAGAGATAATCCACTTATTATACAGTTTAAAACATAACTTTTACACAATATCTGTAACTTCAAAACCATACATCACATTCACATACAAATCACATATTCAGACTCAGCATACTTTAAACATAAACACTTCCAAAATTCAGGCAAATCCCTCCAGTGGATCAAAAGTTACACAGAAGTACTTTTATGACCGACCGCAAGCACATTTTCTTGCCCAAAACAGTTCCATAGATTTGGGCTGTGCGGTTGGTCAATTCCTGGCATAAAAACGGCTAAGTCCCATTCGAAGTGTGCCTGTACTTCGACTTTAGTCGAAGTGTCGAAGTGGAGTTGATGTTAAGGGTCGGCAGTGTTCGAAGTTAAAATGGCCGCCGCCACGTGGTCCTTTGTCCGATACCGGGCACTTCGACAACTTCGGTAACTTCGACAGCTTCAAACGCTTCGACCGCTTCGACAGCTTCGACAGCTTCGACAACTTCGACAACTTCGACAGCTTCGACAACTTCGACAGCTTCGACAGCTTCGACAGCTTCGACTGTGTCTGAAGTGCCATATAAAAAAGTACCAATCTTTTCCCAAAGTATTTAAAGGGCTAGGGACAGTATTATACAATCCACATGCCCAAAAGTAGTTCTTAAAGGGTCAGTACATTATGGTAGCAGTCCATACGCCCCAATTCAGTCCCTTAAAGGGCAATACCTCCCAGGGACCATAATCACTGGGCAAGAGGCTAGCAACCAGGCTTCTCAAGTTCTCAGTGGCGAGGTTGGTTCCGCCACACTCTCCCTCCCCTTCCTACTCGTCCCCCTCTCCCCGCCCGGTTGCTGTCTGGTGACGTACGTGCGGGGCCCCCTCCTGAACCCACTGGGGCGTGGAGGACGCTCCGGAATCTGCACGTCCCTGACGCTTTAAACCGCATACACACACGACGATATTGGGGCTGCATGTCCTTGTGGTTTCCAGACCAACTGGCACCATGAGTACACCTGGCACTATTGATGCCCATGTCTTTGATGACAGTGGGTACACTATAGATTAATCTCAGGCCACTTGGTGCCAGTTGTGTGAATTTGTCCCCCCTCTTCTCCTCCATTACCTCACATACGGTACGCATACCCTTACTGATTAACAGACATTATCAGCATACCCATTAATATTGATGAATATGTCCCCTCATAATATTGGGGCTTCTGTCCTCTAATGGCATTGAACAAGGCAAACTCATTCTAGGTATAGATGGTCCTGCCCATTGTGGTTATATGAGGACCAATTAATATACCTATTTATACTGATGTTTTATGTCCCCCTATGAGATTGGGGCAATATACAGTTAAACATGGGGTTTTCTCCTCTTCTTTATTTGCCATTAGTAAGGACAAAATCCTGCTCCTTCGACATGCAGGATTTCATACTCATCACTCTGGCTTACACTGCAAAGGACCCTTCAATGTTGATGTTTACATCCCCGCACAACATAGGGATTTTTTTCATTTAGGACGGGTCCCTGCCTGAAATCCTGTGGGACCGAGCCCGTTTTCGCCTCTCTAAGGGGGGCGGACACCTCCTTCGCATTAGTGGGCGGGTATACTTCCCCACCCATGCTGGCGATTGGCTGGGGGCGTGTTTAGAGACATGCTCGTATTATCTAGGACACTGCCTCCCGGTCTGCGTCATATGACGCGACCACGGGGAGGAGTGTCGAGTGACGTCCATACGTTCTCCCCACCCAGGATATTACTTCCTGGTCCGCGTCACGTGACGCGACCCGCGGGGAGGAGCCTAGGATGACGCACATACTCACGTGACCGCACACAGCCGGCACCAACCAAGCTGATATGTGAAGGTATTTAAACAGGTTCAGGGGACACCACAAGCTCACTGCTCCTGACGACGGCGTGTTGTAACGCCGAAACGCGCGTCGAGCTAGCCTCTTTAACTTATTTTATTATTTTGCACTTTATAGGTAGCACTAATGATTTTTGTTTAATTTAACTTAAGTTATTGAGATAGGCAGGGACTGGGTAGGGACTTGGAACTTGGTAGGCACAAGTGGGTTATCCACTGTGCTGAGGTATTCAGGGACAGCCTTCTCACTATAGGAATCCTTGCTTTGGACTCAGTACTAGTGGGGGTTGAGTAGGGGTTTTTTCCTTACAGTGCTGTCTCCTTTTTAGCCCTTTTCTTCAAGTCTACTTTACTACTCTGTTTTGAGTTACTGTGAGTCTCTCAAGCCGGATGGGGGATTGTTTGTAATAGGATAAAGATCAGCTTGTCTCCTTGCATAGTGAGCAGCTGTCTTAGTATTATCCCCCCAGGCTTGGTCCAGTATTACTCCCCTGCCTATCTATTTTATTTATTTATTTTGTGTTTTCCTTTAGGATCATTAAAAGGTAGGGACTTCCCTCCCCCATTACTCTCCATTTGGGCTTAGTTTTTGGCCCTTCCTCTTTTTTCTATGGAAACGATAGGACCTCGCATGTTCACGCCGAGACACAGAGCTACCTGTCCGATACCATCACCCGTCGTATAGACCAGGACTCGGCCTCGATCCTGGACATGCCTATAAGTATAGAGGACCTAGCAGCAGCCATTAAAGTCGCAAAAAATGGCAAGGCGCCGGGCCCAGATGGCTTCACGGTGGGATACTATAAAAACTTTTCGGGAACACTACTACTGTGGTTAGCCAAAGCACTCAATGCCGTGGGAGAGGATGGGAATTTGGGACCGGAATCTCTAGCAGCTACCATAACGGTTCTACTTAAACCGGGGAAAGACCCGTTGCAGTGCGGGAGTTACAGACCGATCTCGTTGCTAAATGTTGATACTAAATTATTTACGAAAATCCTCGCGACTAGGCTTAACCAACTCCTCCCTGACTTAATCCATGTCAATCAGACAGGATTTATCCCGGGTCGTGAAGCCAGGGACAGCACCCTACGGCTCTTCTCCATCCAACACCATGCGAGGAGATCAGGGACCCGGTTGCTACTACTATCTACCGATGCAGAGAAAGCATTTGACCGGATCAACTGGGTATATATGCTAACCACACTAAGACACATAGGCTGTATATAACAGACCGCGTGCAACTGTGAGGGTCAATGGGCCCACGACCAGTGACTTCTCGATAGGCAACGGAACACGACAGGGCTGTCCCCTCTCGCCGTTGCTGTTCGCACTGACCTTGGAACCGTTGTTGCAGGCGATTCGGCAAAACCCAGACGTGCAGGGATTCGAGAACCAAGGTGAACACCATCTAGTGGCCGCCTACGCGGACGATCTCCTCTTTTTTGTTTGCAACCCCAGAACCACATTGCAGTGCCTTCTTTCGGAATTCGAGAGATTTGGGCGACTATCCGGATTTAAGCTTAACATCTCCAAATGCGAGGTCCTGAACATCACACTACCCACAGAGGAATTCCTATCTCTGGAATCGCAATTTGCGTTCCATTGGTGTCACGGCAAGTTGAAATATCTAGGCGTATGGGTCACCACGAACCCGAAGGACCTGTTGAGACACAACCTTACACCCTTGTTGAATACTGTACTCATGGATTTATCCAGATGGTCCTATCCGCACGTGACATGGCACGGAAGAATCGCCGTGATCAAAATGAATATTCTCCCACGGATTCTCTATCTCATGCAGACCGTACCACTCGCTATATCGGCGACCTTTTTTTCCACCCTGAAATCGGCAATAACTAAATTTGTATGGCGTGGAGAACGAGCCAGGATCCGACACGATATCCTATGCCGACCGAAGAACTACGGAGGGCTGGCGCTGCTGGACCTTAAGAAATACCACCAAGCCACGGTCTTACAGCGTATTCTGGACTGGCATTTGGTTCCTTCTTCCAAACAGTGGGTAAAGCTCGACAGGGACCTCATTGGCCCGACACTGGAGACGCAGGTGTGGGGTGCGACTGGTGAACGAACAATACACCACGATGACGAAGGTGTGGTCCTACAGACCCTGCACAGCTGGAAGACACTTAGGCCTCGAGCCCACATTTCACCCATGCCAAGCCCAATGACACCGATCACTCACAACGGGACCATCGGGGGTGGACTCCCCTCTAGAGCTTGGCCCATTCCGAGTAGCGGACCATTTATACCCATACATAAAACCCTGACAGCTGGGAGCCTACAAGACTTTACTACATTCTCCGGAGAAAGGCCACGAACCCCCCTCCTCCTGCTAAGATACCTACAACTTAAACATTTCTATGACTCCTTGACACACAAAGTCCGCTTGCACAGGGACCTCACATGGTTCGAAAACCTCTGCGATCAAGGCACGCCGATTGAACACGCCATTTCGGCATTTTATCAACACTTGACGATAGGTGATATACCCATAGCCACCACATTCAAACGCCAATGGGAGAACCAACTGGGCAAGTCGCTCACGAATCAGCAATGTGACAAAGCTATGGTGTGGCACCACAAGAGCTCCATCTGCTCCTCCTATCAAGAAATGAATTATAAATTACTCTCCCTCTGGTACAGAACGCCTTCCTTACTGCACCGCATTTTCCCATCGATCCCCTCGGTGTGCTGGAGGTGCCAAGAAGAACACGGAACAGTGCTTCACATCTGGTGGGACTGCAAATACATTGTCACATTCTGGCAAATGATCAGAGACATGGTGACTCACATCTTGGGAGATATACCGGAATGGAATGCGGAATTGGCGTTGCTACATATCTCTACCCAACCCATACCATCGTACAAGAAATCAATACTACGACACCTGCTTAATGCGGCTAAAGCCAATATACCGGCTCTCTGGAAAAAAAGTGACACACCCACCAAAAAGGAATGGATCCGCAGGGTAGAAGACATTCAGAGAGCGGAAGAAACACACACCTCCCTGCTGGGCCGAATGACCAGACACATAGAGATGTGGACACCATGGCTCCTGTACATTGCTCGCTACCGACAAAACGGGGGCACCACTGTCGCCGGATCGGGGACAACAGGGGACGTAGACCCTATTTAATTCCCCCTTCACCTTCTCACCTCTCCTATACAACCCCACTAACACTCTTGTCTCTTTCCTTTCTCTCTCTGGCTGGGTCTCTGGGTCTCGGAGACGCAGACGCTGGACTCAGACGGAACACCCACAGGACTTCCACCTGTCCTAACATGAACAAGGAAGACATACACAACCACACCATGACACGAGTATGGGACCCCCCGAACTACCAGGAACACCCACTAAATACAGCGGCACCCGGGACAGCCCGCGCCTTCGACGTCGGGAACCCGGGAAACCGAAGGACATACATACCACTAAACGTACCCTAGCTACACATACTTCTCCCAATTCATTCACACGTAATCTAAGCCTTTAACCACCTATGATGACATCACACATAGCGACCGTCACGGACAAAGCACACTTTAATGATGACAAATTGAAACCTAAGCAACGCTTGAGCTCCGCCATAAGTAATCCTAAAGTTGACATCCCTCATATGAACACGTGGAGGTAACGCACTGATCCCCGCGATGCAGAATTAGATAGTAAACGGCGCTCCAAGGTCTCACTACTCACTTGAATAGGTGACCACTGTTCACGCCTGCTTATGATGCTCTGACAGGCCATACGAAGCCTACTTTTTACCGGGCCCGCATACCGTTAATCCTATACTGTATATGCTATTGATATCTTCAACGATACTGTTAATCACCTTTCTGTCTGACCTATACACACCATATATTGCGACTGGATCTGCGTATTCGCCATAGTTTTCCCGTGTTCTAAAAATGCTGCCTTTAGAGGCCTGCGAGCCTCATTACTTGTTCTCTGAAAACCGGTTCCTCAATAAAAAGAGATTTACAAAAAAAAATAGTAATGATAACATGTAACATGCGTGACAATAATCAGTGAATATTTAGGTATAACATAATTATACAATATGGCAATGGTTTAACACAGTTTACAGACAGCTAAATAGCAACAGTTATATCGACATAGATGCAGTTTTCAACAAGATTTATGACAGGACACTTTACTTTGAAATCAGCGAGGCTACTTCTTACACAGCATTAGTTTGAAATTCCTATACACAGAGCTTTTCACAGCGTCTGTCTCACAACAGCGCAGCATAGAGCAATAAAAAGGATTTTTGGACTGACAGTCTGTGAATTCCTCACTATTGGCTACAATTCTTTTTTATATTGAAATTGCATCTTTCTTTTTTTTTTTTTTTTAATTCTTTATTTTTGTAGTGCAGAATAAAAATAACACATTTTTGTCATGCCACATCAGCCAACAACAGTAGATTCACAATACATAGCTTATACTGATACCGGAGAAACTGACGGAAGCAAAGCACAGAGAGATGGACACAGGTTTCTTCAGGAAGGAAGAGATTCTTTATTGGATCACCGATCGGGACTCAGAGGGACTAATGTCACCAAAATACAGCAAGTTCTGAGCCCCGGACAATAGTGCAGGCTCCTTATATAGGCACATAACTCCTCCCATATTAAGCTCCACCCGCACATTCTCTTGACCAATCAATACAAATAAGAATTAACTTCCTGCTTGACCGCATGGCCTGTCCAGCACAATGGAGGAGGGGAATACTATATCCTGTATTCTTGCACATGCTCCGTACACTACTGATCGTATCTTGCCACGTGCAACCAACTGATCGATACGTCAGCATATGCACGTACACATGCCACGTGGTAATCTCGGCCTACTAAATTTATTTTTACCAAGATTCCACCACATTCCCCCCTTTGATGCCTCTTGATATTTCACAATTACTTGAGGCATCACTTAACCTTAGTTTGCATACACCGCAAGTTACCTTGAACCAGACCAGACTTATCTTATGATGTGAATCTTCAACACTCATCTTCCTGCATTGGTTCTCCCTGATCTAGAGCCTTATATTTATATATTGCCATTATCTGTGCAGCAGCCTTCCTCTCTGCTATATTTTCTATCAGGCTTTGCACAGACCTAACTACTAAGGGTATAAGACACGGCAGGAGTAGACACAACATTAAAATCAGTAGGACTCCACCTACCACTGCCTTAAGCCCTCCAAACCACTCATACCAGCTACCAAACCAACTACTTGGATTATACCCTTTCCATACTTGAGTAGGCACATGCGCTAGTTTAACCATATGGCTAGTAAGCTCAGCTATTGCTTGCCCTTCGTCATCTATTTGAAGACAGCAATTGCTCAGGTTAAACTTCCCACATACACCTCCCTCTACTGCCAAAAGGTAATCCAAGGCTAATCTATTTTGGTAGACTGCTGTCCTCATCCTGGTATTATGCTTCGCTAGAAGATTGAGCGCTTGTGATGTCTCGTTAGTAATAATCTCAACCACCGCCTGTAATCGTATAATACGGTTGAGCATATAAATAGGGGTTCTATAACCAAAGGTACCATCTTCTGCCCACGTGGCTGGCCCATAATAATCTATGATACGCTGGGGAGGCCATTCATTATCTTCCCAGGCGCCTATCTCTATGGGTCCCCTTTTCTTCCTATGATTCACATCATACACTTTAACACCTAAAGTCTCACCTGTTTCAATAGGTAACAAGAAGAAGGATGGTTTGAGCATACCCAACACACATGCCCCTTCCCAGTCCTGTGGCAACTCCGAATAGGCTTTCTTACCACAGATCCAGTACAAATTTGCTGGGGCTCTCCAGGTAGATGTGATAGATAGGTCAAACCACACATCCTTTAAATTGGCGTATCTAGCAAACGGGTTAGATGGTTCTGAGACATTTGAAGCCGACCACCAAGTTGTATTCTTTGTATCATCATCATAAGCTTTTTGCCCTAGACAAGTTAATTCTCCTACAGAAGTATTATACATCATTCCTTTCCTTGCTATGCAAACATAACCTATGATGGAGGTCTTTAATCTACACTCAGATTTACCTCTAACACTCATATGATAATCGGCTTGTGTAGATATTAATTGGTCAACTGCCTCAGAACCGGACATTACCTCCTTTGCTTCCCAAGGCCATTGGTCTCCCATGTTAGTACCTCCACACACATAGCAGTTGGTAACATTAAGACTACCGGCAATACTTTCGGCTAAATCAATGAACAGGTTTTTAGCATTATGGGGGATCTTATTATCTATGCTCATCTCTTCATAAAAGGAATGGTATACTTGATGAGTTTGGGAGGATACCGTATCAGTCTCTATCCCTATAAACAATACTGTCCCAGGATCTAAACCCGTCCCATATATTTGAAACCCAAATAAATTACCATATTTGTCTAAGAACTTGTCGGGGTTATTTATAAGTATATGGACTGGATTGCATTCCATAGACTTACAATATGGGCTGGTAGGCAACTTAGTCACTATCATGTCCTTGTCTACTGTCTGTCCCCAAGTTGCCCACCCCACACAAGACCAATATGGGCAAAAGTTATAATCTCTATTTGGGCATCTAGGACTCACATATTTATTTTTACTACTGGGACAAATATATTTATCGTTAGACCCATACGTCCTCTCCCATCTAAGATCCCCACATACATTTCACGGCTTTCTACCACTTGATATCGCCTTACACGCATCAAATAGCAGAACACCCGAAGAATGTACGGATTCTAATACTGTCTTGTTAATTAGGGTCCCCTGAGGATCTCCATTCCTGAGAGTCAACCAAATTGTACGAGGTTGATACTCCGGACTGAAGCACTTAGGTTCTCCTACTCCTAAATGGCACACACTATATTCTATATTTAGGTATCTACATCTTGATACATCTCCTTTATACTCGTATTGTGAATGCCAAATTAGGGTTTGGGAAATATGGTTACCTGTTCTTGTAGTCTTAATGCATACCTCACAGCTAGGAGTGTCGGTACCTCTACCTTCCTGAATATAAAAATACACATAAATAAACATTATCAAGAACACATCTTTCGTCGTCATCCTCAGTCTTCGTCCGTGCGAAGGCACCTCAGCTTCCAGGATGTAAGGGCTGCAGGGAATGGAGTTCTGCTCGTCTTCACAGGAGTCCCTTCGAGACTTTCCTGGCTTATACACTATACGTCGGTGGGCGGACAGGCTTTATTATGGCCTTCTCACTCACGTACCAAATCTCTGAAACAAATAAAATTTTGTAATCCACAAAGTTCCTCGTCACTCCGACTGAGTCGTGCGTTTTAACCGGATCTTGCAGGGATTCTCTGGATCTGCTGTAACTTGCCAAGAATCGACTGCTGCTGGTTTAACCCTGGAGTGATGTATCCACGGAGTCACTTCGGCTACTTTTATCGCTGTAGGGGTAGACAAAAGAACAACATAAGGACCTCTCCACTTGGGCCCTAACGGTACATTATTCCACTCTTTAATCCACACTTGGTCTCCTGGGTGGTAACTATGAACTGGGGGATAAATATTCACAGGTAATCTATCTTGTACCCATTTCTGTACCTCCTCCATAGTCTTACCCAACTCTACAACCTGCTGCCGGGTAATTCCTTCTCCCAACTGACTCAAATCCCCCCTTAAGTTACCAAGTATGGGAGGTGGTCGCCCATACATGATTTCAAAAGGAGAGAGGCCCATCCTTCTGGTAGGGGTACTGCGGATTCGCAATAGAGCTATGGGTAAGAGAACGTTCCACTTAAGTTGGGTTTCCTGACACATTTTAGCCAACTGATTCTTAATAGTTCTATTCATTCTCTCTACCTTACCAGAACTCTGGGGTCTATATGCCGTATGAAGCCTCCACTTTATACCAAGCATATGAGTCAGTTGTTGTAGGCACTGATGAACAAAAGCTGGACCATTGTCCGATCCTATAGAGCAGGGTAGTCCATATCGGGGTATTATTTCTCGTAGCAGGAATCTCACAACTTCTCCTGCTTTCTCTGTACGAGTAGGACATGCTTCTACCCAGCCTGAATAGGTGCACACAATTACCAGCAGGTAACGATGTCCACCCGATTTAGGCATCACTGTATAGTCTATTTGTAAATCGGACATGGGGAGTCCCCCCATAAACTGGACTCCTGGTGGCTTTACTGGTCCTTGCCTTGCATTATTTTTAGCACACGTTACACATCTTCGTACAATGGCCTGAGTCAAGTTGGACAATCTTGGTATGTAGAAATGTTTTCTGAGAGATTCCTCTGTGCTGTCTCTCCCAGAATGTGTCCCGTTGTGATAGTTTTGGACAATTTCTACCGCTAGTGATGCTGGAATGACTATTCTTCCATCTTCTAACTGATACCACTTGTTCTCCAAATACTTTCCAGGTTCAGTCTTTAACCACTCCTCTTCTTGAGCTGTATAAACTGGAGTCCATTGAGACAGTGGAGTTGGTATAAGAGCAGCTATATGCCCCACATATTCCTGTCTTCCCGATTCAGCGGCACGCTTAGCTGTACTATCTGCCATCCGATTTCCTTTGGTTACATCACCATCTCCTCTCAGATGCGCTCGACAATGAATAATACCGACTTCTTTCGGCTCCCACACTGCTTCCAATAGTTGTAGGATTTCAGCTGCATACTTGATTTCTTTGCCTTCTGAATTCAATAGTCCTCTTTCTTTATACAAGGCTCCGTGGGCATGAGTGGTTAAAAACGCATACTTGGAGTCCGTGTAGATGTTCACTCTTAAACCTTCAGCCAATTGTAACGCTCGTGTCAGTGCTATCAATTCTGCCTTTTGTGCTGATGTTCCTTTTGCCAGTGGCCGAGCTTCTATCACCTTGTCAATTGTTGTTACTGCATATCCTGCATAGCGGATCCCTTCTTTCACATAACTACTGCCGTCGGTGTAATATTGAACATCGGGGTTCTGGATGGGAAAATCACGAAGATCTGGTCTACTTGAAAATACTTCATCCATTACTTCCAAACAATCATGTTGACTTTCAGTAGGTTGTGGCAAAAGGGTAGCTGGATTTAAGGTGTTTACAGTCTCTAAATGCACTCTTGGGTTTTCACACAACATTGCTTGATACTTGGTCATACGGCTGTTACTAAACCAATGATTTCCTTTGTAATCCAACAACGTCTGTACTGCATGTGGGACTTGTACATAAATTTCTTGACCCAGAGTGAGTTTATCGGCTTCAGCTACTAGCAGGGCGGCTGCAGCTACGGCTCTTAGACAAGGTGGAAGTCCGCTGGCCACTGCATCCCGTTGCTTAGACATGTAGGCAACAGGTCTTTGCCATGATCCCAAGTACTGTGTCAATACTCCCACAGCCATTCTTCTTTGCTCATGTACATACAGGTAGAATGGTCGTGTGTGATCAGGTAGACCTAATGCTGGGGCACTCATCAAAGCCTTCTTCACATCTTCAAATGCCGTTTGCTGTTCTTGAGTCCATAAGAAGGGGTCGTGCTCTGTACCTTTGATAGCTGCATACAGAGGTTTTGCCAGTATCGCGTAGCTGGGAATCCATATCCTACAGAAGCCTGCTGCCCCCAAGAATTCTCGCACTTGTCTTCTATTCTTGGGTATCTATTCTTCTTTTCTCTCTGGCCCCATAATTCTTTGACCTTCAGAGATATGGAATCCCAGATATTTGACAGTTGGCAAACACAACTGAGCCTTCTTTCTAGACACCTTGTATCCTGCCTTCCAGAGAATGTGTAGTAGATCGTGCGTTGCTTGCTGACATATTTCCTTTGTAACTGCTGCTATCAACAAGTCATCTACATACTGTAACAATACACACTCTCCTGGGATGGACTCGAAATCCAGTAGATCTTGACTTAGGGCTGAACCAAATAGGGTAGGTGAATTTTTAAACCCTTGGGGCAGTCTTGTACAGGTCATTTGGCGTTTTGAGCCCGTTACAGCGTTTTCCCATTGGAAAGCGAAGATACATTGACTTTCTGCGGCAATTCGGAGGCAAAAGAAGGCATCTTTGAGATCTAAGACTGTAAAGTAAGTAGCCCCGCCCGGAATTAAAGCAAGCAGGTTATATGGATTGGGTACAACTGGATGTATACTAACAACCGCATCATTGACTGCTCTCAAGTCCTGCACAGGTCGATACTCATCTGTACCAGGCTTTTGAACAGGCAGCAATGGGGTGTTCCAGGGGGAAGTACAGAATTTTAGGATACCATACCGTATGAACTTATCCAGATAAGATTGGATGTTCTTCTTAGCCTTCTGCGGGATGTGATATTGTCTTGGGCTCACTGGATAAACCCCAAGTTTTAGTTCAATTTTAATAGGTGGAATATTGCGGGCCAGTCCTGGTGGGTTGTTCTCCGCCCAAACTCCTGGTATGTTGAATAAGGACTCATCACTCCTAGGGTTTTGGCTAGTCAACGCTGTATAAAGTCGCCACTCTTCTTCCTTTGGTACGGATAATGTCATAATACCTGAAGGTCCATTAAACTTTAAGGATGTTGTTCCATTTGGTAGGAACGTAATCTGCGCTTGTAACTTAGATAGCATATCACGTCCCAGCAATTGGACTGGACATTCAGGCATATAAAGGAATTGATGTTTTACTACGTGGCCTCCCAATGTACAGAGTCGACTTTTAAGAACCGGTTTTTCAGCACTTCTTCCAGTTGCTCCTATTACAGTAATAGTCCTTCCAGATGGAGGAGCAACTAGATTAGTCACCACTGAATGTTCAGCACCAGTGTCGATCATGAACGCACTCCTTTTTCCCCCTATTGATACATCGACCATAGGCTCCGCTCGACCAAGGGGGATGGAGCCCGGTCGGTATCAATAGTCCTCCATGACCGTGTCAGCCAATCCTACAAAGTCCCTACCTTCTCTATCGCGGGACCTTTGCGCTGCTGGAAAATACCTATCTTCCCTAACACTTCCTCTGTTCCCATTGCTCCCTCTATTACCATTACTCCCTCCGGGGCCTCCTCTACCTCTCGCTCTGCCTCTAAAGTTTCCATAACCTGTCCTAGGTCTGTCTCTCTCATACTGTTCTCTTCGCGGACACTCATTTCTCCAATGCCCTTCTTCTCTACAGTATGTGCACTGATTTCTACTTAGAGGTTCCTCATTCCACTTACTATCGCCTCTATCTGGGCCCCGTCTATCTACGCCTGCGATCGCTACCGCTAACATATCTGCCTTTCTACGCATCTTACGCTCTTCCTCTTTCTTACTTTCTGTTTCCCTATTCATATATACTTTATTCGCTACCTCCATTAGTTGGGTGATAGACATACCTGCAAACCCTTCTAACTTCTGTAGCTTGCGCTTAATATCTCCGTAAGCTTGGCTGACAAAGGCGGAGTTCACCATTCGGGAATTATCTGCGTCTTCCGGATTAAAGGGGGTATACAAGCGGTATGCCTCCAATAATCGGTCATAAAAGATACTGGGCGCTTCATCACTTTTCTGAATCACCTCAACTGTCTTCGACATATTAATGGCTTTCTTTCCTCCGGCTTTCATGCCAGCAATTATAGCGTCTCTATAGGCTCTGAGTTGAACCATATCAGCACCATTTACATTCCAGTCGGGATCGGTGTTAGGATAATGTGTTGCGGCCCATGCTGCTGGATTGGCTTGATTCAAAGCACGGGCTCTATCCTCTAGCGCTTTTAATGGCCGCTTGATTAATCCTTGTCCTTTCCTCATTATTGAACAAAGTCATTAATAACTGCTGGCAATCAGCCCATGTCGGGTTATGTGTCTGAACTATCGAGGTGAACAGATCAGTCATAGCTTGTGGTTTCTCAGTATACGAGGAATTGTGGGTCTTCCAATTCAAGAGATCGGTTGTCGTGAACGGGACATATATGAAGACTGGGTCAGCATGTGCCATTTGACCTGCGGCATCAATATAGGCTGACCCGGGATTCAGACGAAGAGGCATCTGATAATGTTTTAATTGTTGGGTACCGGTCAGTTGTCGGGTTAGTATTGGGCTTCGTAGAGGGGCGTCAGTTAGAGGTTCCGGTCGGGGGGTAATAAAGCATGAGGATGTGGGAGCTTGGTTTTGGGAAAAATTAGTAAATAAAACACTTCGAGCCGAGCTAGAAGAAGCTTGACCGGAAGTCTGAAGTGGCGCCAAATCAGGATATTCAGATCTAATGGGGGTTGGTTCTGGTTCCGGAAGGGGAGATTTAGTACGAGAGGGGGTGGATTCTGTACTGGAGGAGGAAGCGGAAGTGGATGGGGGCAATGGGGGAAGGGGTGCAGGACTTCCTGCATTTGCGTCACTTCCTCTTAAAGGAAAGTAAGGGGGCGGCAAAGGGATCTCGGACTCAGGGGGCGTGTCCAAAATGGGCCTAACACCAGTCCTAGTGGACAAACAAGTCCTAGCCACCATGAGGCGACATTGCTCCTCGTGGCATGTCTGAATCCATTTTGGCGAGTCATTTACGGCCTGTCTCCAACAATCAATATAAGGAAACTGCCCGTAAAGTTCAGGCCTACCCGATACAGCCACGTGTAAGCGCTGTACCAGAGTTGGATCCAAACTGCCACGTGGCGGCCATGCCGCAACCAAAGTAGGCCACTCCCTAGTACACAAAGTGACCAAACGTACAGGAGACATTTTAACCCCAAAATCACATGTTTTGAATCCCTTTTTAAAATTCTTCACCATACAACCTAAGGGATCCGGAATCGTTGACTCCGACGCGCCCATACTTATCAATGGAACGTCGTTGACAACGAATACTATGCACACGTACTATTCAACAGTCACACCCGTTTCCTCTGGCAACAGCACCACGTGGTACGGTTACCAAGTGAAACGTACACAATAACACAATAAACACTCAGGGAATTCCCGTACACACACAGCTGTTACACTAGTCACTAGATAATCAATATTATGCCCTTTGGCGAAACTATACAGTCACCCACGCTATAATTCTCTATATACGAATTACCCGTCTATAACACACCCCAGTAACATCGTCTTTTACAAATAGCGGTTACAGTACGGTTAGCATAGGTCAAAGCACAATTTAAGGTCACAATACAATTATTAGTGGTTATGGTGTTAAACATGCAATAGACGACAATGATTAGTACTTATATACAGTGTCAGTAAATATACAGGGTTATGGTACCGTGCACTATGATACAGCAACACACTATTAACACTCTCGCTAGACGGCTGAGCTCGCGCTATCTAACAAGATATACACTTTACTAAACAATCTTTAACACATTTACAATTCCCAACTAAACTATTGGCCAGTACCTTGAATGGACTACCTAAAACTATCTACATCCGTTTTGGTTAGCCACACTGCCCAAGCACCACATATAGCGAGCTAGAGGACCGAATTTACACAGACGCCTCTTAGTCGATTACTATCAAAAATCTAGTGGGTTCCAAATTTACACGCCTTCCCACTTAGCCAAGATAGGTTGAGAGCTAGCGAACCGAATTTACACAGACGCCGCTTAGTCTCCCGGTCCCTCCGACCTAGCGAACAAAATATACACCCTAGAACGCTAGTCTAGACAAGACACCGGTGTCCGGCTAGGGCTATTTACACCAGAACCCCGCCTGACTAACAAAATCAAACGGTCTGACTAAAGAGCGTTCGATCGAGCGGTGCGCCTTCGCTCCTTCCCTCCGACAGAGGGGGCAGATTCCATACACAAATAACCCCTTATGGGCCTACCGCACAATCGGTATACCCCTAATGGGTCTGCCGTCTAAAACAGCAGTTGTCTTACCTCCTCGTTCCTGAACCTGAGTTCACACTCATCGACGGGGACACCCCAGCACTTCTTACGTAGAGGCCGATGATCTCCTGGACAACAGACCAGTGGCGCCGAGACGAAGGGAGGTCCACGCAGAAGTTCAGGGGTGCAGCCGTAGAGAACGTGGGCAAAGATAGACCGTCTCACGCCTCTGCCTCTCAGCTACCGTTGAACGATGAGCTTCCCAGCCAATGCACCAAATGATACCGGAGAAACTGACGGAAGCAAAGCACAGAGAGATGGACACAGGTTTCTTCAGGAAGGAAGAGATTCTTTATTGGATCACCGATCGGGACTCAGAGGGACTAATGTCACCAAAATACAGCAAGTTCTGAGCCCCGGACAATAGTGCAGGCTCCTTATATAGGCACATAACTCCTCCCATATTAAGCTCCACCCGCACATTCTCTTGACCAATCAATACAAATAAGAATTAACTTCCTGCTTGACCGCATGGCCTGTCCAGCACAATGGAGGAGGGGAATACTATATCCTGTATTCTTGCACATGCTCCGTACACTACTGATCGTATCTTGCCACGTGCAACCAACTGATCGATACGTCAGCATATGCACGTACACATGCCACGTGGTAATCTCGGCCTACTAAATTTATTTTTACCGAGATTCCACCACAATACTTAGTGATGCAGTGAGAGAATCATGCACATTTTTTTGAACAGGTATAGCAACAAGGATAGAGGCTTGCTTAGAGTATTTTGTAGGATTTCAGGCATTATAAAGACATGTCGTGTGTGATATTTAGGATTAAGATTTGCTGAGAACGACACCTGTGTTACATTATCCTATACATTAATAAGTTGATGTTATTCATGCCATACGATACATAAGAGTGGTAAAGGAATGTCATTCTATTTTAAGATAGGTAAACTAGAGTAATTATAACATGCTTTAACCTTTAGTTAGCTTATGGGTGATACATATGTTAGCAGAGGCTGTGCGGACTTATGAGATGCCCCCCAGGCGATTCGTTATCCACAGGTATGAGTCCCTTAATAACAATGAAAACAGGGAGAGAGAGACTATGATGGAAAACATATGAGTGCAAGAGTACCCCAATTTACTGCCAGCGCAGGGTAGCATTAAAATAGCTCACTGTAACTGACCAGTCTGGAGGCATAGTAGTCGTGGGAGTTCATCCGGTAAGGAATTTTGGGTTCTTTGCCTAGCAATAAGTCCCCTTCTTGAGTTGACTCATCCTATGCCTTTTTGGGGGTGAATACGTGCTTCTCGCAATTCAGAGTCCTCTGCTGACGAAAAGTCTCTGCTCAGGAGGTGCCACGTGTAGCCGGTGCCGTTTGGAGCCTGTGGTATGTAGATATCTGACAGCCATGGGTTTGGCGTACCAGGGTGCCCGGTCTGCCTCCAGTCGCTGGGTGCTGTTCACCAGGCTGGTATTCTGCTGGGTGTTTGCAGCATGTGATACACTCTTCGGCAGCAGGGGTTTATGTGGTTGCTAGATTGCTGCTTCACCACGTGTCGGTAGGCCCCGCGGCGTGGTAGCGGTTGAGGGCATCTTGCAAATCAGTGGGTCGTCCCGTGCTTTGTCCAGAGGAGGACGAGGGCCTCCTAGATTCCAGCCATAGCGGAGGTGAGTATCATGTTTGGGTGCGATGGTGAATGCGGGCTTTGTGCCATCGCACATGGCCTCCGCCATTTTGATTGCAGTGTTTGGGTTGCGGGTCTTTGCGGCCCAGTTACTGCGCCCCAGGTGCTTCGTGGTGCTCCGATCCTGAGGGTGAGGACCGGGATCACCCCCCCGGTCCAAGGGGGGGGGGGTTCGGGGCCAGTTCCCCGCAGGTCCGACTCATGGCTGAGCGCTGGTCGGCAGTCAGTGGGGCAGCGGCCGTCCACCCCCCTCACCGCCTGATCAGGCCTTGAGGTGCCGATGAGGAACCCTCCTCCTGGGGACTGAAGCCCGTTCGGCCAGCCTCTCCCTAGATCCAGGGCTCTCTGCCCGCTGGGGGCCACCGGTGCTGGACGGTTTTCTGCCCTTAATTGCCGTTTTGGTGCCAATTTGGGCCTAGCTTGCAGGAGCTGGTGTCGAGTGCGACCGTCCAGCTCGGCGGTCCGGCCCCGCCCCGAAATTGCATCTTTCTCATACCAGATCACTTAACCATTCCTTTTTCATCCAATAATAGTAATTCTAACCATATTTTATCATATGCAGAATTTTAGCTTTCCTAATTAAAGATTACTATTCTTAATTTAGAATAAGTCCATATATCTCTGAGTAAAAGTTTGGCATGCTAACATTTTTGGCAAATTGCGAGTGAATATATTATTCACTTATCCTTTCTGCAGTTAAGGATCTGGAACATTATATTTCACAGCTACCGTATATACTCGAGTATAAGCCGACCCGAATATAAGCCGAGGCCCCTAATTTTACCCAAAAAAACTGGGAAAACTTATTGACTCGAGTATAAGACTAGGGTGGGAAATGCAGCAGCTACTGGTAAATTTCTAAATAAAATTAGATCCTAAAAAAATTATATTAATTTAATATTTATTTACAGTGTGTGTATATAATGAATGCAGTGTGTGTGTGTATGAATGCAGTGTGTATATGAATGCTGTGTGTGTATGCAGTGTGTATATAATGAATGGAGTGCAGTGCGTGTATATGAGTGCAGTGTGTGTATATGAGTGCAGTGTGTGTATGAGTGCAGTGTGTGTATAATGAATGCAGTGCAGTGTGTGTATGAGTGCAGTGTGTATGCAGTGTGTATATAATGAATGCAGTGCAGTGTGTGTATATGAGTGCAGTGTGTGAGTGCAGTGTGTATGTATGAGTGCAGTGTGTATGTATGAGTGCAGTGTGTGTATGAATGCAGTGTGTGTATAATGAATGCAGTGCAGTGTGTGTATGAGTGCAGTGTGAATGCAGTGTGTGTATAATGAATGCAGTGCAGTGTGTGTATATGAGTGCAGTGTGTGAGTGCAGTGTGTATATAATGAATGCAGTGTGTATGTATGAGTGCAGTGTGTATGTATGAGTGCAGTGTGTGTATATGAGTGCAGTGTGTGTATGAGTGCAGTGTGTGTATAATGAATGCAGTGCAGTGTGTGTATGAGTGCAGTGTGTATGCAGTGTGTGTATAATGAATGCAGTGCAGTGTGTGTATATGAGTGCAGTGTGTGAGTGCAGTGTGTATATAATGAATGCAGTGTGTATGTATGAGTGCAGTGTGTATGTATGAGTGCAGTGTGTGTATATGAGTGCAGTGTGTGTATGAGTGCAGTGTGTGTATAATGAATGCAGTGCAGTGTGTGTATGAGTGCAGTGTGTATGCAGTGTGTGTATAATGAATGCAGTGCAGTGTGTGTATATGAGTGCAGTGTGTGAGTGCAGTGTGTATATAATGAATGCAGTGTGTATGTATGAGTGCAGTGTGTATGTATGAGTGCAGTGTGTGTATGAATGCAGTGTGTATATAATGAATGATGTGCAGTGTGTGTATATGAGTGCAGTGTGTATATGAGTGCAGTGTGTGTGTATGAGTGTAGTGTGTATGCAGTGTGTATATAATGAATGCAGTGCAGTGTGTGTATATGAGTGCAGTGTGTATATAATGAATGCAGTGCAGTGTGTGTGTATGAATGCAGTGTGTGTATATAATGAATGCAGTGCAGTGTGTGTATGAGTGTGTATGAATGCAGTGTGTGTGAGGGCAGTGTGTGTGTGTGTGAGTGCAGAGCATTGGTGGGGGTGGGCATTTTATTAATTATTATTATTTTATTATTATTGTGATATATATATTTTTTAATGTTGTTATTATTTTTTTTTATTATTATTATTTTTTATTATTATTATTTTTTTTATTTGTTTTTTCGTCCCCCCTCCCTGCTTGTTAGCTGGCCAGGGAGGGGGGCTCTCACTCCCTGGCTGTAGGAGGGGGGCTGGCAGGAAGCTGTAACTTACCTTACCTAAGGTAAGTTACAGCTTCCTGACAGCCCCCGGTCCTTGTCTGTATTATGGCAATGAAAATTGCCATAATACAGACAACTGACTCGAGTATAAGACGAGTGGGGGTTTTTCAGCACAAAAAATGTGCTGAAAAACTCGTCTTATACTCGAGTATATACGGTAATTATAATTTCTAGTGATGTCCCGAACGGTTCGCAGGCGAATAGTTCCTGGCGAACATAGCGTGTTCGCGTTCGCCACGGACGGCGAACATATGCGATGTTCGTTCCGCCCCCTATTTTTTTTTTGTGGTCTTTCAGCCAAATTTACTAATACTAAGTAAAAATTACTTAGTATTAGTAAATTGTGCCCCTACTCGCAATACCACAAGTAGGGGCATGTCTATTAAACAGTGAGCAGCCTGTGGCTGCTCACTGTTAAAAAAAAAAAGAGAGCGGGTGGGCTGCAGACCACATGGTGAGTCTCGCGATCTCCAGTCAGGGCGTTGCCGCGGCAACGCTCTGATAGGCTGGAGATCGCGAGACACTTCAGTCTGCAGCTCACTCCCGGCGGAGCTGCAGACTGAGGCTGGATCTCCATCAGGGCAGACGGACAGGAGGGGCCTCTCACCCGGCGGCATTGTGGGCAAGCCGCCGGGCCCCCTCCTGTGTCGGGTCCTCGGTCATAGACCGAGGACCCGACATGTCAGTCTGCCCAGAGGTAGTGCAGCACGGAGGTGTGATTAGGGTGTGCCCAGGCACACCCGGCACACCCCGTGCGCACGCCTATGGAGAAATTCTTGTCAGGAAATATAGTTATCACTTTGTATATAGAGTTAATAGAATTCCGTGATGCGTTTGACATCATCTTGGTTATCTTTTGGATAACCATTTGTCAAAAAGCTGTCGGACTTGAAAGTTTTTTTATCAGTCTGACTGTCTCTTTTTGGACCACAACATTAGATTTTGACACGTCTTAGCCTTGGTTTCACCATCTTAATACAATTAAACTTCGTATCAGATCCTTAATATTTAAAAAGTAAATTAATTACTTTATTGTTATCTGTCTTCTGTGTCTGGTTTTCTTTTGTGAAACTGTGTGTAGCACTTAGTAATGTTACACATGTGATTTATACATGTCTAGTACACATATTCCACTAACGTTAGTAAATAATATGGTATTTCTTCATTGATATTACATCCATGAATATTCTAATAATATTAACTATTACTATTTATATATAATTAAACATAATAATAGTTATATGTGGATATATATAGATTTGTGTGTGTGTGTGTGTGTTTCTGGGTTGTTGATCTCAAACCCCCCTTACTGCAGACATACGTCTTATCTCTGCAGTCTTATGTTAGAAGCATTCCTTTGCTCACTGCTGAATAGAGTATAGAGAGAAATAAAATGTGTCTGTCTTTGCAATTTGTTACAAAATGGAGTCACTTCTGTTTTAAGGTGATTTACAGTATACATTTTTTATTTCTATCTTTACACAAAACGTCTGCCAGTATCAATATACTGTCAAAACCTAGAAATAATATATATTTATTAATTTTCTCAAGTAAAGTAAAATTATAATTGTGGTATGTGTAAATAAACATTGTGGGGTAAAGCAATCAATGGCATTTTGCTCCACTTTTAGAAGTTTGCCCCAGGATGCCCCAGGACACTTCACACTATGTTTGCATGGCTGAAATTGTAAGTGTCAAAAATTAGGTGATACAAGCCAAGAGTGTACAAAAGGCCACAATGATTCATAGATATATCCCACATTGTTTGGACGTTGGACCACTTCTTCAAGGTCATAGCACAAAGTAGTATGGAAAAGCATCCTTCCGGCTATGGGAGGGTGTAATTTTGGAGCTTTATAAAAGTGCTAATTTCTCTTAAGAGGTAAAAAAAAAATAGATTTGCAGGGTCCCATTAAGAGTAATTGAATTAACAAACAACTCACAGCACAACCAGAAACCAAATGTAATTTTGCATCAGTGGTTTTGTAATATGTGTCTTTTGTTTGTCCCTTACTGCTCCACTGATGTGGAGATCCATTGCCTGCTTAGTTTAGCTTTATAATGTCCTTTTTTTCTTGTACACTTGTTTGCAAAGTAGCCCTAAATGACTAATTGCCATGTCTTCTATGCCTGGGATATGCTTTTCAAAGGCAGTGCTTTTGCATTGTAGTTGATCACTCTTGTTGTACGTTTTTTGTTTTGTTGTTTTGACATTAGATGTACTGGTGCAATCCCAAATCACTCAATTCTTTAATACCCAGTATGCAGTCTCTGGTGTGAGATCTTCTGAGCGCTACTTAAACTGAACAATGGCGTCATTATGCTCAGTGAATGTCTATTTCATTTTTTGTCTAGTTTATTGTATAAATAGCTGTAATCTTTTGACAGATTATTATACATTAAATAAACCCTACATGACAGTATTTACAACATTTTACTCTCTGTGTGTTAATGACTGAAGCAATGCTGGAATGCTGATGTGTTTTGTTCTACTACAATTTCCTTTTGAATGAGGACATTACCTCCTGTAATGCTGGTAAATCATTATCGTAGTGTTTATGGTGCTAGGCAGCTTTCCCTTCAAACATGCCTTGGAAATTGTGTCTTTTGTGTTTATTTTCTTTCCTATATGATGTTATTGGGAAGGGAAGTATAGTCTGGGTCCTGCAGAATAAGATACAAATATTGAAAACTGTGAGGATATTTATGATATAATTTGCAGCTCCTTAACCCCATAGCCACTCCAATAAGTGTGTGTGCCTAACTAGGCACATATGTCAGAGAAATAAATATATATATACAGTTGCAAGAAAAAGTATGTGAACCCTTTGGAATGATATGGATTTCTGCACAAATTGGTCATAAAATGTGATCTGATCATCATCTAACTCACAATAGACAATCACAGTCTGCTTAAACTAATAACACACAAATAATGAAATGTTGCCATGTTTTTATTGAACACACCATGTAAACATTCACAGTGCAGAGATATACATATGTTTTTTTTTCTACTTTATTTTTATTCTGCTAAGTGTTAAAGGAACACTATATTCACCTAAACATCTTTAGCTTAATGAAGCAGTTTTAGTGTATAGATCATGCCTCTCAGGTTTTACTGCTCAATTCACTGTCATTTAGGAGTTAAATCACTTTGTTTCTGTTTATGCAGCCCTAGCCACACCTCCCCTGGCTATGATTGACAGAGCCTGCATGAAAAAAAAACTGGTTTCACTTTCAAACAGATGTAATTTACCTTAACCCCTTAAGGACCGGCCTGTTTTTGCGATGTTTGTACGTTAAGGACCAGAGCAGTTTTAACACTTTTGTGGTGTTTGTGTTTAGCTGTAATTTTCCGCTCTCTCATTTACGGTTCCCATACAAGTTATATATTGTTTTTTTCACGACGAGAAGGGCTTTCTTTACATACCATTATTTGTATTATGTCATATATTGTATTTAAAAAAAAAAAAAAAAATATGGTGAAAATTTTTAAAAAAAACATGTTTTTGGACTTTTACTTGAAAAATCTTTTACTTATCTACAAAAGCTAATGAAAAAAAACTGCTAAATTGATTCAAAATTTTGTCCCGAGTTTAAAAACACCCAGTGTTTACATGCTTTATTGCTTTTTTTGCAAGTTATAGGCCTATAAATACAAGTAGGAAATTGCGGTTTCAATATATATATATTTTAAATGTATATATATCATATATATATATATACATATTATTTTTTTTTTTACACTGATTGTTTTTTTTTTAAACTTTATTTTATGATTTTTTACTTGCAGGGAGACTGCCTGTCAGCACAGACAGTCCCCCTGCAGGCAGATACACAGACACCTATTGCGGTCATGTGATCGAGTGATCACATGGCCGTGGGGTCCTGATCTGCCGAGGGGGGACTGCCCGGGCAGACAGGCAGTCCCCCTGGACCGGGAGGAGCACTGATCGCCGCCGTGGGACCGACGGCGATCAGGTAAGTTGCCCAAAACCGTTATGACGGTTCAGGACCGTCAGCGGTCCTTAAGGAGTTAAACAATTATATCTTTCTCTGTAAATTAAACTTTAATTACATACACAGGGCCGAACTGGGAACTAAAAGCAGCCCTGGAAAAAAATTCTATACCAGCCCAATAATGCCAGCCCAGCATAGTGTGCTGATATAGAGGGTGAAAAAATAACTTGAAATTGAAAACTCTTACTCCAACGAAAGAACGCATATTGGGCTGTAAAATAAACAAAACAACGCCTTTATTTTAAGTAGACGTACATTTGCATGTAATCAATGTTTCAGTACAACTACTTTGGCCTATTAAGGACATTTTAGTAATGGTACTGAAATGCTGAATGTCTGCAGTTGCACAACTAAAAAACAATTGAAGTGATCTTCTTTATTTTGAAGTTCTATGGGTGCGCTCTTCACTTTGAATATGTTATTGTGCATGAGTATGCAACTAGCAACAAGACTGGGCCAATACGTGCTCATTACATATATATATATATATATATATATATATATATATTAATGACATTTATGTGTGTATTATGCATATATAAATGTATATTACTATATGTGTAAATATTATAGGCATAATTATATGTTACTAATACTCACTTCAATATACATGCATATATATATATATATATATATATATATATATATATGTATTACTGTCAGGATCACATCAATTTACGTCTATTACTTTTACCTCGTTTAGTGTATCTTGTCTCCAATTGTCTCCTTTTTTTTCTCTTACAGCAACCCTTGTGCATCTTTTACTTCATCCCAGTCCCTGTGTGTTTCTATATACCCTTCTCCAGCCTCTGTGTTTCTCTTTCCCCCAGCCCCTTTTGTGTTGTTCTTAGCCCCAGCCACTTGTCTCTTTCTCCCCTTCCAAATCTCATCTGTGTCTCTTTCTTTCTCCAGACTCTGTGTGCCTATTTCTCTTCTCCCAGCCACTCTCTCTCTTTTTCCCCAGCCCAGCGTTGCCTCCCACAAATCTTGTGTCACTTTGTTCCCCTTCCCTACTGTATGTCTCTTTGTCGTCGTCGTCCCCCCACAAACCTTCTGGATGTCTCTTTCTCCCCTCTCCTCCCTGTGTTTCTCTTCCCCATCTCCTCCCTGTGTCTCTCTATTACCCCATCTGTCTCTGTGTTCCCGCTTCTCCTGTGTCTCTCTATTACCCCTCTCTTTGTCCCCCCAACCCCTATGTCTCTCTATTACCCCTCTGTCTTTTTGTCCCCCCCTTCCCTGGTGTCTCTCTATTACCCCTCTCTTTGCCCCCCATCCCCTGTCTCTCTATTACCCCATCTGTCTATGTGTCCCCCCTTGCCCTATGTCTCTCTATTACCCCTCTGTCTATTTGTCCCCCCCAACCTGGTGTCTCTCTATTACCCATCAGTCTCTGTGTCCCCCCTTCCCCTGTGTTTCTATTACCCCTCTATTTGTCCCCCTTCCCCTCTTTTTGTCCCCCCTTCCCCTCTTTTGGCCCCCCTTCCCCTCTTTTTGTCCCCTTCCCCTCTTTTTGTCCCCTTCCTCTTCCCCTCTTTTTTGTCCCCTTCCCCTCTTTTTGTCCCCTTCCCCTTCCCCTATTTTTGTGTGTGCCTGCTGACCTTGTTACAGGAGGGAGGGGGAGGAGCTAACTAACATTCTCCCTCGCGGTTCCCATAATTCCCAGCATGGACACATCATAGAGTAGTGATTACTCTTTGGCGTGTAGATGCTGGGAATTATGGGAACCGCAAGGGAGCATGGAAGTTAGCTCCGCCCCCTCCCTCAGTCCTCCTGTGCTGACAGCTATGCTGCTGTCAGTATCAGTGATTGTGCCGCCGGATCGCTTAGGCGGCCGCCCGGCACACTCACTGATACTGACAGCAGCATAGCTGTCAGCACAGGAGGACTGAGGGAGGGGGCGGAACAGCGGCCGCAATATTATTAAAATATAGAGAGCAGGGCTCCCTCTCTCTCTCCAGCCCCCCAGGTGCCACGGCCCACCTGGAAATTTCCCGGTATCCCGGTGGGCCAGTCCGGCCCTGCACATACAGGAGGCTCTTACATGGTCTAGCAAGCTATTAACATAGCAGGGAATAAGAAAATCTAAATTAAACAGAACTTGCAATAAAGGAAGGATAAACTTTAGATAACTCTTTATAGGAAGTGTTTAGGAAGGCCGTGCAAGCCACATGCAGGTAGGTGTGACTAGGGTCATAACCAAAAAGTGATTTAACTCCTAAATGGCAGAGAATTAAGCAGTGAGACTGCTGGGACATGATTTGTACACCAAAACGGCTTCATTAAGCTAAAGTTGTTTTGGTGACTATAGTGTCCGTTTAACAAACAAGCTTGATATGCCACTACATTTATATCAAGCATAGTAAAACACACAAAGCATATAATTAGCATGGCATTCATAGAAATTGCACATTTTATATTGGAATGACAGGCTAGGAACAATAACATAATAATAAATGTCAGTAGGTAGGTAAAACAATACGGTGTAGTAATCAAGCTATACTAACTGACATGGTTATCATTAGTACTGAATATTTTAACAAGCAGGAATGTACATGTCTACAGATTCGTAAGCAGTTTGGTAGTTAGAGATGGGTAGACTTAAGATATAAGCTGGTAACATTTTTGTTGGTTATGCTCGCACGGCTATATTAAACTGTTGACTGGTCTCTTTTGTCTGGAGTATAAGCCTAGTGGATGGGTACAGCTCACATATTTATTAGCTGATGGTAAGCATTATATCTTGCAGGCACGGCTATGTATGTAGCAAGAATAAAGGTCACCCGCATTAAGGTTGTTCTTTATACATTACGATTTCCTAATGTTATATCTTGTGCTATATAGCGCTTGATTACTACACCGTATTGTTTTACCTACCTACTGACATTTATTATTATGTTACTGTTCCTAGCCTGTCATTCCAATATAAAAATGTGCAATTTCTATGAATGCCATGCTAATAATATGCTTTGTGTGTTTTACTATGCTTGATATAAACGTCTAAGGCAAAGGAAAGGTTTTTTTACTGTAAGAACAATCAGGATGTGGAATTCTCTGCCTGAAGAAGTGGTTTGATCAGAGTCCATACAGATGTTCAAACAGCTACTAGATGCATACTTGCAAAAACAGAATATTCAAGGATATAATCTTTCAATGTAGGGTAATAACTGCTTGATCCAAGGATAAATCTGACTGCCATTCTGGGGTCAAGAAGGAATTTCTTTCCTAGCTTGTTGCAAAATTGTGCTTCAAACTGGGGTTTTTTGCCTTCTTTTGGATCAACAGCAAAAAACAAATGTGAGGAAGGCTGAACTTGATGGACGCAAGTCTCTTTTCAGCTATGTAACTATGTAACTAGTTGAGATAGCTCATAAAATAAAAATAAATAAAAGCAAAATAAAGGAATGCATTGTAACAGTAAACAAGCATAACTGGAACTGGAAAATGCCACACATATGGGGTATTGTTGTACTCAGGAGATGTTGCTGAGTACAGTTAAGATAATTTTATTACAGTGGGACCAGTGGTGTATTTTGGATTTGTGCTGGCCTAGGCACGACTAAATTCGGGCACCCCCATATTTTAAATTTGCCCCCCCCCCCAATTCATGTCAAGGCCACTTTTTTGACTGACAGACATATGCCCTCATTGATACATGCACTGATATACACTCACTGACAGATACACAGTCATTGGCACACACATACAGTCATTAGCACACACTGTTTAACCAACACACACTTTCACTGACAGACACACACTGACACACCCACTCACTGACAGGCACACACTCTCAGATACACATAAAATGACATACACACACTGACACACACTCACAGGAACACTCACTCTTACTGAAGGACACACACACTTTCACTCACTCACAGACACACACTGACAGCTACACTCACTCACTCACAGTAAGGTGGATAGCCCCAGAACACAAGGCAAGCAAGGCATTTGTCTGGGAGCTTGGGGTAACATTTTTTGGCGCCCCCCCTGAAAGTGTCGCCCTAGGCAAATGCCTTGTTTGCCTTGTGGTAAATACATCCCTGAGTGGGACACACAAGTAAAAATTTTAAAATAAAAATGAATACCACAAACTGAAGAAAAATGTCACTTCAATAAAGATTCAAGATATGTTATGGGAGAGTCCCCATGGTGTCCACTTTTGCAAATTGTATGCATTTATGGTGTAACATAAATGTATCAGATATTAAAATACCCCAAAATGCACCAAAGACCCATCTTCAATTTGCATTTTTTTCCAAAACCTCTACTGGGCATGATATAATTTCAGCACTGTATTTTCACAAAAACCTGACAAAGGTATGTAAAGGGGGTCATTCTGTAATCAGGAAACTATAGCTGAGCATAATTTAGTGATTTTTATTACTGTAGGATGTATCAAGTTTCCAAAATAAACCGCTAAAGGGCAAAGTGTGTACAAAAATAAAATAATATAATAACATTTGAAAGAAATTAGTGCTAAACTGGCTATATAATAAGGCTATAAATATACCATAGGACATACCCTGTGTTGTCTTTTTTCACAAATGGTATGCATTTATGGGGTCATTTTAACTGTCAAACTGCTACAACGCCCTAAAATAGGACATAGACCCATCAAATTCATCTATAAAAATTCTAACTGTAAAAACAGTAATGGTCAGGACTATTTTATGGCACTGTAGCTTCTTATGATAGTGACAAAGACATACATTGGGGGTTATTGTTTTGTTTAGAAGAGTTTACTGAACATAATTTTGAGGCACATATATATGAAAAAAATGGCTAGCAAAAATTTAATATGTATGTAAAAATGTGAAAACAAATATTTTGCCACAAAGTTTGGAAAATGCAATCATGTTAAGGCACAATATACACCATATGAGATACTCTGGAGTGTCTACTTTCACAAATGGTAGGCTTTTGTGGGATAATTTCAACAGTCGAACTGCTACTATGCCCCTAAATGAGACTTCACCCATCAAATTCATCTATAAAAATTCTAACTGTGAAAACTGGAATGGTCAAGTCTCATTTATGGTACTGTAACTTCATAGGATAGCGGCAAAGGCAAACATTGGGAGTATCGTTTTACTCAGAAGATGTAGCTGAACAAAACTACAGGAGTAGTACACATTAGGTTTATGTAACACACATTAAAACAACTTTGTTACATGTGCATATGTTGAAAATCAGAAGAAACACAATTGTACTACACCATGGGTAGTCAACCAGGTCCCTACTGCCCACTAGTGGGCGGTTTGGGATTTCAGGTGGGCGGTGGTGGGTTCTGTAGAAAACTCCGGTTAGCCTCGATGGCCATGGACCAAGGCCAGCAGGGGAGATCATTTCATCTCCCCTGCTTGCCCATGCAGCTCCAGCTTTGCTGTAAGCCCTCTCGGACTGGTGAGATCAAAGATCTCCTTCACCGGCCTGCTGACATTAGTTCCAGCAGAGGGAGGGAAGGGCCTAAGAAGCTCTGTGTTCCTCCCACAAGCAGGCTGGTCAGAGCATTGCCACGCGTTACCATACAGTGCTGTGCTCGCATGAGGACAGGAGAGTCAGACTGCAGTAGAAGGAGCTGCAGTTTAAAGTGAACATGCCACCACTGGACAAACAGGGCTTGCAGCATTATGTCCCCTCTCCCTGGTAATAGGTAAGAAGAAGGCTTGGGGAGATATTAAGATAGATTTTCACCTCTCACCTACCTATACACAGCATAGACACTATGCACCCTTCACACACACTACACTCCTCACACACACTACACCCAGACACTGCCTCCCCTCATACACACATAGACTGCCCCCTCACACACACAGACTGCCACTTCACATACAGACTGCCCCCTCTCACACACTACACCCCTCACACAGACACACACTGCCTCTCTCACACATACACAGTACCCCTCACACACATGGTACCCCTCACTCACACAGCACCCCTCACACACTACCCCACTGCACCCATCACACACACTGCCCCCCTCACACACACATAGAGCACCTCTCTCACACACACACACACATCACCTCATACACACACAGAGCACCTCCCACACACATCACCTCTAACACATACACTGCACCTCCCCACACACACACGCAGTGCACCCCTCACACACACAGCACCCCTCACACACACAGCACCCTACATAGACAGCACCACACACACACACATACACAGCACCCTACACACATACACAGCACCTCTTACACACACACAGCACCCCTTACACACACAGCACCCCATTACCCACAGAACCCTACACACACAGCACCCTTCACACACTGCCCCCAAAATATGATATGGGCTAATTGGGGCTGGGGGGTAGTTGGTAAAGTGGACCCAGCTTTTCCGGGTTATTCCCGGTGTCTATGGTGACCGTGGGGGGTGGCCTGCCTTGTGTGTGCAGGAGAAAAATTTTAAGTCCATGCCTTCAAAACTGAGGAGGTTCTTCCCCTTGATGGCACTCATGAGTGCTGTTTTATCTTGCCCATTTTCAAGTTTGACCAGGAAGTTGCCTGTAGCAGAGCCTATGAGTTGTGGTGGCTTTGGTAGGCGAAACATGCTGTCCAGCTGTATCCCCTTTGCTTGCTTAGGGGGCAGCAGGGTTGCAAAAAGTCTGCGGAGGAGATGGGGCAACTCAGCTGGGGTCACAGTGTCGGAGAGGCCCCAGATTTTAATATGCTTCCATCTACGTTTATCCTCCATGGCTGCTAGTTGGGGGGTCAGTGTAGTGTGAGCCGAGGTAAGTTCTCTCACTTGTGTCTGAAGTTCTGTCACCTGCGCTGTGTGCGTTGGGTAATCTGCTCCACAGTGGTGAGGCAAGCGGTGAACCCCTTGACATCTTCCCTTACTTGGGAGATCTCCGTGGATAGTGTCAGGTGCAGGTCTGAGAGGAGAGAGGTAAGTATCTCCGTGGTGACCTGCTGTCGGCTGTACAGACTTAGCCGGCCCTCGATATCCCATATTCTCCGGGCTGTGCAGGGGGATGTCGTCCGAGCTGTCAGAGTAGTCCTCGATGTTGGCTGCCATATTAGGCCCTGCCGTGCCATGCAGTCTCCTCAATAGATCACTAATATCCACTGATTGCCAATCCGGCGCGTTTTTTTTAGTTTTCCTCCCCATCAGTATTGGGGTGCTGCTGGGCTTCTTGCTGTGTATTCAGCAGCCGTTTTGGGCAGAATTTAGGCTGTTTGGGGTTTTGATCGTCGAAGAGCCGTGAGTTTGCGACTGATCAGGTTGAGCGTGGCTCCGCCCCTCCTCCTTGTATTTTGTGACCTGTAACTACTGAAAATAAATCAAAATCCTAGACATATATTTTGTAAATCAGAACATCTAAATTCATTTATTTTGAATTACTTTTCTTAAGCTGCACTAATTACGCACACGTTATTTTTGAAAAAGCTATGAAAAAAACACCTTTTTTTGTACATTTTTATAATAAATGAGAATTTATATTTGTACGTCACATCAAATTAAAGCCACATGGCTGTCAATCAAACTCCCCTGAGATAACGGAAGTGGCAGACACGTTGAGTGTGTCTGCCTCCCCTTCGCAGACCAGCAGCAGACCTCAGACAAGTCGTGTGCGCTCTTGCACGAGCTGTTACGCGCACGTGCCCGTGTGCACCGATTTAGAGGCTTTTCAGTGAGAAGCCTCTGATTGGTTAATTCCCTGGTTAGAGAATGAAAGTCTCTTCCGGGAAAAAGGGGGAGGGCTTGCTATGGCTGCAATTTAGAAGATCTGCAGCCTTTGTAAGCTCTTTTAAAAAAAATACCCCAAATGAATACATGCCTGGAAATTCATGCATTATTAATTGGGGGTATATCTACTAAACATCTTTATATATTTTTTTTCTATAGTGAATAGTCCTGTGATGTGAATTTCAAAATTCAGTACAAAACACAAACTGCCGAATTATAAAATGACGGTTATCTGTTCAGTTCAGCTACTTTGCCCTTCACTGTGACACGAGCTCTGAGCCTGGCAGGAACAGGAAGCATGGCGCTTTCTGCCTCCTTATCCAAGACTTGTTGCTACGCACACGCAACTAACAGCGCGCATGCTCCGCTTACGTACGACGTGCGCACGCGCATGACGCACAGTCTCGTTGAACTTCGAGGCATGCGCGCTCCGGAGGCCGTCTCTCTCTCGCTCTCCTGTCGCGCATGCTCAGTGCGGCGGGCCCGGCGCTAGGAGGCGGCAGGATGATCATGGCGTTGAGTAAAACGTTCGGCCAAAAGCCGGTGAAATTCCAGCTGGAGGAGGATGGGGAGTTCTACATGATCGGCTCCGAGGTATGAGCTCCCCAGCCGGCCGCTTGCTGGCGTTTAATAAGCCAGGGTTGCTATAATGGAAGGACAGGCCTTGGACAAAGGACTGGGGGGGGGGGGAGGGGGAGTCACCATAACAAGACTTCTGTAACCATTAATATCATGTGTTAGGAGCACAATAACCACATGGCAGAGTCAGGAGGGCAGCATGTCTACTTACTGAGGGGGATTAGTGGCATGGGACAAGGAATTCATATACAGTAAACATTCACTCACTCCTGTTTTATTGTTTAGTGTAGACATTCCTAAAAACATGTGTGTGTACATTGAACATGTGCCCTTGCACAGTTTACATGTGTGTGTGTGTGTGTATATACATTGACAATGTGCCATCACACATGGCAAATCTGTGGCATTGGGACCTCAGATGGATGGCTGGGAGTAGTGAGTGTTGTGCCACTGGACGCCCATCACTGAACTAAAGAATGAGACAATAGCTAAAAAAAAAAATATATATATATCTCTATATCCCCTTTAAGGGATTGCATTGTGATTTAGTAAGTGCCCGTAAATGGATTTGTTGCGTCTGTTTATGTAAACAATGTGTGACAAATTAGTTTAATATTCATTGTAACTGCCTGTCCCATATCATTTTGACAGTTATGGATTAGATTTTCAAAGTTACAAGGTTAGGGCTATCCGGGTGTAGGAATATGATGACAGTGCGCCGAGTTAGTGAATCTATTCTGGCTCCTGTGAACAGCTTTTTGTTGAATATTAAATCTGTAGCTTAATTAAACACAATCTATATCACTTTAAGCATACTAAAATGAAATACAATATTTCACCAGAAGAAATTTAATAAGATAAAATGTTTTATTACTATACATACTTGCCAGTGTCATGACAGGTAATGGTTTCCTTATCGACTCATTAATCCTCTATCCTTTTATTTTCAGAGTTTATTAAAGGACCACTCTAGTGCCAGGAAAGCATACTCGTTTTCCTGGCACTAGAGTGCCCTGAGGGTGCCCCTCCCGCCCGGCTCTGGAAAGGGGTAAAAATGTACCTTTTTCCAGCGCTGGGCGGAGAGATCTCCTCCTGCTCTCCTCCTCCGATCCTCCTCTTCTCCTCCCCGTCGGCTGAATGCGCACGCGCGGCAAGAGCTGCGCGCGCATTCAGCCGGTCACATAGGAAAGCATTCACAATGCTTTCCTATGGACGCTGGCGTGCTCTCACTGTGAAAATCACAGTGAGAAGCACGCAAGCGCCTCTAGCGGCTGTCAATGAGACAGCCACTAGAGGACATAGGGGGAAGGCTTAACCCATTCATAAACATAGCAGTTTCTCTGAAACTGCTGTTTCTGAAAAAATGGGTTAACCCTAGAAGGACCTGGCACCCAGACCACTTCATTAAGCTGAAGTGGTCTGGGTGCCTAGAGTGGTCCTTTAAAGAGACACTCTTGCCTCCATAATCTCTACCACTCTGTAGTGGTTGGTACCATAAATAGGAGAGTTTTAGTTGAAGGCTTTCTGTACTGACTTCACAGCCTTGTTGGAAATGGTTTTAAAGTTTCTGGGAGGATGGGGCATGGCACTTTAAGCATCATAACCGCTACTGTGCACTGTAGCAGTTGTGGTGCTTAAAGTGTTCCTATCGTTCCACAATAGTTTCATGAACTGCTGTTTTATGGCACTAAGAAAGATTTTTATTCTCCCTGCAATGAAAGCATTGTGCAGGGAAATAGGTTTATTTATGCTGATTGCAAAAGATGCATTGTTTGCATCACGCTCCATATTCACTGCACAACAAAATGGAAGCAAGTGTCAACTGAGGATTTTGCACATCCCTGTATGCAAAAGATGTATGGTGATGGGAAAAGAAAAACAGTTTGAATAGAGGGAGAGTGATTACCCATAGAGCTTTGTTTTCATTAGTCCATAAAGGTCAGGGATATTGCAATCCAGTTTGTATTTGTTACAATAAACAGGACTGTGCGAGATATATCTGTAATTGACACATTTATTCTCATTTTCAGGTGGGTAACTTTCTGCGCATGTTCAGAGGTTCACTATACAAGCGGTACCCCTCTCTTTGGAGACGGTTGGCAACAGTTGAAGAACGAAAGAAAATTGTTGCATCCTCTCATGGAAAGAAATGTAAATAGTTATTTACGTTAATGATATTTTGCTTATATTGGATTATTCTTCAAAGCATATAGGTCACCTGGAAAAACAACAAATGTTAAAGGGGCATTCTAAGCACAATAACCACTACAAAGCATTATAGAAGTTATAGTGCCAGGAGTCCCCTGGAATAATCTCTCAGTACATAACCAAGCCTTTGTTTTAACAGTTTGACACCAACTTTGATCCAATGGGCACCAGCAGTCCAGCCACCTCTCCTTATATCATTTAAGCTATTTTCATATTAGTAGCATCAACTTGGCCGTTTTTTTTTTCTTTCAGAATTCATTGGCTGAGAGTATCAGCTGACTCTGACCCAATGAATTCCATCCAAATTCAACTAATGCAAAAATGGAGCTGAACTACTGCTGCCTCAGGGTATCTAGGTAAGTGTCAAACTTTTCTTGATGTAGTCATTATGGTGTTTAGACTGTTCCTTTAATCATGTTTAATGCTGGTAATCTGTAAATGTTTTTATTTTTTTTTGTATATCTGTTACCTGACTCTTTTGTTGGAAGAGTTCCCACCACACACCAGCATTTTTCTTTCTGTCTGACTTCTACATTCTTTTCAAATCTTTGTAACATCTTTTATAACTTATATTAGAAGGCGGTTTCAAATGTGTGTAAAAGCACTTGTTGTGGTGTAATGTTAAGCCAGCTGCTGCCCCCATATATTATTATTGTAGTGCTGTTCTATTCTAAACTTGAAAATAAATGTATACATTCAGCTGGGCAATGTGTATTTTAGCTGCATATATTAAAAGGAAATTCTAAGCACCATAATCACCACTGCTTATTTATTTTATTTATTGCTTTAGCCATTCTTAAATAGTGCTCTCATACAGAGCCCCATATAATTTGTGAAAATAACATTAATAATCATAAAAACAAGGGATACATGTTTAAGCATATGGACACAAAAGGAGAAGAGAGCCCTGCCTCTAAGGGGAATTTTAAACATTGAGATAAAAGGTTGTGGGGAGAGAATACAATTGTGACGTCACGGAAATGTATGTAATCTATTTATGGTGCAAAGAGTCTTTGTGATTAATTTATTGGAAATAAGTCAAACTAAAAAGCAGCAGTTTAAAGGGAGGAAACTGACATGGTTTACCTGGCACTCTGCTCCCACAATCTAATTACAGAGTTGGATTTACACTTCTGTAACACTAACCTCCGGTCCACCTGCACTCCTACCGCAGCTTTTGTTTATTTGTCCTGCTTGGGCACACTTCCATAATGCAGACACGCTGGTTTTGTTGCCGGTGTGCCAGCGTTTGAATGGAGTCACTACATTCCTATCTTCACTAGTCAGCACTATCAGGGCCACTATGTGGTGTGGTGACCATACCGCAGCACATGCACAGTTGATACTATGGATAGAGAGCAGAGGGACGTACTGTGGGAGGTTACCTCTTCTCTCCCTGGCTTTCAATTTATCATCATTGAAAATCAGACAGGAGTAAACCCTAAAAAAAAAAAATGTGTGTGTGACAAATTGTTAAAAAGTGTATACAATTTAAAGGAACACTATAGTCACCTATATTACTTTAGCTAAATAAAGCAGTTTTAGTGTATAGATCATTCCCCTGCAATTTCACTGCTCAATTCACTGTCATTCAGGAGTTAAATCACTTTGTTTCTGTTTATGCAGCCCTAGCCACACCTCCCCTGGCTATGATTGACAGAGCCTGCATGAAAAAAAAACTGGTTTCACTTTCAAATAGATGTAATTTACCTTAAATAATTGTATCTCAATCTCTAAATTGAACTTTAATCACATACAGGCGGATCTTGCAGGGTCTAGCAAGCTATTAACATAGCAGGGGATAAGAAAATCTTAATTAAACAGAACTTTCAATGAAGAGCCTAAATAGGGCTCTCTTTACAGGAAGTGTTTATGGAAGGCTGGGCAAGTCACATGCAGGGAGGTGTGACTAGGGTTCATAAACAAAGGGATTTAACTCCTAAATGGCAGAGGATTGAGCAGTGAGGCTGCAGGGGCATGTTCTATACACCAAAACTGCTTCATTAAGCTAAAGTTGTTCAGGTGACTATAGTGTCCCTTTAAGCTAAGACCATTACAGCCAGTGTATAACATAAGAAGAGCTGTTTTGGTCTTTGTAAGTAATTTGAATGTATTTGAAAATAGTCTTTCTTGACAGTACATGAGATACTTCAATTGTTAATGCGTAAGTCACTTAATGGGACACTGACTGCCCAGATACAAAATGCATAAAAATCACTGTTTAGTAGATAAACCCCAAATGAAATTTACTTGCATTTAATTTATTTTTTTACATTGGGGGTATATCTTCATGGATTGCAGGATAAAACTTACAAGGAAAGGTTAAAGGAACTTAAAATGTATAGCTTGGAGGAAAGACAAGACAGGTAGGATGTATTACTTTACTGAGAGGGTAGTGGATGCATGGAATAGCCTTCCAGCTGAAATGGTAGAGGTTAACACAGTTAAGAAGTTTAAGCATTATTATTATGTTATTTATATAGCGCCATCAAATTCTGCAGCGCTTTACAATGGGTGGACGAACAGACATGTAGTTGTAACCAGACTAGTTGGACACACAGGAACAGAGGGGTTAAGGCCCTGCTCAATGAGCTTACATGCTAGAGGGAGTGGAGTAAAATGACACAAAAAGGTAAGGATAGTATTAGAATGGTGACAGTTGCAGAAGAGGAATCTTTCCTTATCAGGGTACTGACCGATATAGCTTTCTCCTCCACTTAAAAGGTATGGGTATCTAGTAACCTCTTGAAATATCTGAGGCTTAAATATATCCATCAAGTGCAGAAAAGTGCTCAACTATCTCTCCAAGTAAAGACCTAATATACATCATTAGAACAGAACTACTGGCCTGAATCCTCTACTGGTTGACCCAAATGGACATTACCTAAGATTCTTTAGAACTACTGAAAAGCATGCGTGGGATAGGCATAAGGCTATGCTAACTATAAGATAAGGCCAGGGACTAATGAAAATATTTAGAAATTGGGCAGACTAGATGGGCCGAATGGTTCTTATCTGCCATCACATTCTATGTGTCTATAAACAGCTTGCAAAACCTGCAGTTCTTTTCTATGCAGCCTTTGCAAACCCTTCTAACCCTGCGCAGACTTTCTGTGGCGGGCAAATCACAGACTTCCCAATGCTGCTCAACGAGAAGTCTTTGCAAGGCAGGTGCTCTGAGCAATTGCTGTCTCTTAAATTTAGCTCCACTTAGTTAACCAAACTAGGAAGTAGCGGGACCTGTTGTCCGCTTGAAAGCCAAGGGGTCAAATTATAAAAGTGTTAATTTCTATTGAAATCTGCACTTTTTGCAAAATAAAGAGTGTTTACATTGCGGGGTCTTATGACAGCCGCTAGACATGCTTCCTATACACTGATCAAATAAAATTGTCACATGACGCAGACGCCCATGAGAAACCATTCATGTTTTTACATGAAACTGGGAGAGGGACCTAAAACAAACCACAAATGGGGCATGATGGCGTTAGAAATACAGGCTTGTATTCCCAACACTATAGTGTTCCTTTAATGAAATATTTGAGGTTAAATATTGTATGGTTAGATTATTATGTATGAATCTGGATTGTTTTGATTGACTGTTACTTGGTGAATACTTTACAACACTGAAAATTGCAGACATTTTTCTATGAACAATTTTTTAAATATCGCTATTCTATTTTTTTTTTAGTGCAGTTTTTCAGTGTGGTGTTGAATCTTTGTTCCTCTGTTGTTTTTTTCTCAAACCACTTCCAAATTTTTCATGACCGCAATAGCTATTAATATAAGCATTCACTTTTGTCCAAATTGGTACAAATAATGACAAATTGAAATTCGTCATTATATCTGCATGAACCTACAGAGTGAACTCAGGTTCTCAAAATAATCTGTTGAAATTGATTGATTTGGAATGTCAGCTGACCACTCTAGCCAATCAGCGGCCCCTCTGCCCAGCGGCACTTCGCACTTCCTAAAACTCAATTTAAGAAACCAAATACTGCTGGGGGAAATGGAGATCCAGCACTGGAGGCCACCGTTGGAGTTAAATCAGTCAAGAACTGTTTAACTCCTTCAGGCAAGAATGCACCTAGGGGCCTCCTGGCATCAGAGCAACTTCATTTATATTAAGTTATGTTGTCCACAGTGTTCCTTTAAATGCATTTGTGCCATAAGCACTTGAGGAGTGCTTTTGTTTCAGACTTGCTCCCCCTAATGGGTAGAGTACCATGTATTAGCAGCTATATTTATGGATAATATTTACCAATTATGTGATTCATAGTTAAGATATAATAATAATAATAAAGATTTTGGCAATGGCCTTATGGGTAGATGTCCAGAAATGTTCACTTTAAATGCACCATGGGATTGCTGTTCTTTCTGACTGTTTGCTGTGTTCTTTTAAGATCATGGGTATACAACATTAGCTACAAGCGTCACACTACTGAAAGCTTCTGAAGTCGAGGAGATTCTTGATGGAAATGATGAAAAATATAAAGCTGTTTCTATCAGCACAGAACCTCCAACCTACCTCAGGTTAGTGACTTAAAGGAAATCAATCTAGAATAATGCTTGTACATTCCAAGTAATCTGTGCTGCACTGCATTGAGATTATTGCCAGCTTTCTGTAATGTGTGTCATTTAAAGAAAAATAAGATTTTGAAATTAGGTGAACAATTTGCTGATTAAATAAAAAGTAATCATGGGTGAGTTAAATTATGAGAAAATTAGAATAAAATGTTGTTATAGGAGAGTGTGTATTGATGACAATTGTTTTTTTCTGTTTTTAATTTTTTTTTTTCCTTTTGGTTTTGTCCATGAATAGTCCAATAAAACAGTATTTTAGGCATATTATAGATTATCTTGTCTTGGACAACCTCTGAACAAATACAAGTTCATCAAAAAGAAAATGTAAAAGATAATTGCAACATAAAGACGTAGGCTTTACATCATGCCTAGAATTTATCAAAACAATCTAGAGATTTTCATTTGACATCATATAATGTGCCATCCATTGAGAGTGGTGTTCAGATTCCCAATAAAAAATATCCTGACAAAACGCTATTATTACAATCATTTGTATAGTGTCATCGTATTCCGCAGATTTACAATAGGTAAGGACGGCGTGGATGTGCTATGCTGTCCTTGGGGACCCGACTTTAAACGCCGGCGGGCGGCATAGCACGTCCAGGGGACTTACCTGCTCGCCGGCGATCGCGATGGGGGGGGGGGGGGGGACTTACCTGGCATCCCATGGAGTCCCCCTGCTGCTGATCTGGCCCTCCTGGGCCATGTTATCGCGAGGTCCTTGCGAGGACCTCACGATCACATGGATGGAATAGCCGTCCATAGCAGTGCCAGCAGGAGGAGTGACTGGAATGACAGGTAGTCCCCCTGCTGCATGAAATAAAGTTTAATAAAGTTCAAATACATTGTAAAATAATATATACTTAGATCATTTTTTATATATGTATATGATCTGTGTGTGTGTGTGTGTATATATAGCTACTGTCTAAGTGTATTTTAATAGTGTGTGTGTGTGTGTGTGTATATATATATATATATATATATATATATAATTTCAAAATACACTTAGAATGATATTAAATACATTTATATAATTATAATATATATTGTAAAATATATAAATACGGTAAAAATGTAAAAAAATTAAAAATTTAAAAATGTGTAATTTCATTCTAACTGTATTTTGATATTTATAGATATCAAAATAAAATTGGAACGAAATATATATATATATATAATTTTTTTTTTTTAATTCTGCATATATTTTATATATTTAAGTAATTTTATTAATTACAATTTGCAGGACCTGCCTGATAACCCAGGCAGAAAGTCCATAGATTTTAATTTGCTAGCACTATATTTAAGCCTGCAACTTTCCAAGACTCCGTAAAACCTGTACATGTGGGGTACTGTTTTACTTGGGAGACTTCGCTGAACACAAATATTAGTGTTTCAAAACAGTAAAATGTATTACAACGATGATATCGCCTGTAAAAGTGAAGTTTTTTGCATTTTTCGCACAAATGTCACTTACACTGACGATATAATTCTTGTGATATGTTTTAGGGTTTTAAAAAAAAAAACACTAATATTTGTTTTCAGCGAAGTCTCCTGAGTCAAACAGTACCACCCATGTACACGTTTTATGGTGTTTTTTTTTTTTTTTTTAAGTTAGAGTCAAATGTAAGGCTTGTGTTTGTTTTTTTTTTCACATTGAAATTCGCCATATTGGTTACATTGCGTTTGAGAACGTATGGTAGCCCAGGAATGAGAATTACCCCCATGATGGCATACCATTTGCAATATTAGACAACCCAAGGTATTGCAAATGGGGTATGTCCAGTCTTTTTTAGTAGCCACTTAGTCACAAACACTGGACAAAATTGGAGTTCAAATTAGTTTTTTGCATTTTTCACTCACAAACAAATATTAACATTAACTTTGGCCAGTGTTTGTGACTAAGTGGCTACTAAAAAAGACCGGACATACCCTATATGCAATACCCTGGGTTGACTACTATTGCAAATGGTATGTCATCATGGGGGTAATTCTCATTCCTGGGCTACACGTGAGACATTGCTGAATACAAATATGTGTATTTTAGTGCAGTAAAAGCAAATAGTATTATGACATTCACAGATAAAATGTCATGCAGAACTACAAAAATATTTTTTTTTTTAAATGTTAATTTCTCACTTTTATTTTTATATTTTATTCATATTAAATTATGTTTCATAGCTAAATATTTGTTAAATGAAAGCCTGATTTTCTCCTGAATAAAATTATATATAAGAAGTGTGGGTGCACTTAATATGAAAGAGGTAAATTACGGTTGAACAGTCACAGTCAAATTCCAAGTTTTTGTTTACGTTTTATTTTGATCAAAATGTGTACATTTGGCTCAGTCCTTAAGGGGTTAATTCCAACAAAACACGTATGATGTACGTGAACAGGAGGTAAAGCAGGCCAGCCCTAACGAACTTAAAAACATCATAAATAATACTTCAGTTTTGTTTTGTTTATTGTTTCATAGCTGAAAAGAGACTTGCTTCAATCAAGTTCAGCCTTTCTCACATATGTTTTTGCTGTTCTAAAAGAAGGCAAAAAAACTCAGCTTGACCTGCCTTCCAATTTTGCAACAAACTAGGAAAAAACTCCTTTACCTATGAATGGCAGTCAGGTCTCTTCTTGGATCAAGAAGCTGTTACCCCACTTATTAAAAATGATATCACAGAATATTATATTTTTACAAGTATTCATCCAGTTGCTGTTTAAACATCTGTACAGACTCTGATAAAACCACCTATATCACATATCCCTATTGTTCTTACTTTAAAATAAACACAACCCTTTCCTTTGCATTAGACTAAATCTTATTTTTTCCCATCTAAATGGATTTGGGTAGTTTACAACAATTCATTACTACCTAGTCCACTCCTACTTGTCCGCTTTTTTCAGTTTGTTGGATGCATGATCTCCAAATTCCCATAGGACTGTTTTAAGAGATCTCATATTTGGGTTGAGTCCCTGATACCAAAGCACCAGACACAGTGCGTGCTTGGTTCTGTCTAGTTTTATTTAAAATACACAAAAATTTTAAGATTAACAAAAGTAATTATCAGATGAGAATATCAGAATATTTCTTTTAGCAACAAGACCCAGAAGTTTGCCCTGTGTTAAACTGACTTGATTGGTGTCTTTTAATCCACTAGATTTGTGTACATCATTCTTCAGTTGACTCACTGACTCATAAGCATTTGTGACTTTATATTTATGTTTCTTGCAGGGAACAGAAGGCAAAGCGGAACAGCCAGTGGGTTCCAACATTGCCTAACAGCTCCCATCACCTTGATGCTGTGCCGTGCTCTACTACTATTAACAGGAACCGCATGGGTCGTGATAAGAAGAGAACTTTCCCACTCTGGTAAGGCTTCCTTAAATCGAAATATTGTGATATATATCTGTTTATTTAAAGGGAAACTTTTACCTCCTAAGAATCTCACTATTTTATTTACCTATCCCCCTATATCTAGCAAATATGTTTGCAAGGTCTGAAGAAGTCAATGTAGAAATCCACACGTCTACATATACCTTTATCCTGTAACTTGGCTCCCTGACAATCATTATTAATGTTGCAAATGTCTTTCATTGAATTTAGTGGAAGTCTTGACATAAAAACAAAAGGGGAGGTTTCTCAAAGTGTTCTGTCCTAAAAAGGGTCTTAAGTACTAAAAGTGGGGCAATCACCATAGAAACCAGTGGAACAAGCAGGCACATTCTATTAGTGGCTCATCTCTTTTTACATTTTGCACTAATTTTTAGAATGGCACACTTTGATAAATAACACCCAGTGTTTATTTTATTCTCATTTGCATTGTGTGCCTAGTCTGAGATCCATTATGCTGTAACTTGAGCAATCGTTAAATATACATTTAAAAGAAAACCATATCACACAAAAAAGAGAAATAACCATTTGCCATTGTCAAGTGAAAATTTAGACCTGGCGAATATGCTATGGCTTGCAGCCTTGCAGTGGTGAGTAACTTTTAAGGCTTGACCTGTAGCATGGGGCTTTACATTTTAAGCCCTGGCATAATTTTCTCGGTGTGACTTTCACGTGTTTTACGAAAGGTAGAGAGGAAATCCCCGCCCATTAGCTGAGATATAGAAATTAAAGTTTAAAGTAAGCATTTATACAAACTATTTGGCTTCATGCTATTACTTAAATTAAATTGTTTATGAAAAACTCAAAGCACAGTCAAATATATTTGACAATATTGTATACAATAATGTTCATAATTTTATGAACATGTCAGTTTGTGGCAAAAGGTATTTCTTCAAACCGCGTCCCTGCTGCTTCTTACAATATCTAGGCAGGCATTACTGGTAATGGCTGGTGGGAATGGGCATCTTCTCAGGTGATATACAATAAATATCTATGGTATCTCACGGGGTATGAACGAGAAGCGATTTGGATTTTCCTGCAGTGCCTTCTGTGAACCCCTGTTTTGTCCCAGTAAAGCGAGATCTAAACATGATGGTGAATGGCAAGTAAGGAAGAAGGGAAAGCCCTTACCACTTTCTCAACAGGTGCCACCAAACAAGTGGTATTGCGTCAACTTGTATTGTTTCATGTGGGGTGTAGTTTTTGGGGGGGTTCTTTGTTTTTTTTATTTTTTTGTAAAGGTTCCCAGGCATGACAATGCACAGAAGAAATTCTTCCATATGGCCTTTTTTTTTATTATTATTATTATTATTTTTTTGTAAACCTGTGCTAACTGTAAGCATTTTATGTTGATGCATAAATTTATTGTGAGAGCCCATCAATTTTTAGATGTATAACTGCAAGAAACTGTGATGTTTTTGTCTTTGAATGTGTTAATTTCATTACTTATTCACTTTCATGTTATTGATGTATAGCTTTGATGATCATGATCCAGCAGTAATCCATGAGAATGCCTCTCAGCCTGAGGTGCTTGTTCCTATTCGACTGGACATGGAGATAGATGGGCAGAAACTGCGAGATGCCTTTACATGGAATATGAATGGTAGGATAGCATTATGATGTGTCATATTGATTCTAAATTTCAGTTTTATCTCAAAATAAACACATTAAGTGTCTAGGCAATATTTACTGTTCATGGCATAGAACAGTTTGCTGAACTTTGTAATCTTCTGCTGGAAAGTAATCTGCAAACAATTTAGGAATTGTTAACCAGTATCAAAGTCAATATGTTGCTTGGAAAATATGTGGTTATTTTTAGTTATTTATTTTGTGTAAATGGGTTCCTGCCTTGTCTACCTTCAATCTAGTCAGAAGAGTATTAAAGCTTCCCTTTATTCTTATAGTATAAATTTCTATTATGGATGCATGCCCATTGCAGTTTTAATAAAATTGCATTTGTTATTTTGCAGCCACTTTTATTTCTTAGACTAATGAGCATAACCGTTTTTAGAGATGGTGGTATTTGAGGTCATCTGTCTAACTGTGAGCATTTTTAAGGTTTTATTGCAGATTTTTAACAGTTTTATTTTTTCTTTCAAACAGAAAAATTAATGACTCCAGAAATGTTTGCAGAGATTCTTTGTGATGACCTGGATCTGAACCCATTAGCATTTGTCCCGGCTATTGCATCAGCCATCCGCCAACAGATTGAATCTTATCCTACTGACAGTATCCTAGAGGACCAGTCCGACCAGAGAGTAATCATCAAGGTACATGAAAAAAATTTAATTTAGATGCAGGCTAAACGTGAGTAGTCTTCCAAATATAAGCTTCTGTACAAGAACAGTTGGATCATCCACCAATCAACAACTATAAGTATAAACATCCAAGACCCTACATGCGGAAAGTCTTTCATGCAAATGTGATTTTAGAGATGTTAGTCCATACATTTAGAATAAGCGTTGGGACAAGATTTAGTCTCCCACATTTCACCTTCTAGACTTTTAGTTCCATGTGACTGTATGAGGCTTGTATGGTATCAAGCCTTTTGAAATACTACATACTAACATGGAAGGGAGCTTTTGTATACCCAATCTCGGAGGTTGATTGTTGTGTATGAAGACGAACATCAGAGTCTACCCAAACCCTTCTTGATCTAACAATTTCAGTCAGCTCTTGACCAGTTAACCTTCACTTTGTCAGTAAAATAAAGTGAGAATACATGCATTCATTTATGATCATTTCTTCTTACCCTTTATACAAATGTAAGTAGAATGTTCGGTAGCGTGATTAGAATTTCATGTTTGTAATTATATTGACTGTAGTCTTAAGCAGGGGTTTAGTGTAAACTGGCAGAAATAACAAACTTTCATGATCTGTGTATCCCTACAGTTTTCAGTAGATGTGTTTAATAGCTTTCTCTAACTGCACAGTTAGAATGCAACCATTAAATCTATATGAGATACCACAAGGCCCTGTATGGCTAATGTATAATGTACATAACGTTACGAGAAAGTGACCTAACTTTTCTGATTTATAGTTTTGTCCATTGTCTTCACCCAGCTTAATATCCATGTTGGAAATATTTCTTTGGTGGACCAGTTTGAGTGGGACATGTCAGAGAAGGAGAATTCCCCAGAGAAGTTTGCCTTGAAGTTATGTTCAGAACTTGGGTTGGGCGGGGAATTTGTTACCACTATTGCATACAGCATTCGAGGGCAGCTTAGCTGGCACCAGAAGACCTATGCATTCAGGTAAGCGCTAATTCACTAATTATTTGCAATGGATATTTTACCCTTTCCACCTCTCCTGGCGGGTATACATCACAAATAGTGGAGTTTGGGATTTAATATTCGAGTAGAAAATTATCAAATTTCAAATTCTATCTGAAATTATAAGAAAGGCAGCTGCCAGCAATTGGTATTGGTATTCCAGCAAGTGCTAATTAAATAGCAGAAATGACAAATTGCCTGTAAAATGGTGCGCGTGTTTGAAAAGCAATCAGTTTTACATGCCATCAGATCCTATGCTGCCTCTGTGTGTGGTAGTAATAACTATTTCCTGAGGGATCCAGTTTAGCCTTTTAACTTTAAAGGGATACTTTAGACACCATCCATCCATGCATATGATACATCTCAGTGGCACGACATTGGAAGCTATTGTTCAAGTGAACGGATGCTTCTTGTGGCTTCTGTTAATATGCACTTGGGTCAGATAAGCCATACATTGTAAATTATAAAGTCCCTAGTGAGTCATAAACAAAATTAACGCTTGGTGATCAGCCTGTGTCAATTCCCCTTTAAAGATAATCTTTTTTTATTTATTTTTTAAATTATGTAGTTTGGTAAAACTGGTAATGTTATTACATCTACTGTGTACTATATGGGTACACATTTCTCCCACATGTCTAGCTCACCTATTTTGTAGTTACTTCTATCAGGCTTCCAACTTATGACTATGGCAGTAGTAGTAGATACTGTCTGCAGTGTCACATACATTTTGAATAAGCAGTGTAGCGCTCCACATGCATACCAGTGGTGGTTTTTATTATTAATTTCCAATACTGAGTGTGCACTTTATCTTTTTTGTACTAATCTATAGGGTAGAGAGTCCCTATTTGTGTGGTAGCTGCTATCATTCTATTCAATTATTAACTGAAAGCGCCTTGAAAACACACAAATCCTTATTTCTGTGCCTTTTGTATTCCACGACAAGTCTAGGACTATGAGGTTTCATATTCATCCATGTAAGGAGTTGGTCTATTTCAGTTTACATTTTTAGGTTTGTAGAAAACTAAATATAGCCCAGAGCTGTTTCTAGACATTAAATTTGGCTCCTTGTTTGTTTTATATTTTATTTACGTTCTCTAAGTGTGTGAAACAGTCTTTCTGAAGTGACTCCTTAACCTTGGAACATAAATTCTGTCTTGTGTTCTGCTTCTCTCCTCCCATTAATTCTTCTTTGTCCAGATTTCTCTAACTGTTTAAAGAATATAAAATTGTTCCATCTAATCTGCAGTAGTCAGGGATGAAACATGCAGGGAAAGAGTCTTCTTTCAGCTACGCACGTAACAGGACAAGGATCTAAATTGGAAAGCCAGCATTGTTTACAGATGCATTTAATAATGTTTTGACATTCTTTGTTCCTAGGAAATATGCTCTGATGTTAATCCATATCCTATCACGTTTATTCTAAGTTAAGATTGGAAATCCCTGTTTATGTCTAAAATTACCTTATACGTTTTCAAACACACTGGCGTGAAAAAACTAAAAAACACAATATAGGTTTTGTTTTTTTGTTTTTATAGTCCTTTTTAGAAAATAAACATTTATTCAAATCCTACAATGCAATATACACACTACTATAGATAGTGATTGTAGTGAAATATATACACAAATACTTAACTTAAATGTTATAAAGCAGCCTCCCAAGATCGTTACCCAAAGAAGACGACCTTTTCAAATATAGATAACCACAAACAACAAAACTTCGGGATACGGCTGAGAATGATTCTAAAAGGAACATAAAAAAATATACAACATAGTGAAGTACAATTAACACATCTTTTTGCTCTATATATGAATGCACTCACAAGATAATGTAGAATATATCGCTCATAGGGTGCCTCCCCCGATGGATATGGGGGGGCTGATATCGGGGGAGGCACCCTATGAGCGATATTCTACATTATCTTGTGAGTGCATTCATATATAGCGCAAAAAGATGTGTTAATTGTACTTCACTATGTTGTATATTTTTTTATGTTCCTTTTAGAATCATTCTCAGCCGTATCCCGAAGTTTTGTTGTTTGTGGTTATTTATTCAAATCCATCTGCAGGTTTGAACATTAAGGAAAGGGTATTGAATCTGTGGATGCATAGCTGTTTCTGTTTTTGGTACCAGGATCTCATTTTTGTTTCAGTTTGTGTGTTTGTTTTTTTTGGCTTAATTATGGATTATTCACAATAATATTGCAACCTCTCATTTGTAATTATCTTGTGTGCCTTGGTATTCTGTTTTAGTGAAAATCCTTTGCCGACAGTTGAGATTGCCATCAGGAATACAGGTGATGCTGACCAGTGGTGCCCCCTCCTGGAGACTCTCACAGATGCTGAAATGGAGAAGAAGATCCGGGACCAGGACAGGAACACCAGGTGCCACCGCCGTTTCATACGCTTTTCCTTCCGGGCTTCCCGCCGGGGTAGAATATAGACAACAAGGTGGCACTTCCTCGGAGAATCCACGAGGAAGAACTATCCGCTTTTGCGCACCAGCCTATGAAGTGATTGTGTCTTTATCCGTGTCTGTGCTGTCGTTGCTTCAGCCAATGGAGCTGCTCTATTAATCATTATCGCACTTTGCAAGTGACGTGTTGGTATTTGATTTGACTTTAGCTGGTGGGATTGGACATTTCTCCCAGTGCTCACCTTTAGCTTAGTAGCACCAGCCAACCCAGTTTCCTACAAGCACTTATTCGTTTTCTCTTTTCTTAAACTGTCACTTACTCTTGATTTGGCCTTAGTGCCTAACCCACAAAGTTTTGCTTTATAAATTCTTTCTTCTTTGTCTCACATTGAGACAATCTGAAACCCCTCTCATCCCTATCCTGCCTGTTGAGCGTCCAACATGCATTGCAGGCCCCTCCAGCAGCCAAATGTTTACATTTCTATTTGATAGTAAATGATCATAGTATAATCCACGATCCCTTTCAGAATCCCCCTTTCTAAAAAAAAATTGTCTTTGTTTTTCATGTTCTTTATATTCAGTAATACTGAAAATATCTGGTGCCAAAAAACATGCTTGATTGTCAATAGTCTTGTTAATTAGCCTTGCTGCTTTAAATGCTAAGCATAACCATTTTACCCTACCGGTTTCTGTAAAACATAGTTTTACAGGTACAGGCACTTATATTGTAATGAATTTTTTACGTATTAGTAGCTTGATGAAGTACTTACGTGCAGTGTTATTGTAAGCTTATTAGAGCTTGTGATGTTTCTTTTTCTACATGTATGACAGTGTAGTAAACAGTATTATTCTTTTGATGGGTACGGAGAACATGGTTTACAATTGCAGGAAGGTTGGCACACCATATATCGGGTGTTTTAGAAGGAGTCTTACTGCCCAATGTCTGCCAGAAAACCATTTTAGTACGAGTGGGACCAGGTCTGATATTGCAGGACCTTTAAATCCTTTGTGCCATAAAATCATTCAGTGATCAGGGATCTGTTAAGTATTGTCTTTTAATTCTTTGCTGCCTCTCTGGTACTGAATAGTTTGCCTATATAACAGGCTTTATACGGTAGATTTTGTTTTGGCTTATGCTAGGGTTTTATTCTACCCCTCTAGTTTTAGAGTGGTGAACTGTATATAGCTCTCCACTCTGCTGCTCAACGGGTTAAATATTTCACTACCAAGGATGCAAACAGTGCATTGCGGGTCAGTGAAATGCTGGCATTCAAGGTAGTAGTAGTAACACTAACGTTGCAATGCTTACTCTGCTAGTAATGTTAAAAATAGTGTTCTCAGTGGGCTTGGACTCTTAATTGGTATTATTTATGTTTTTACTCTTCATGACCTTTATTGCTGCCCCCCTGAGGCTTGTGATTAATGTGGCTATTTTTGAGTCTTGTTTTTCAGGGCTGTGGTTAGTAAAAAATAGTCATTGTTTATCAGCTTTGTAGTCCTCGTCAGAATTGTACATGTGCGCACAAAGTGATATTCAATCCGGTATTCAATCCAGTTTGTATTCCTGATTATCCCAGCATTGTTTTGATTACGTACATATTTTGAGGAGGACAGTTTGTGTATGTTTTGCTAAATTGTGTGCCTTTTTATTAATTGGCAATTTTTGGTGACGTATATAAGGAAGTGGTCAAGCTGAGGAGCCCATGTTTCTGAGCTTTATAAGTGGCGAAAGTGCCTGATCCAGTTTTTTGGTTTTTTTCGGGTGAGAGTAAAACTAGGGAACATCAACTATTCCGGTGAAGACATGTGAATGTAACTGTTAAACAACATATCTTGTTCAAGCTGGACATGTATCTAATCCAACTCAAATGTCACAGCCATGGATCTTATCGTTTGTCCCACCTTCACTCTCATGAGAATGGCACTAGATCAGTTTTTCACCTGCATAATGTTTATTAAGAAAGTGAGGCATAATGTCATATTCTGGCTAGTATATATGATTGTTGACGGGAGAAGAAAAGTGTATACCTCTGCTTCTTGTGTTGGGCCCTTCCTGTACAGGGTTTCCTATCCTTATAATACTCAAGCTTTAACCCTTTAATGTCTTACAGGTACCTTAATCATTAAAGGGATTATTAGACTGTTCATCGTCCAGAAAACCAATATGCTGCATACCTGCTCTAAGGCCTAGTTTTATCAAGTTGTGTCTAAATTTGTTTTTTTTTTTATTAAACTCACATTGAGTTTAAAAAAAAAAATCACCTTTTAGCACATTGATTCTTTTGTTTATTTTTATTAAAGGCCCATGTTGTACATCAGGGGATTAATTTCTAGGCCAGTGGTTATCACTACTCACTTCCAGCTTCTCCTACCAAAAGATTGCTGAAAATATTTAACCATAATGCTTAAATATAAGTGACATTTATATGAATCATCACGCAGAATTGTTCAGGTATGTATGTAATTGTTATGAACTTGCCCATTTGCTGATGCAATGAGTCCTGGATTTTAGAGAATGCAGAGAGACATTGAATATTTCTTCAGTTTAATTCACATATTTCATTATTTTTTTTTTTTAAGCATTTTAAGCATAAACCAATTACAGCTGCAAATTTTAAGCCACGTTTTTAATACAAATGTACAATAAGTAATGGTAGCCATCCGGGTCCTCTAAAACTAAGACTTTTGGATGCAAAAAATGGCAAGTTCCATAATGCCTATATAGATATTTGAACTCCAGATTTTGTTTCTTTATCTAACCCCAACTTATGTTTTAGCATTAATGTCTTTTAAGTGACGAATGCCTTTGACTCCCTAGAAATTAACATTCATAGTTGGAAAATAGTTTCTGGGAGTCCATATATTTGGGCACAATAAAATTACTAATATTTGAACTGTTTTATATGGACAATGCTAAGGTTGGTTGGAAGTGTGTTAGAGGTACTAAGCATAAAATGCAGCATGTTTCTTCAAATGGGTGGTGTGAACAGTGAAATTTTTTCTTCCCGATGAACGTGAACCTCTGCCTTAGTGTTAAGATACACCTGCAGCCTCCATTATCATTTACCTTGCCCCTCTTCTCTTTTCCTCCCTATAGGCGTATGAGACGTCTTGCCAACACTGCTCCGGCCTGGTAAACAGTCCCCTCCCGACGAAACTTGCGGTTCACATCCTGGAGATGGAACCCCGTCCCATAAATAAACACAATGTTACAATTAAAAGAGAAAAAAAAAAAAAAAGTAAAAATTTCTAAGACTTAAGATTTTTGAAGGAGAAGAGGGTGGTCCAAGCACCTCTCTTGAGCCTAAATCTGAGGGAGCGGGGGAACCACACATTCCACTTTGCTAAGCAGCTGGGTGCTGCTGAGTTTGGCTCCCTCACACCCCTTCCTTCCATGTACAGAGCGTGACGCATTAGTGCTACCTGACTACCGGAAGACCTGAGACAGATGTCCCAAGCCCTCCTTTATACCTGTGTACGTGATATGTAAAGCTTTTTGTGTTATATTTTTAATTTGTATTGGTGCTTTATGCACTTGTAGGGAAAAGTTTTTTAAATAAAGGTATTGCTCAGTATTCTGTATATGTCGGATTCTGTTTTTTTTCTTTTTTCATCGGTAAAAATCTATTCGCAAATTGTTTGTAAAATGTTTTTGAAGCAAAAGTTTATTTTGCAAGTTTAGTTTGTCTTGTCCCAGTCAGGTAATGAGTTTTAGGCACAAGAACAGTGCACAGTGAATATCAGAAAACTACTTGGAGGTAAGAATTCTGCACTGTCTTTACCATCCACTGGACAAGGACACAGATCAATCATTTCATTATAGAAAAGTGTAATTGCTTATGTCATCGGTTAATTCCACCACCTAAAACAATCTGAACAGGTTACTCCGTGGCAGCAAACTTTGCATTGTTCAAATGAGATTTTACCGGTCTGTATTCTTTTATATAAATAGAAACAAGTGCTTCTGTATTGGAAACATTGGGCATAATAAAACTGAATTTGGCAGAGGGAAGCAACCCAACAAGCCTTGTCCATAAGCATGTTGTGACAGCTACTTGAGATTGAGCAGTCATGTGCATACAAATATTTACATTTTACACTTTACTGTTCCTTATTTTGGAAATTTGTAAGACAGCGATGCAATTATTCTTTAAACAGTAATGTTGCTAATTGATTATAACTACAAAGAAGTTCAAGTCTCCGTAGTAAGGACCATAACCATTAAAGCCAGATAAAAATTGAATTTAGAGACTGCACGGTGAGTATCCTGTGGTTATGTATTGCAACAAATCAGCAGGAAATAAAATTTTACTGCATATGATATTCTAAAAACGTAAGGACTTTCTAGCAGTATCTGTCTACTAAGACGATTGTGAGAAACCACTTCAAGGAAAATGTAAATAAGCTTTTAAACACAGTACTGTGGGAGGAAGTTATGAGGTGCTTGTGAGGGTTCTAATTATAAATGTCACATATACAAATGATAATCAAGTGAAGCATTTGAAATGGAAGTTACATTACTCTATGGATTTTAATATTTGTCATCCTTAACATGTTGAAGTTAAAAATGTATTGGAAAATTTACAAGGTTTATTTGAACCATTTGCAACACTAGCAAAAGCTTCTCTTTAAATGAACACATTCCAATATCCTAACCACTACAGCCTGGAGTAGTGGTTATTGTGCCAGGCGTGCCGTGGAGGTCTTGAAGAGTGAGCAGTGAAACAGTTTAAGAAGAGTTTAACAACTTACCTGGGGTTCGACCGGCCACTCATGCAAGGAGCTCATGCAATTTCAGAATAAGAGTGCAAGTCCAGAATATTTCTGGTAATATCGGAATAGCCACATCAGTCCCTTTGGACACAGAGGTGATTAATTTTCTTTCCAAATTGTAACTGTATTGTTATTAACTGCAGTGCTATGCAAGTGTAGAGTACGAATGATAATAAATGGGGGGGGGGGGGGGGGAGTGGGTTGTCACTGCATACAAGCCTTCGCTCTAATTTAGCAAGACCTTTGGTTTAGGTTTGTCTTTTGGTTTAGATAAGAGTTTTCAAGAACTTTTTTAAAACTAATGTAATTGGTAAAATAAAAATAGTTTAATAGAAATTTCAAGAAATAGTTGTCTGGAAGGGTAATTGTAATGGAGGTATTGTGTTAACGTTGGTAAGATTAGTAGACCATAATTGCATAAACTAGGATGAGTTAGGTTATCTGAGTATTTGAAATGAACAGCAAAGGTGTGAGTGAGCAATATGTAAGACCATGTACAATATCCCCATTTAATATTGTGTCCTAGAATAAACATGGAGACACTGAAGTGACAGCCTAATATATTTAAAGGAACACTATAAACACTGTATTCCTGACCCTGTCGTGTTAAAAACACTTAATAGCCAACCCCCCACCCCTTAAATACAGTAAAATATTACTTTTATTACAGTCTGCTGGCTCAGCCCCCAAACTGCCTCCTAGGCCGACTTAGTCAGAAGTGGTCTCAGCCAAGCATAATACTTTCCCATAGGAAAACATTGGATTGGCTCAGATTGTCAATTTTGATGATCCTAGCCAAAGAGGTGGGCTTGAATCAATGCATCTCTATGAGGAAAGTTCAGTGTCTCCACTGACACTGAACGTCAGGAAGCACCTCTAGTAGCCACCTGAGTGGCCACTAGAAGTGTCTCTATGCTGTATTGTAAACACAGCTTTTTCTCTGACTATATTAACAAGAATAGCTACATTAAGCTGTAGATGTTCTGCGTCCAGATATTCTGGTGACTATAGTGTCCATTTAAAAAGGAATGTTGATTGAGGTATTTATTCACGCTGCTGACCAGATAACTCTTTCAGTCATTTGTACTGCTTGTGTTCCATCAAAGGGGAAAATAAAGCCCTCTAAGTCTGAAACCAAAAATGAAAACAAGAACAAGTGGCTGAGAAGTTTAGTTTATCTGAAATAAATTGACCAAAGTGTGCTTTAGTTCAGAAAGTCAGTCATGACTTAGTACATGGCATGAAGTTGTTAGGTGGAAGTAGATGAGCGCGGTTGATTGGTAAATGAGTCTTTAGCTGGGAACCTTTAAACAAACTAGGGGTAACCGCTCTCAATAAACTTGCTGAAGAAGTGTTGTTTAGTAGATGGGAAATGCGTCCAGATTCCACTTTGTTTTGTTCTTATTGGTGTGTCCCTCTAATTTTGTTTTGGTGTATGGATTTTATGTTTGTATTTGTTAGAAAAATAGATTCACAAGGCAATATGTGCTATCACTTATTTGTAGCAAGTGTTTTCTGGAATACCCATACCGGCACTGAAAAACACAAAAATAAACTGGCACCTGCAAGTAAGTAGGTGTATGTGTGTGTTTTTTTTTGTTTGTTTTTACCTTTTAATATGTATTGGGTCTGATGTGTACTATAGTCTTTACTAATGGGAGTAGTGGGATTTGAGTGCCAGGCATAAAGGGACACTATAGTCACCAGAGCAACTTTGGCTTAATTATGCTGTTTTGCTGTATAGATCATGCCCCTGCAGTCTCACTGCTCAATTCTTGGCAATTAAGGAGTTAAATCACTTTTTTTTATACAACCATAGACACCCCTCCTTGCACATAATTCCTAAACACTTCCTGTAAAGAGTCAGCTAATGTTTACACTTACTTTATTTTAAATTTTGTTTAACTCAGAATTTCTCATCTTCTGCTCTGTTAATAGCTTGCTAGACCCAACATGAGCCTCTTGTATGTAATTAAAGTTCAATTTACAAATCTGGATATAATTTTTAAAGTTGGTTACATCGGATTGAAAATGAAATTATTTTTTCATTCAGGTTGTGTCAATCACAGCCAGGGGTGGTGTGGCTAGGGCTGCATTGACATAAAAGTGATTTAAAGGACCACTCTAGGCACCCCGACCTCTTCAGCTTAATGAAGTGGTCTGGGTGCCAGGTCCTTCTAGGGTTAACCCATTTTTTCATAAACATAGCAGTTTCAGAGAAACTGCTATGTTTGTGAATGGGTTAAGCCTTCCCCTAGTTCCTCTAGTGGCTGTCTCACTGACAGCCGCTAGAGGCGCTTGCGTGATTCTCACTGTGAAAATCAGTGAGAGCACGCAAGCGTCCATAGGAAAGCATTATGAATGCTTTCCTATGTGACCGGCTGAATGCGCGCGCAGCTCTTGCCGCGCGTGCGCATTCAGCCGAAGAGGAGGATCGGAGGAGGAGAGCTCTCCGCCCACCGCTGGAAAAAGGTACGTTTTTACCCCTTTCCAGAGCCGGGCGGGAGGGGGTCCCTGAGGGTGGGGGCACCCTCAGGGCACTCTAGTGCCAGGAAAACGAGTATGCTTTCCTGGCACTAGAGTGGTCCTTTAACTCCTAAATGGCAGTGGATTGAGCAGTAAAACTACAGAGGTATCATCTATACACCAAAACTGGTTCATTAAGCTAAAGTTGTTTTGGTGACTATAGTGTCCCTTTAATTTTGTATGTTTGAATTAATATTTTTTTTTTATTATTATTCTTTATTTTGTATTGACATACATTAAAGGAGACAATAATTAGCAGATATATTCGGTAGAAAACAACGTTTGGAATCATTTTGGATATTCTGCTCTTTGACATTAAGCTTAGTGTAATAACATATGTGTGACATATGTATCGTAATTGTCCTGTCTGAGTTGCGTGTTGTTATAGGTGGTTCCTTGCTTTCTCTTTTTATCATGTGCTAAGGATTATTTTGCTCTGTCATCGGATATCACCTAACACGGCGGCGTATGAATAGGAAAGTTTGCAAACAATTCATACGTTCTATGTTTTCGATATATGTCTGTCTCTCAGGAATGCCTCATGGTAGTCAATATTTTAGATTTTTATGAAACATTAAAGAATAGAAAGAGAGGAAAAAGTAAGGATCCGCAAGGGTGGAGAAGGGGTGGGGGGGGCTTTCCATGAATGGAGTGGGTAGATTGTCAGGCAGGACATATTCGTATTAGCTTCCCAGATCTTCTGAAAAGTTTTTAAGGAGCCCCTTATCCTGGCCGTTAGGTTGTCCATCAAGTGGACCTCTTTTATCCTGTTTATCACTCCTGCCATGGGTGGTGTGCCCGGTTTAAGCCACTCTGAGGCTACGGCTCTCCTAGCTGCTAATGTAATTTTGTGAATGAGTTTTTGTTCATGCCTAGTCCAGCCATCTATGGATCTGTTTAATAAGAATAGCCATGGGTCTAGGTCTGGGGCTCTAGAAAAAACCTGCGACAACAGGGCCTGTATTCGTTTCCAGAATTTGAACAACTGAGGGCATTCCCACCACATGTGGACATAAATCCCCCGCAGGCCGCAGCCCCTCCAGCACACATCTGTAGGGTTTTTTTCTCATTTGATGTAGTTTAAAGGGAAACTCCAGTGCCAGGAAAACAATCCGTTTTCCTGGCACTGGAGGGTCCCTCTCCCTCCCACCCCCCAATCCCCAGTTGCTGAAGGGGTGAAAACCCCTTCAGTCACTTACCTCAGGCAGCGACATGTCCCACGTCGCTGCCTGCTCCTCCCTCGCCGCTCCACCTTCTTCCTCCGTCGGCCGGTGGGCGAGACTGATCCCGCCCACCAGCCGAGGAGACCCTATGGGGAATAGAGCGACGCTGGAGGTCCTCACACAGCGTGAGGACGTCCAGCGACGCTCTAGCACAGATAATCTGTGCTATGATGCAGGAAGTGACCTCTAGTAGACAGCCACTAGAGGTGGACTTAACCCTGCAAGGTAATTATTGCAGTTTATAAAAAACTGCAATAATTACACTTGCAGGGTTAAGGCTAGTGGGAGTTGGCACCCAGACCACTCCAATGAGCAGAAGTGGTCTGGGTGCCTGGAGTGTCCCTTTAACCGGTGTAGTATACCAGCGAAGCATAGTTTTGGCAGATTGTTCCTGCAGTGTAACACATACGGAAGAGGTATGGTTAGCCTCCCAAATCTCTTGCCTTTCAATATTTCCCCTAGGTCAGGGGTAGGCAACCTTTTAGCACCACTGTGCCGATATATGATTGTGATGTCCCGTAGTGTGCCAATCCTGTTTTTTTTATTTAAATTGAGGTGTGCATGTTGCCGTATTCTGCTTGTGTTATTTATACTGTAATTGCTTTGTATCATTGTATTTGTGCGTATATGAGCTATTAGATTGAATATGTTCATTAGTAGTTTATGGTATCGTGTATGATACATATACATGTGGGCTGTGTATGAGGGCTGCTTGTGGAATTGTGGGTGGATGGATATGTCACATTGTGTCTGGTAGTGTGTGTGGGCTGTTTGGGGTATTGCATGTGAGAGGCTGCATGTGGGGTTGTGTGTATGTATGTGGATTGTTAGCGGGTTATGTTTGTGTGGATTGTGTGTATGTTTGTGTGTGGGCTGTTCATATTATTTGTATGAGTGGAGGGTTATTCTGCATTTCCATGTACATCTAGCAGTGTTGGTGGCTTCCCTGGGTTCCAGTGGGGACCAGGCTGGCCAGGTACAGGTCAAGGACAGGAGCTGCAACAGCAGCTGCAGGTTGCTCTACTACAGTGTGGATTCCCATTCACAAGTGCTGGGAGGAAGTGATCTGAGATCACTTCCTCTACGTGCTGCAATGCATAAATTGAGGATTGTCCTTCACCACTTTTTCGTATTAGCAGATATCTGAAGTTTCACTGGGACTTCTGATAGGCCAGAGCCTGTTTGGCTCTAGCAGCCTTAAGTGCCGTGCAAAGACACCTTGAGTGCCGCGCATGGCACTAGTGCCGTAGGTTGCCTACCCCTGCCCTAGGTCTTTCTCCCATTGATCCTTATAGGCTAGCTTACCCCAATCCCCGGCTTCTGAACAGAGGCGAGCATACATAAGCGTTATCATGCCTTTAGGAATGGTTTCTTGAAGGCAAATGCGTTCAAAGAAAGTCATCTTTGGCAGGGCTGCAGCTTTGATGTGTGCAAGTTTTGCGTAATTTTTAAGTTGTATGTATCGGAAAAAATCTGAGCGGGCAAGGTGTCCCCGCTGTCTTAAGGTATCAAAAGGGATGACCTCTGTTCCCTGATACAATTGGCAAATGCGTTATAACCTTATTCGCTCTAAGTTTTTGAAGGCTCTAGCTGTCATTCCGGGGTCAAAAGCCTTATTGTACAAGTATGGCATAAGAGGAGACGGGTCAGATGCTAAGTGAAACTTATGTTTAAAGGAGTACCAGATCCTCAAGGAGTTGAATATACTCGGGTCTGTGTTCTTTAGGGACCCACATGAGGAGCTGTGGAATGTCCGCGCCCGTCATGAGAGATTCCACGTCTGCCCATTTTCAGTCTCCTGGGGGAGAGTGCCACATTGCCACTTGAGACCCAGGCCCCCTATTGTCTTTGGCCTATGCAGAATGTATCTGGAAATTCTGTCTCTTTTGTTCTGCCATACGAAGGACCCTATAGCCCTCTGCAAGGACGATCTGAGGATGCGGATGGGCAGCGCTTGAAACAAAAACAGAATTCTAGGCAAGATGTTCATTTTAGCAGCGTGGATTCTGCCTCCTGTCTGAAAACCGTTGAAGACTTCTGTCAAGTGAGGAACAAGTTCCTCGCGAAACGTCTTGTAGTAACTACCGTTGAAACAGTCAGGTCCTGAGGCCTTGTTCCCTTTTAAAGCTGATATTGACCGGTCTACTTCGTCAGGGGTGATTTCAGTCGCTAGAATATCAACTGCCTCTTGTGGAAGCTTGGGCAGTCCC